>NW_011888963.1:3552571-3564770 GCF_000151845.1 Pteropus vampyrus
TACACTTTAGTATTAACACCTAAAAATATTATCTTGGGAAACATTCAACTTTTGTATTCAATAGTTCAAACGACCTTATTACCACCTAGTCAGCTCTCACCTACCTTCCCTCTACTTTTCTACCTTCCCTGGGCTTGCTGACCTCTTAGGCATGACACAATGCATATTTAACCTTAAGGAGAAAAGATAATATGAATTTGATGCTACTATAGCTGCCAGGTACTTTACACCCTCTCCCACAGCTTCTTAAGCTACACAATCAAAGCGGAACACCTCTTTATTCTTTTAAATTTCTCCTTTTCTCTTTCCTTTCTCTCGCAAACATACTTCATTCAGTCTTGAATGCTCACTTCAGTCTTTCAATCCAAGTGATAGCTTTAAGAATTGTTTAAAAAAAAAAATCACTAAAGTAATGCAGACATTTTGCAACTTCTTTATTTTGGCTAATTTTGTCCATTTTAACAGCTACCATTCTTTAGTAAAAGAAGGAATGAATTCTAAAAATGAATGAAGGTAATAGTTTGTAGGATCCATTCTCACACACTACTTCTCATACACTACTTTCTGAGGGAAAAAATATAAGGTATAACATACAGAATTAATATATTTGTGAGCAAAGCTGAAATATACTTTTCAAAAAGGTGTGTGTATATTTATATTCATATGTACATCTTAGAAATTACCATATGATGAGTGCAAGTTTTTGTTTCAAGAGATAGATTTAGACATTTTTAGAGATTTTTGAGCAATCTAGGAAATATCTAAATGTATCTTAAATAGAAGTGGCAATAATATTTCTTTTTGGACCACGAAGACATAGTAGCAAGAAGAAAACAAAATCAGGTGATCTTTTAAAATTAATTTTAAGTAATATTTTGAGGCTATTCTTTCATTCGATAAGTATGTGCTGAGCACCTACTCTTTTGTCAGGAAACACAAAGAATAACAAATACCTGTACTGTGAAAGTACATGAGAGGGTGAGAGGGGTCTAAGCCAGGTTGGGGGAAGACAGTAGGCAAAACTTTCAGGGTTCTCAGAGGGAAACATCTAAGTAAAAAATTGATCCAAATGGAGCCTTCCTTCCCCAAAAACTTCTCACGCTAACTTCTTAGGAGGGGATATAAGGGCTAAAATATATTTATTTTATGGGAAATATATATTAACATGATATAAAGCTTGGTCTTAACTGAAAGTGAATAATAAATTGTCTAACTTGCCATTTTTATTGGATAGCTACATTCTTTTGATGGGTCAAATATCAATCAAGAAAGAATTCAATGAGAAAGTGGCAGCAAAGATAAGCATACTAACCTGGCTTCAAACTCTTTTCTCTTCTGTGCAAAATAGTTACACAGAGAGGCTTTTTGTTGGATACAGAAGCAGTTCTACTAGGTTACTGCAAAAGATTACTAGATAATGGAGCCAAAAAAGAATTAAGTATCTCCTAGTACATAAATCACTAATCTAGTAGCTGTGAGATTTGGGCTCATTTATTTTACTTATATATCCCATCATGTCACCCACTCGCAAAAGGGTTTAAAGCTCCTGGCACTTTGTCTTCCCCGAACAGTCTTTACCTTTGAACAGTTCATCTGTTACCTAAGCCTCTGTTCAGTACTCATGTCACTGCATCACCAGGTATTACACTAATGTGTACATTTGTTTCTACCTCTAAATTAATTGGAAGCTCTCAAAGGGCATAAGCAGTGTTTCAAGTCTTTACAGTCCTTCGCGATACCACCCAATAACTTGGATATGATTATGTATGTCATTGAACTGAATTAGAGGCAACTAGAGCTACTGTTCTCTCACTTTGGGCATTGAAAGGAAATTCTAACAGATCAGGTATTCATTTCATTTAAATTCACCTACAAGCCAAACTTCTAAGTGCACTATACTGCATTACATGGGGAAAAATCCCAATTCAGAGACTGAATTGATTTAAATTCTCATGTAATTCGGGTTGAAATAGAATGCTTGTCCTAGTATACTATGTGCTTCCACAAAGTTCTGAGTCCAAATTTCCCCTACTTATAAAGATACCAGTTAGACTGGATTAAGACCCATCCTAACAGCCTCATTCTAACTTAATCACCTCTCTAAAGGCCCTATTTCCAAAAACAGTCATATTCTGAAGAACTTGGAATTAGCTCTTCAACGTATAAATTTGAGGGGACACAATTCAGCCTACAACAACCAGCAAACATCATGTGCCCCCCGGTGTAATGCAAATAGAAGGTACTCAGCATCATCTACAAAGTATTCTTTGAAAAAAAAAAAAAAATTAACCTGACTGAAGCAAGCATTAAATCTAAGAAGTACTTTGTGAAGACTAGAGGAACATGTCAAATGATACCTAGTCAAGCAGGACGTGGGAAATTCTACAGGACAAATGGCTTGGCTTTTTCAACTAATAAATAATTTTTAAAGAGGGAAGAAAAACATAAGAGATTTAAGATACCAATCAAATGCAATGTTGTACACCTTATTTAAATCTCTATTCAAATAAATCAACTCAAAAAATATTTTTGAGACCATTGAGGAAAATAACACATGAATCATGTACTGGATGATAATAAAGAATTGCTGATTTTGTGGATGTAATATATGATACTGTTGCTATGTTTTCTAAAGGTCTTTAGGTTAGTGGTGTTGCAACTTTGGGTACTTACAGGAAAAATTGTATAATGTAGAAAAAAGAAACAAGAATGGAAAAATAATAACAATTAAAGCAGGCTGGAATATATATGAGGATTCATTATACCATTCTCTTATTTTTTTTATATGTTTAAAATTTTTAAAGTTTTTTTTTTAAATAAACGAAATAAACACGACACAGTTTATCACTGGATCATACATGCAATTATTAATTTTTTGAAAAGATTTCCAGTCAAAATGGCTTCTAAATAGCAGCCTCCATTGTAGCTTTTTCTCATTTTTTATTAATTTCCTATGAAGATGTAGAATAAAGTGAAAACTCACCCCAAAACCAAAATACTCCTAAAAGCGACCATAATTAAGCAGATTGCCCTCTGTTGAGAGGAGTTTCTCTACATCGGCACCTGCATACCCCTGTCCTACCCTTGTAGCTTTTTCTCATTTTTTAATTTCAAATTTGTGCTTCAGGGGTTCTGTAAATAGTGAAATATTTAACCATTTCATTGCTTTTTGCAAGTTGATATTTTGGGAATTCTTATAAGATTTCGTACGAGGGGAAAATTGCAACTGCTGCTTTCTTAAGTGATGTTATTCTCAAAAAACTGAACTTTAAAGAAATTTTACAAATTGAGTCAATTTCATTAGGTGATAATGAAATTGCCACTGTATACAAAATCTTCATCTAGTACACCATCTCAGAACATCACTGAATTTACAGGAGATCTATGCTGAAGGACTATACAGAACAGCTGTCTGCGGAAGCATGTGCTGCCAGATAGTGGTAAATTTATAAGAACAGCAGAATAATTGAGAATAAATTTGGTATGTGAAAGTGTAGATTCTATAATTCCAAAGAAAGGAGGAAAGTACACAAAAACAAAGCAAATGTTAAAAAAAAAAGTACCAACATCCATATGGTAAAATAGGAGTATATGCAGAGTTTTTGTGAACTCTGTTGACTTATTGGGCCCAGTTTTATTTTTAGAAAGTCTAAAGGAGAGTACTTCTGATGTTACCCGAAAACTGATTGGGACTGAACGTAGATCTTGAAGCTAGGTACTACTTCCATAACTTACCTTCTTCTTTTCTTCCGTAGCTAGCTAAGCTGCCAGTAGACAAGGGAGAACAGCCAATGATGTGTGTCGCCTCCATTCCAGTAAGTGACTTAAAACAGCACTTTCCCCCACTCCAACTTTGAACTCTCTGTAAGGACTTCGATCCACCTTGTTCTTAGAAATCTTACGACTCAAGAAAATAAGAACATCCTCCTCACAAAACGGTGGGAACAGTTTGGGAAGTTACTTAACTTCTGAAAGCTTGTTTCCTCACCTATAAAATAAACAGTCCTAACTCATAGGAATGTCCTAATGATTAAAGGAGCTAATGCCACTTAATAAGTACTGTATTCAAAAATAGTAGCTAGTACTTATTTAAAATAATCTCAACCCCTTAACTTCATGTTTTATATGTAGAGATTTTAGTTGTTGTAAAAATATGAGAGCATGCCACTTTCTAGCCCAATGCTTATTAAAAAAGGTAATATTTTCTGATGGATAGCTTCATAGAAGAATACAGATAACATGAATACATCCAGTCACACATAGTCATCAAACTTCATATGATGTCATGAAACAGCTTCTGTTCTAAAATGGAGTCTCTAAGGAGTCAATCTCTATATAATAGCTTTATGAGGCAGAGACCAGCTTCCTTTGGTGTTGTTTGCTAGATTTACCCTAGTGATGCTCATAAGTCGTGCCCTGACTTTAAGGAGTTAGGAATGAATGGTTTTTTTGTTTTTGTTGTTTTGCCTATGCTTGCTTATTTACTCATTTATTTCACCTGTAGGTGCCGGACACTGTTTTAGCAGTATAGATTAAAATGTCAAGGAGTTTGCAACTGAGCAAGGAAGACAGACATGGAAAAATAAGTGTGATAAATGTTCTGAAGTAGAAATAGAAAGGCCTCTGGAGAAAAATAATAAGTTAAAGAGGACCCCCGTCTTGAAGGGAGTCTTGAAGGATACAGTGAGACTCCCTAGAGGCTAGAGGCAAGCCTTCAGGGATCCAGGGAGAGGAGCAAAAGGAGGCAGCCAGTGGAGTGGAGGAAGTGAAAAAAGGCTGGCCTGCTGGCCTGCCGGCCTGGATAGCAGACTGGGCAGAGTTTAGGCAGCAACAACCTGGTCAGCAAAGCACAAGGAAGCTGCTGAAGGGACTGGGAGAATAATGATTCATTTAGCATTTTCAACCTTCAGTCGAGAATTAAATACTTCAGATTTTCATAAAATATAAACTTTGCTGACTAGAACCATAATTTCTGGCCTAGAATCTTTGAGGTCACACTTTTGTTTATTGAGTATATGGGATGAAATATCTGCCTCTCTGCACATTTATTCTTCGGTCTGTTAAAGAGAAAGATTGTCTTACCTTTATAAAAGAGCTGGCAAGGAAAGTTTTGCCCTCAATCCACCTTAATCATCTCTTTCTCTTTTTTCTTTTCCCTTCAGGATTCTGAAGTTTTGCAGGACAAATCCTAAGAATCATGACTATAACTCTGAAATTGCCAAATACCAGGAATTTGAAGTTTTTCTTGCAGTAGTTAACAGAAAAGGGAGGTTTCCACTTATAACCTGAAAACCTATGCTATAAATACCTTAGAACGTCTCTAGAAATATTTGATTATATACTGCATAGATGCATAAATGAACAGGTAACAAAGTGAAAGAAAGCCCAGGAAAGGGTGGGAGAGCTTGGGAGACACACGACATAAAAACTAACCTTAGTGTTAAGGTGAAGTGCTGCACTCACTGGCCTAGGAACTTGGATTACGCCCTGGGTGCACATGAGTCAGGAAGGAGGGAAATGAAGCCCCCAAAGTAAAGCCAGGATTTGGGAAGGGCAACATTCCTAAAAACAGTAAATTAGAAAAAATATGACATAGACATGTTATAAAGAAGTCTATATTGGCTTAGTCTCTGAGTAGACAGTGGAAAACATCTCATCTGAAAAGTCTGTTTATTGAAGCACAAATTGAACACTATGGATATAAAGCACAGTATTCATTATGACTACTACCTATCGGGTCTTTGAAATTAATGTTATGTTACATTCCTTTCAATAACAAATCTTCCTTCGTTCCACAGTATCTCAGTGGTTTCATTTTTGGTTGCTTCGTTTCTTTTTCTTCCTATACATTGCAATCATGAGGAGACCTGAGCAGACGTGGTGTTAGAAAAGGCAAGGAAATTACCCACAGTCACTTTGCTGCCCACCTGCTCAGATTCACAGCGGCAGAGCTTGCTGACATACAAGGCACTCAGTCTGGTTTCCTTGTCTCTCACAGACCCTCACTGCCTGGCTCTCTGTCCTCCACTGTTCTTCAGAGAGGGCATCTTCCACTGCTCTTTACTGCCTGTCGTTTCCCTAAGAGGTGAACTGACGTGACCTGTGAGAACAACTGTGCTGCAGGTGCTGCTGCGTATTATCACCACGTTTTCTGTGTTTCGGGTCTCGGTGCTCTGTGGCACCCACCATGAACACCCTACATTCTGTCTAGTTGTTTCCTGGAATTTACTCAGAATACGGAAAATGAAAGAAAATCCAGCAGGTCCTGCTTATAGAGCAGTGTCTGAGAGATGGGGAGGAATGCCTTCCCGGTTTGCTAGTTGGTAGAGGACCTATGCATCTGAGGGGACTGACTGAAGGGGCAGAAAGAAGCCTCTTGGCCAGTATTTATCAGACAGTTTACATCAAGAGACAAGGGTAGGACAGGGGTATGCCGGTGCCGATGTAGAGAAACTCCTCTCAACAGAGGGCAATCTGCTTAATTATGGTCGCTTTTAGGAGTATTTTGGTTTTGGGGTGAGTTTTCACTTTATTCTACATCTTCATAGGAAATTAATAAAAAACGAGAAAAAGCTACAATGGAGGCTGCTATTTAGAAGCCATTTTGACTGGGAAACTTTTCAATAAATTAAGGATTAATAATTGCATGTATGATCCTGTTATAAACGCATGTCATGTTTATTTCATTTACTTATACCTCACCTTATCTAGAAAGAATTTATGAAAGTGAGGTAGAAAGCTGCAAACCTTAGGAAGATCAAAGTTTTGACTACATGCTTTATAAAGCTGTTCCAAAAAACAGTCAAAAATACTTTTTGAACTTCGGTATAAAAAATATGAACAAAATTAAGAGAAATCCTACAGTGAGAAGAAACCTGCAAATATGATAAGGAAAGTGTTAATATCTACAATTAATTCTACAACATAAAGTTTCACAAAGACAAATATCCAATAGAAGCATGAACAAAGAATATGAAAGCACAATTCCCAGGAGAGGAAACCTAAATGGTCAACAATCACATGAAAGCGTTCAAATTCACCAGAAATCAGGAAAATTAAAATTAAAACAAGATACCTTTTCACACAAAGCATACAGGGAAAAATTTTAAAGGCTAACAATACCAAATGTACAAACAACATGGAATAACAACAAGAATCTCATAACCACTACGGGGAGGCATAACTAGGCATCATCATTCTGGAAAGAAATTTGGCAAGATTTGGTAAAATTGAAATGTGTATCTATGGATTTATAGCGCTATTTCTGTTTGTATGTGCATAATATATCACACAGAAATGTTGATTTTAGCAACACTTTATGGTTGTAGCAAAAAATTATGAACAACCCAAGTGTTATCAATAAATTGGACAAATATATTTTGTTCACTGATACAATGGAATACTACTCAGCAATACAAGTTAATAAACTAAAGCTATACATATATCAAGAAAAAAATTCCAGAGTATGTTAAACCAGGAAAAGCCTGCAGAAATATACTACAGTAAAGAATGATAACAGCATGGTAACAGTTACAGAACTGTTTAAAGCACGTGAAACAATGTTATATTTTATTTACACGCATATGTAGCAAAAGTATAAAAACATGAATGGGAATGATAGATATCAAGTTTAGGGCAATGGTAACCTCCATTCCAGCTGGGATTTAAAGGACAGAGGAGAGATTCAGATAGCAAGTAAAGTGGAGAGGAATGGGCATCTTGAGCAAGGAAAATAATATAAACCAAAACACCAAGTTGGAAAAGGGTATGGTCATTTGATGAGCAAGATGTATAATGTCTGACTAAAGCAGAAAAAGCTTCATTTAGGACTCTGCAGCCTTAGCTAGTTCTAAGTCAAACAGGTACAACTATATAGATATTATGCAATTTATATATTCTCCAGAAGACAAATGATCGAGGAAAGAATAGATTCTACCCAAAACCAAAATATTGAGCAGAACATGGCCAGAAAAAATATACTTTAGTTTTAATTTCTATCCGGTGGAAAAAAACTCAAGTAGACAGTCCTCAATTTACTCATTACATCATTGGCCACATGTCTATACTATTCATTCCAGGCTGACTAAATTAGTACCCATAATTCAATCTGGCCCTTTGGATAAATTTTTTTCAACAGGTTTCTAAATAGGCCAGGCAATTCCCATTTAGAATAAGTCTAACGCTTATCTCAGCAATTTTATGAAGGATGCTTTGAAGCTACTTTAAAAATGTGCTAATAATCTACGGTTGTTTCTAAGGTTTTCCAGCTATCAAGCCATCAGTGAACTAATCAGGTAAAAAGATTATAAAACTTGAGGACAGTTCTATTATTAGAATAATCTCCAATATTTTATGTTAGAGAAAATTAAGATTAAAAAAATGTAACCCTTCCAGTTTTCTCAGCCACCTTTTGTAAGAGACTTACCATTCAAGTAATTTCCTCGAATATTTTCTAAAACCTAAGAAAGCAACAGAACATCTTGTTAACTAAGTGTACCAAGACTACTCATTTTTCATCAATACAATTCTATTTTTGTACACTTTATTGTATACTAGGGCAAGAACAAGATGTTTAAGTGGGCATTTTTTATGTCTCATTTTATTTGACACTACCTACTTACTGGAGCTGTTTTGATGAGGGGAAATTTTGACTAGTCCTTTAAAAACTGAACTATTAAGTTCCCAAATTGAAAGAAAAAGTTGATGTTATACATGAAACATATATCCTCATCCTTTCCTGAGCCAACTACCTTCTGCCCAAAGATGGCAATCAAAGGGGGAGGTAAGAGATTAGAGTAGGGGGTCAGAGGCAAGGTACAACACATAGATGGGATGAAACGGGTATGAACCATTATTTAGAAGACAAACCATGTGTATGAGAACATCTTCACTGTCATACTTATCTTAAAGAGGTCCATTCTAAGGGAATCTTCTGCTTGTCTCCTTATAATTTACTTGCTTAACACTTAAGAGTCTGCATGTCAAACTGTGATTTTTCTCAAAGTTACTGTTCACTCTCAGTTAAAAAGAGAGATCTGGCTGTCAAATAATGGAATTTTTTTCCACTTGGGTATCAAAAGGATAGTACCCCTTTATATGCTCCAGATTATGCATTTATTACGCAGTGGAATGGAGTATATCTGTAATCACAGTATTATCCCTGTTCTCAAGCTACTGACTGCACAGAAAATTCCCTAACCATTCCCTCAGAAAATGATTTCATATATGTTTATCGTAAAACTCCTTCTTAATGATTTTAGGGGACCAGGCCAACTTCTTCTTAACTGCTAATATAGTTATAACAGACTTCTGGCACTTATTATATATGTTATACAACATTAATAGTTATAAAAATATTTATAACCCAGAAATGAATAAAATGAATATATCTGGTAATTGGTCTTATCAGGAAAATTGCTGCACACACAACTTGCTAATAATTTTTTTGAAAATAGCAATTTTACATTATTTTTATGAGGCCATTTTGACCCAGCTGTATTACACTCAAAACATATAATGTGGAGGCAACTTTTATGAATTATTTTTATGAATTATTTTTATTTTCTACATTATTATAAAGATTTACATTTGCATTTATGTAAAGTTCAAACTTTTATATTAAGTATACTCCCAACTTATTATCATTCCAGTATTATATACAAATTACTTACTGTATTCTACTTAGAATAAGTGATAGGTTATGAGAGAAATTATTTCAAGATATTTAATAACATGCAAACGTACACATATAGAATTTCAGCCTACCAGTAAGCACTGTCCCCTTCAGAGTAGTCACTCTGGGAAGGTTGCAAACTTATTTTAACAATGTTGTCATTATTTACAACTATTTTTAAATAACCCTTTTGAAATTGCTTTCATAGCCGTCAGGATAATCTTTTAAATATTCTTTAAAATATTCTTTAATAGTGGTAATATTTTGAAGGTAGAACTGAGTTTCACCACATTGCAGAAATCTTTCTGCCAAGTTCAGCAAATAAAATAGGTGTTCAAACTCAGTTATATAGTTTTTGATTAAAAAATTCAAACAAAAAATAAGTGCTTATAAAAGTAATTCTAAAAACATGTTTTTATGTTTTAAAGTGACTAGAAACTTCAAAAGATTTGAAACAATTGTGATTAGAGGCAGCACTTCTGGAATAAGTGTTTAGCCTCTTGAAGTCACCACCTGCGAGACCACTCTTTTTAAGAACATCAGCGTCAGCATGTTTGGGGGAGGGGGCAGTGTTTCATGACTCTAGAGTCATACTTTGAAGTCACGAAGTAGTTTCCCTCCATGAAGTTCAAAATAATTTCCATATATTACTTCATTAATTCTCCAAATATCCCTTATGAGAGAAAAAACAGATTATCATTCTTTTTTCAGATAGCTAAGTGAAGATAATGTAAGGGAAAGAGAATTGTAAGTGTTCCATTAGTCAAAAATTAAGTCTTACTGACTGTGCCCTAAAGTTCATACTATTTACTTAACAAAATCTAAGTGAAATCTTTTAGCTTTATGCTGCTTGACAAAAAGGCATTATATGAGGTAGGTGTGTCAAAAAAATATTTCAGAGGCCTATTAAAATGATTAATTCATTGCATACCTGCCTGAAAGTATTGATGTGTGAGAGTTGCTCATCTAACGTCATATACACTATGCAAGTCCTACATAAGTCTCTTTTGCCAAGAAAAATGCTTGTTTAACACTTCTCCTTGACTTTTAAAAGAAAATCTTTACTTTGAAAAAACAAAAATATAAATGAAAGAGAGGAAGCAAAATGGGATAAGGTCTATTGGCAAAATCATTTAAGAGCAAACCCTGGGGAAACTCATAAATTGTTGATGGCTCCAAAGATATAAGAAAACACAACGACATAACAGGCACATGATTCTAAATTAATTTACATTAAAATTATTAAAATGAGTGTTCTCCTAAATTTTTAATTCTTTTGCATGAGAAAAGAAAACCTTCTCTAAATATTTAAGGATACATAGGAGCTCCCAGCCTCTTCCATTCTACCTATGTGTTAAATAAACATTTAGAGTCTCTGCTATTCTGATCACTAAGTATCTCTGGGTCCCAGTGGCAAACATTTACCTAGGCGATTAAAGATTTGACCCATGACAGACAGGAAATTTAGTCCTTACTATGACTCTAGTGATCCTATTCAACAACTGAAATGATTCTGGTCTTTAAAGTATCACTTTTTAAGGGGTACAACTCCAGGAGTCTGAAAGACTATTTTAAAGAAAGGTTTTAGTAATGAGTAAATAAAAATATAATGAGTATCAGATGGGCATTCTGAGCACTAAATTTTGTTTCAGATTGAGTGACTAGCCCAAAGACAACTCTCAGTCAGACAAGTTCTAATCACATCTCCCAGAAGTGCTGACTGCTGAGTTTTACTATAACCATTTTTCCTCCTAGGTACCTCAGTTGTCTAGTCTATAAAATGGGGGTAATTTAATACTAACCTGCCTACACAATACTCTTTTGAAGTTAACTAATGAATGCTCTCCTAGGTGCGCTTAAAACTATTAGATGTTACAAAAACATTCCCTACGATCTCTAAACGAGCACGGGAAGACAAACACGTTAGTGCTAATTAAGGCATTAATTATAATCCACCCCCCACTCACCTACCAGCCAGGACCCTCTCCCCTCCTGCGCACCTCTGAATTTCAGAGCTTACTTATGACCTTCGTAGGTACACTCCGGACCCAAGGCTGCAACAAAAGCAGCTGCAACGCCGATATCGAAATGGACCAGACAAAAGAGAGTGGATCGGTGCAAAGGGACCGGGCCGTGAAAGGGGGTGTGCGCGACTCTTCCAACAAGCGCCCACAAGATGAAACAGGACGCAGTTCCTCAACTCCGCCCGGGAGGGCATCCAGCGCCCGACCCCGGTCCTCCGCCCCGGCTCGCGGCTCTGCCCGGGCACCCTGGCTCCCTCGCCGCACCCCCGGCGCCTCGCCGCCGGGGCTCACGTTTCCAGATCCCGTGTAATTCCACTCGCTCCCTGGGGCGCGCCCCGAGGCCGCCGCGGAGAGCCGCCGGTGCGAAAGTTCAACCGCCTCCGCATCACCTGCGGCTGCGACGGGAGGCAGGAGGCGGCCGGACCAGCCCAGCACCCGCGCGTCCTCTCCTGGGCGAGCGTGCGGCCCGGCAAGGGCCAAAGCCGGACCCTCGGCGCGCCTC
>NW_011888963.1:3564970-3575423 GCF_000151845.1 Pteropus vampyrus
GCAGACCTGCCTGCCGCGCGGCCGCGCCGGCCCATGCGAAAGTTGTGCTCTCTTGTTATCTCATCACCTGAGCAACGGAAGTTGCCCTGCCATCTCCCGTGGCCTTTAGAAGTTCTGAGCTCTGAGCCCACCTGCTGGGGCTATTCCCTGCTAAAATCGACAGGCGTCCACAGCATCTGGCTCCGTGCCTGAGGCTCTTCCTGAGGCAGCACCACTATCTGGTTTTAGTTTTCCCTTCTGACATCACTACCTGTGTTGCTTACCTTCTTGTGTCTAAGGTTCCATCTACGTGCAACCTAAATTAACCACTAAAGTGTTCCTGACTCCGTTCTTGACAAATTACAGTGGGTAGGTGAGTTGATGATCGGACATAAATGAAAGCGCTTATTCAGGAAGCCAGGGGGCCGCTTGGAGTAAATGTTGACTTGTCAGCAGTCATAAACTCTGGATTCAGAGCAATAAAAGTAGATGATCAAAACACTATAAATAAGTTTTGCAATATAAAAAGCAAGTTTTAGTAGTCAGCTTGAGGAAGGGGAAATAGGCTGGGGTGAACCACAAAAAAACTATAGCTTTTCTGCTATACAGAGATTTCAATTTGCTTGAAGTGGCTTATTTGGAGTCCTGTCCCATGACTAGGGCTGTATGCAATTTCCCACCTGCAAATCTGATGAAATCAATAACAAAACCAAAGACATTTCAGGAAAAGAAAACTACAGACCAATACACCTTATGAATATAAATACAAAAATTCACAACAAAAAACTAGCAAACCAAATCCAGCATTGTAGAAAAAGCATTTTACAGCATGACCGTGATACATTTAGCTAAGGAATGCAAGGTTGGTTTAAGATATAAAAATTATCGGTATACTCTTAGAAGAATAAAAACCGCAGGATTACCTCAATAGATCAAGAAAAAGCACTTGAAAACATCTAACACGTTTTATTATGATAAAAACACTCAACAAACTAGGAATAGAAGGGAATTCCTAAACCTGATAAAGGACATTTATTTTTTTAAAAAATCATAATACTTATTGGTGAAAGAATGAATGAATAATTTCACCTAAGATCAAGAATAAAACAAGGATGTCTGCTCTTATTATTTTTATTCAACATGGTACTGCAGGTTCTAGCCAGGGCTCTTACACAAGGAAAGGTCAAATATCTAATAGTGAACAAGGCAAATAAAAGAATTAATGAAGAAAACCAGGATAACAGAACTGAAGGGCAATAGGACACAAGCTCTCAGCTCAGTAAATAAATATTATCTATACCAAAGTGTATTATTGGGAAATTTCAAAGCATATGGGTTAGAGAGAAGATCTTAATAGCTTCCAGGGAGAAAAAAAAATCTTTTGTGAGGATTCAGAAATCAGAATGGTGTTGGACTTTTTGACAGAAACATAAAGAAAATAAATTCTAAGGGAAAGAATTTCCAATCTAGAAATTAATAAACTATGAGGTCAAAAAAAAAGATTTTTTAGGTATGCAAAGTTTTAAATATTCTTTTTGTGTATCATTTCTCAGACTGCAGGTGTGTTCCACTACAATAAAGGGATGAGATAGGGGGTCTGATAGAAGGAAGAGGAGAGGGTTGCACCCAAGACAACTGTGGCTGGTAGAGCGGTCCTCAAAAGATGCCACATCTCAATCCCTGGAACCTGTGAAAAAAAACCAAACAGTACTTTGCTGATGTAATTAGAGTTATGAACCCAAATAGGGAGATTATCCTGGATTACCCAGGTAAACACAATGCAATCACATAATCCTTTCAGAAGCAGAAAATTTTCTCCAGCTGGAGTCAGATGAAATGGAAGATGTCAGAGTAATATAAACCCTGAGGAGACTTCACCTTACACTGCTGGAGGGAACCACATGGAAAACACAAGAAAGAATGTGGACAGCTTGTGGAAGCAAAGATCTGACTGAATTTACGGTGCTTTTTATTTTTAAGAAATGAATTTTTAGAAGTATAAGGTTTATTACAAATGGGTCTGAAAGAAGAAAAGACAAAAAGTCTTAATACTTTCTAATTAAGGAATGTAATTTAGCCTCCTGCGTCCTATGAAGCCATGGAATAAAGTAAGAGAAATGGTAGGGTGGGCAAATTTGGCAATAAGAACACAGCATACTCAGTTCAAAGAGAATTTTGCATAAAATTTTAGCATAGAAATACTATACTAAAAAATGTTTTGTTGTTAGAGATTAAAATTTAACTGGATATTCCTCATTTATATAGCAACCTAAAAGGTGACCCCTCAGAACAATGGTTCTCAACCTTGGCAGCACATTGGAATCTCCTGAAGGGCTTATGAAAATACCCATGCTCCATTGTCAACCCTGGTATAACTGCATCATAATTTCTTGAGGTGGGAACTCAGGTGACTCCACTATATGATCAAGGTTGAGAACCATAGGCATAGAGAGGAGTCTGGTGAACTAAAAATAACCTCCTCTGTAAGTTTATAACCCAAAGTGAAGAATCACAATTTTCTACAATAAATATCCTAAAGAGTCTCAAAATTACAAATAGAGAACATGATTTAAAATATTTTAGGTAAGGTCTTTCACTTTTTTATGAAAAAAGATAGAAATTCAACTTCATGATTATAAGATACTAAATAAACACTAACTGACTTTACCTACTAGGTAATTGGTATTTAAATGTTTAGTAATATTCTCTTTGATCTCACCAGATACAATGGCCAGCTGAATATATTGGCATCTCAGTGTCCACAGTATTTGTATTACCTGATAGTAGAGTTTTATAACCTCTCGCTTCGGTTATAATTTCTGACCAAGAATGAAATAAATCATGCGAGAATTATAACTTTTTCCTACACACCGAACACTGTGCCACAACTCATGCCATGTGAGGTCTAAGGAGGACATTTAGGTGATTTGGAGATGGCAGGCAGTTAGAAACAAAAGGCTTGAGTTAATGACATCGTTTGTACAGAAGTAATATTTGATATTGTTAGATCACCAGGGGAAGAGTAGAGAGTCCTTAAAAAATTCTATATTTAGGAGGCAGGTCAGAAGGAGAGCCTAAAGGAGTTCCTGTTAGAAGGATTGGAAAGAAATGTAAGAATACCATATTATGGAAAGCAAAGGCTTTCCACAAGAGTGTGAAAAACAAGCGGATAGTGTCAAATGTTGCAAAGATACTATGAGGAAAAGCAACTGGGTTTGATGACTCATGAGGCAACAGAGAATAGCTTAGGCGTGGGGCTTTGGGACCATAGTGCCCTGGCTTGACTCTCAACTTTACTACTTAAAATGATAAAACCTTAGGCCAAGTTTCTTAACCTCTCTGTTACTCGGTCTCTTCATCTGTAAATAGGAGATAATAATAACAACGTTACAGGGTTATGAGGTTTTAATAATTTTATCCATGTACAGTGCTTAAAATGATATCTGGGTTTATATCCCAGTGGAGCCACAGTCCATGGTCTATGGCCATGCCACACTGAACAAGCCTGATGTCTGATCTCAGAAACTAAGCAGGGTCGGGCCTGGTTAGTACTTGGATGGGAGACCACCTAGGCAGACCAGGTGCTGTAGGCATAAATAAAAAAAAATTTTTTTAAAAAGAGCCTGAGCTCTGGCAACTCAAATTCTCTGGCTATTAATAACGGTCATCAGCCAGACCATTGTTAGCAGAAATGGTGTTAAGTCAGATAGGGCCTTTAGAGTCTGAGAGGGGAAGGGACCATAGACCAAAGGTCTTTTTTTTCTTCTTTAAGAAATATATTAACAAAGCCTGTTTCCCTTTACTCACTTAATAGGCAAATCAATAATAAAAATTACTAGAGATATGATTTAAATAATAAGTTTGTATCTTCTTTTCCTTGTCTAGGGACTGAGGTGGCGCTTCAGCAAGAAACCCAAGATCCCACCTTGACTGAGGCAGAAAGGGAAAGAGATCTATGAAACCCCAATAGGCAGGGACTATGGCCATTCTCAGCAAGAAGCAGATGCAGAAGAAGAGACCTCCCGTCCCTCAACATCCATACTAATAATAAGGGGGTTCATGGCTCTTAGAAAAGAGTTGTTAGGCAGGATAGTTAGGGGGTTTTGGGTCTGCCTGCAAAGACACTGAGGTCATCCTATCCTAGAAAGGGTCCACCCTAACCCGCCCACAATTAAGCAAGCCAAAAAGCATTTTTTTTTTTTAACTCACACAAAGAAACCAGTAGGCAGAATTAAGTACCAGTTTAAGCCAGTCACTTGCACCTAAGCAATGAAGACCCCAATGATCTTCAACTCACCTGAGCCTCATTATAACATCATTATAATGCATATGCCTGGAACTTCATTAATATTATAACAGACTGAATTTGGGGAACAAACATGCTCAGAAAGCAAAATGATGAATCACTGAGTCCTGTCAGTCTTAGTTGTCAATCAAGGAAGCCCACTCCTCTAAGAAAAGTAACTACTAGCAAATAGGGATTAAAACCCTAAAATCTTTGTTACCAGGCCTTTTGAGCCACACTTCTCTTGCTCAGGCCTGTTTCCATGACTGGAGGTGTACTTTCCCTTCTAATAAAGCTTTTCTTTTCGACTGTATTTTGGTGTCTTGCTCAGTTCTTTGTTCGAGACATCAAGAACCTGGACAACGTGCCAGGAGAGGATCTCCACTTTCTGATTACAAAATGACAGAAACCCAATTCGAGTTGGCTCAAGGAAAATATTCCTTAGTTTATAGGAATAAGTCTATGACAGTTTTATGCATGTTCAGATCAAAGTGTTCCAATGATTCCCTCAGCTGAGTATTTCCATCCTTTGCCTCTATTTTTTCTGTGTTGGCTTTATTTTCAGGCAAGATCAGTCTATATAGCAGCAAGAGTGGCCACCAGCAGCTCCAGGCTTAAATTCAACCAGCTTAGCAAACGCAATGGAAAAAGAATACCTCTTTCCCATTAGCTGCAGCGAAATTCTGCATCTGAGTTTCAATATACAGACTTGGATCACATGCCCATTCCCATCAATTACTGTGACTAGAAAGAGATAACTAGTAGTTTGGTTGGTTAAGTGTCATCTGTTCACCCATAAAACTGTGTGTATGTGGGGGGTGTGCATGCGTTGGGATGTGGGTATTGGGGGGAATCAGCCTCCCTACTCAGACCATATAGGTTGATAGTAGGAGTTCCCCAAAGGAATATTGATTGCTGTTATCAGAACATGGAAATGACTATTTGGGCAGGCAAAAGTAAAAGATGTCCATTGTAAGTAGTGTGTGTGTGGTTAATTGAGCACAGAAAGATTACTGAACATCAGAGAGCTCAACTTATGTTTGAATGATGGTAGAAATCTATATGGAACAGAATAAATGCCACTCGGATGAAAGACCTAAGCCTGGCTCTTTCATTAGCTATATGTGCTACTTCTGGTTAAACCACTTAACCTGCCAGAACCTCAGTTTCTTTATCTGTAAAATAACAGAATCACAGGTTTTGAGACTTCTTTCAAAATGTTCAACATCCTAGGAAGAGAGAGACAGTAAAATGATGTGATATACATGAGGCTCATGCTTAGGGAAGTGACCAGAGCTGATGGATAAGCACCAAAGAAATAAAGGTGTCATAAAAGAACTGTTGAAATGGCAATCCATGGGGCTCAGACTGGGAAGGGACGCAATAAGGCCAGAAAGATATTGTCGAGGTATTCCCTAGGTATCTGCATGTTCCTGCCGTAGAAAAGTTATAAAGCTAGTGCTAAAATTATTGAGAAAGGCAATGCTCCTGGAGATTTGTAGGTTACAGCAATGGAGATGGAAAGATACTTCAGGAAAAGGTAGTTGTTTATTTTTATTTTTAACTCTCTTTAGGATATGTAAGACTAAGTGGAACTCTGAAAAAGCTGAAAAAATTTAATTTTATAATTATTTAACAGTTATATATAATAATTAAAATATGTAACATATATTTTATAAAAAATATATAATTAACAAATTCGTATTAGTATTAATAAAATCAAACCAGAATTTTTTTTTTACCAAGTATGATCATTCTTCAATCCTTAAAACACATAATTGGAAAAATCTTCTTTCAAAAAAAAGAACGATATTGTGAAAATACCAAAGACTTCAGATTCGCGATTTTCATCTACATAATCTTGGGCAAGTCATACAACTTTAACTCCAAGTTTCCTCAAATATAAAAATGGTTTTTCTTAAATGGCATGTCTTAGTAGTTGAGATTATCAAACAAGAATTGTATGCAAAAGCCAGTGTATTGCAACAATATAATCATTTAAATATGTAATTTTTATTAGGAACGATTTTACAATTTAGAAAGCTATTATAATAAACAATAATCACTAGGTGGAATTAACATTAATTTCTAACCTACTTATATAGGATATACATATTTAACACTAACTTTTCATTAAGTTTCCTTCCAGATTGTTGAAGTAACTTCCCTATCAGTTTGAATCTACTGACCCTTACCTTTGAGTTGTCTTCTCTAAGTTAATAGTTCAAAGAAATCTTATACAACCAATTCATTTAACTAACATTGAGAATATTGTTTCAAATAGGTGACATATACATTCCATCTTCAAGTGTTGTTATGGGACCTATTCCAAATGTTAGTTGTCTGATTTCAGAATTTAAATGAAATTAGTTCGTGAAAGCAATTTTCATTTATCAGGGAGTAAGAAAAGGGAGAGGAGTGAAAAAGAAAAAAATGTGATTTATATGCACTGTCTTCCCAAAATCATCCAAGCAAATATAACCTTTTAAATAGTGTGACACTTCTCACTCTTGCTCACTCTCTGGTATCGGCAAAATCTGAATCTGTCAGATAGCCTATTACGTTCCTTGCAAAAGGCGAACTTGCAGTGTGCCCTAATATTCAAGTTTATGACCTTGGGCACTGTGGACATGAAATTCACAAATTTAACAAAATAGTATCATTCACACTGGTGCACATTATTTCACATGTATCTCTGTCCCATATCCTTTAATAGTTATAGTGGTTGTTACTTCTGTCCTTTACTAAAGGGATCACAAATTTGCAATTTTATAATTACACTTATAAATTTTACTGTTAGCTACCCAATAAGAAGGTGATGTTGATAATTCTTCAAAAAAAAAAAAAAGATTATAATTTGAGACTTGCTTTGACAGAGAAGTACTTACAGGATGAAGTTCCAGACACATTGCATCCATGATATTGGGCATTTTAATAATGTAGTTAACAGTTTTATCCTTGGGAATATGTACAGTGGAACAGAATAAATGCCACTCAGATGAAAGACCTAAGCCTGGCTCTTTCATTAACTGTATGTGCTACTTCTGGTTAAACCACTTAACCTGCCAGAACCTCAGTTTCTTTATCTGTAAAATAACAGAATCACAGAATTTTAGGACTGTAATACACCCTGAAAACCAGGGCTAACTGGAGGTTAGCCCTGCCTTATCCAGTCAGTCTTGAGGCAGAATTCATTTTTAGCTTCAGCTGCAGCTGACTAGACTGTCATTCTGATAATACAGAGACATCTTTTTTATTCTGAAAACCAATTACTTTGCTATTTTGATATGCTACTAGATCCAAGGTTTATGGAAAAAATTCCTCTCAAGTGATTGTGTGAAGTAATGAGTACATGAAAGAAAGAGAAACAAATTTAAAAAGTGACTAAATTAAGTCTGCTTCAGGAAGTGTTTTGTTCAGTCAAGGTATGAGGCTTCGGAGTTTGGGATTATCATTGAAATTGCATCCATCACCAATAACAGAATCTTTGGGTTCAGAGAGCTAACAGGGGATAAATTAAGAAAATTAAGAAGGGATAACCTTGTTGGTTACTATTAGAGAGGAAGGAAAGATTAGTAACATAATGGTAGTATCCTGTCCTGGAAGAGCCATACATATTTTGCATCTCTACCACCCTCAAATGAAGGTGAGCATTTAGTACCACAAATGTGCAGTGCAGGGACCAATCTAAGAGCAATCTAGCAGCTGTGATGCTAAGCAATGATTTATGATCATATTATAATGCTAGTCTTCAAAAATAACTACTATAATTTAATACAAATAATATTTTAAAATGAAATTGCAGCTTTATTCTGATATCCAGAAAGTTCACGCTATGATGGTAATATTCCATTTTGACCTTGAGGTTGGCCAAACAAATTGATATAAACATTTATTCAACCAAAATACATATTTGGTATACTTCTATGGAAAATTTAGTTCAACTTTTCACCAATTCTGTAATTGCTTCCACATTATCCTAGAAGGTAGCTGTTCAGTTCTGTTAGGGGTCTTTCAATGATGGGTAATTTACTTCTGAACAAGGCAAAATTTTTCTTGTCTTATTTCTAGCCAGCTCTAATTAATCAAGTATTCTTCATTATATTGACCTGAAATCTTCTTGCTTAATGATATTTTATCCACTGCCCTTTTTTCTATCTTCTGATAGAACATATTAATAGAATAAGTCTGCTTTTATAAAGCTAATTTTCAAAGGTTAGTGCTCTACAGATTTGAAGGCAATCCTTTGCCATTTCTTTTCCAGGTTAAATGTGATCAGGCCCTTCAACCATGTATGTCACATGCAGGCCAGACCCTTCACTAGCCTAGTGTTCACCTCTAATACTTGATGTCCCCTTAAAAATGTAGAAGGACATGAGAAGCCAGGACTTAGTGAATTCACTCACTCAAGAAATTTTTATTGACCATCTCTAGTGGGAGGACACAACAGTGAACAAAACAGATAAAAATCTCTGCCCTGTGGAACTTACATTCTCAGGGGGAAAGACAGCAAATAAGTAAAATATGTAGTATGTTAGAAAGTAAAATGTGCTATGGAGAAAGATAAAGCAAAAAATGGAAATAGGACATTCGGAGGGTGAGGGTGAGGTTACAGTTTAAAACAGTGGTCAGGGAGGAACTCACCGAGAGATGACTGTGCCAGTTATCACCTGTTTGCTCCTCTGGATCTATTCTCTTCCTTTATCCCTCCTAGTCTCCATCTCAGGAAGCTGAATTATAGAGTAGATCAACAGTTCCTGTGCCATCTGGCTTTCTGTTTGTATTAACAGGGGACTCTACTAAGACATCAGAGGGAGGGAGGAGAGTGAGGGCAGGATATTTATTCCCTGACTGTCACTTAATGAGTCTCTCAGGTTCACTACGCCCTCAATTGGAAGTTATGATTCCTCCCAAGGCTGCTGGTTCTACAAGACTTTCTTTCCTGGTTCCAGGAACTGCTCAGTCCCCTTTTAGACCTAGGTAGGAGTGGAGAGATCTAGGTTCTGTGCTATTCTTTGTGGTTTCTTTACATCCACACTTTTGAAAATTCTCTTTGTCCATGAACCTTCCTCTAAGTATCCTATTTCAAGTATGCTGTTTCCTGTTGAGACTCTGACTGATGTAGTGATATTTGAGCAAAGATATGGAAGAAAATAGAGTAAGCCATATAGATAACACAAGGACATGAGTATTCCAGGAGCGTAAGTACAAAGGCATATTGCTAAAGGCATAACCTGGCAGTGCAAAGCAAAGAGGAGCTTTCATCTCCCTTGACCATTACATTATATGTTCATAAATGTACTTGAAGATTGCAGTAGCTTTCTCATGGCAGTCATATGCTTTGTTTATAAGGACTTGTCATAAAATCATATGCTTTGTTTTATGGACTTGTCATAAAATCAAATCCACTTCTTCTGATTCATTAAGATCTTAGAGCAAAATACAGGGTTTCATGTTTTTCTCCAACAACTTTTATTTTTTTGTCATTAAACAAATATTTAATAGGCACTGACTAGATGTCAAATATTGTGCCACATACTGGGAATCCAATGGTAAATAAAACAGGGCTGGTTTCTACCATTCCGGAAGTTTCAGCTTAGTAACAGAGACACCAAATAATCACACCAATAAAAATAAAATTAAAACGAAAGTGCTGCATGAGGGTGGTACGAGGTAGTCTCAGAGAATATTCCTGAAGAATTTGACTAAGTCTGGGAGTTCACAGAGGCTTCTCTGAGGAAGTGATAATTGAGATGAATGTGAACTAAAAATTGCGGCTAATTTCACATAGCAAAATGTCCTCAAGTTTCACCCATATTATAGCATGTGTCAGAATTTCACTCCTTTTTCAGGCTGTCGTCACCTTTTCTTTTACCGTTTGTTTTCTAGTATTTGTAGCTGTGGCAAATTTCGGTCTGTGATTTGTTTTCATTGCAATACTTTGGGAGGAGAGATCTATAGTCCTCTTGAGCTATGCTATTGTTATTTACCAAAAAGTATCTAATAATTAGGAATGATCGAACTGGCTAGGTCAGCTCTCAAAATTTAGTTTATAATCTTTATCACCAACATCTTTAAGTACTTACTTATTACATTTCAGGATTATAAACCAGTTCTCAGAAAAAATATGGCCATATTTTGTGAATAGTTGTTTTATGTTAGGGCAGGCAAATTTTCAACCTTAAAAAA
>NW_011888963.1:3575473-3577559 GCF_000151845.1 Pteropus vampyrus
TATGTGCTACTTCTGGTTAAACCACTTAACCTGCCAGAACCTCAGTTTCTTTATCTGTAAAATAACAGAATCACAGAATTTTAGGACTGTAATACACCCTGAAAACCAGGGCTAACTGGAGGTTAGCCCTGCCTTATCCAGTCAGTCTTGAGGCAGAATTCATTTTTAGCTTCAGCTGCAGCTGACTAGACTGTCATTCTGATAATACAGAGACATCTTTTTTATTCTGAAAACCAATTACTTTGCTATTTTGATATGCTACTAGATCCAAGGTTTATGGAAAAAATTCCTCTCAAGTGATTGTGTGAAGTAATGAGTACGTGAAAGAAAGAGAAACAAATTTAAAAAGTGACTAAATTAAGTCTGCTTCAGGAAGTGTTTTGTTCAGTCAAGGTATGAGGCTTCGGAGTTTGGGATTATCATTGAAATTGCATCCATCACCAATAACAGAATCTTTGGGTTCAGAGAGCTAACAGGGGATAAATTAAGAAAATTAAGAAGGGATAACCTTGTTGGTTACTATTAGAGAGGAAGGAAAGATTAGTAACATAATGGTAGTATCCTGTCCTGGAAGAGCCATACATATTTTGCATCTCTACCACCCTCAAATGAAGGTGAGCATTTAGTACCACAAATGTGCAGTGCAGGGACCAATCTAACAGCAATCTAGCAGCTGTGATGCTAAGCAATGATTTATGATCATATTATAATGCTAGTCTTCAAAAATAACTACTATAATTTAATACAAATAATATTTTAAAATGAAATTGCAGCTTTATTCTGATATCCAGAAAGTTCACGCTATGATGGTAATATTCCATTTTGACCTTGAGGTTGGCCAAACAAATTGATATAAACATTTATTCAACCAAAATACATATTTGGTATACTTCTATGGAAAATTTAGTTCAACTTTTCACCAATTCTGTAATTGCTTCCACATTATCCTAGAAGGTAGCTGTTCAGTTCTGTTAGGGGTCTTTCAATGATGGGTAATTTACTTCTGAACAAGGCAAAATTTTTCTTGTCTTATTTCTAGCCAGCTCTAATTAATCAAGTATTCTTCATTATATTGACCTGAAATCTTCTTGCTTAATGATATTTTATCCACTGCCCTTTTTTCTATCTTCTGATAGAACATATTAATAGAATAAGTCTGCTTTTATAAAGCTAATTTTCAAAGGTTAGTGCTCTACAGATTTGAAGGCAATCCTTTGCCATTTCTTTTCCAGGTTAAATGTGATCAGGCCCTTCAACCATGTATGTCACATGCAGGCCAGACCCTTCACTAGCCTAGTGTTCACCTCTAATACTTGATGTCCCCTTAAAAATGTAGAAGGACATGAGAAGCCAGGACTTAGTGAATTCACTCACTCAAGAAATTTTTATTGACCATCTCTAGTGGGAGGACACAACAGTGAACAAAACAGATAAAAATCTCTGCCCTGTGGAACTTACATTCTCAGGGGGAAAGACAGCAAATAAGTAAAATATGTAGTATGTTAGAAAGTAAAATGTGCTATGGAGAAAGATAAAGCAAAAAATGGAAATAGGACATTCGGAGGGTGAGGGTGAGGTTACAGTTTAAAACAGTGGTCAGGGAGGAACTCACCGAGAGATGACTGTGCCAGTTATCACCTGTTTGCTCCTCTGGATCTATTCTCTTCCTTTATCCCTCCTAGTCTCCATCTCAGGAAGCTGAATTATAGAGTAGATCAACAGTTCCTGTGCCATCTGGCTTTCTGTTTGTATTAACAGGGGACTCTACTAAGACATCAGAGGGAGGGAGGAGAGTGAGGGCAGGATATTTATTCCCTGACTGTCACTTAATGAGTCTCTCAGGTTCACTACGCCCTCAATTGGAAGTTATGATTCCTCCCAAGGCTGCTGGTTCTACAAGACTTTCTTTCCTGGTTCCAGGAACTGCTCACTCCCCTTGTCCTTTTAGACCTAGGTAGGAGTGGAGAGATCTAGGTTCTGTGCTATTCTTTGTGGTTTCTTTACATCCACACTTTTGAAAATTCTCTTTGTCCATGAACCTTCCTCTAAGTATCCTATTTCAAGTATGCTGTTTCCTGTTGAGACT
>NW_011888963.1:3580104-3582325 GCF_000151845.1 Pteropus vampyrus
GGGGTGCAAAGGAGAAATTTCCTATAAATGCTGTGTGTGTTCTTGTGACACTAAGCTTTCATTTCTGCATTATTACCGCAACTGAGAAAGAGCCCAAGGAGTCAAGAAGAACAAGGAGATAGAATTAAAAGAAATCAAATAGAAAATTTTGCCCAAAGGAAGCAAACATGATAAGAATTAGAGACAAAATAAATCATCAAGATTAGACTGATGAAATAAATTAGTGCCCGCTGCAAAATCTCTACTTTGGGTCTAAGTGTAATAAAATTATAATTTTGAAAATGTAAATTAAATAATTTCAATTGTTTTCTGGTTTTGGAAAAAATGCTTTTCCATGATGAAAGATAAAATAACATATATCGAGTGTATTTATCGAGCATCACCCATGTGCTAGGCCCTTTCAACAAACAGTATCTTATTTTTTAACTCTGTACTGTTCACCTCATTACTAAGCAAGTATATTTGGTTATTATGCATTCAGGGTCATCATAATTGGATAGTGGTATTGTGATAGCCTGCTGAAATGTGAAAGGGTTAAAAGATAGTTAAAACCTGAAACTGGACAAAGGAAGTCTATACCTTAGGCCTAGTTTCTGGAACCCCTAACTACATTCTGTTAATCATGAAACTTGTAACAATGAGCTCATACGCTAACTGCCAATTTTAGCCTGTGTAACCCTGCTTGCTTGCGTGGCATGAAAAATAATCAATTGTATATAAGCTGAAAAGTACTGTTTGGCCATCGCCCATGAGAATACTGGCTATTGCCCATGGGAACATAGGCAATCACCCATAGGAACATAACATTCTAACAACAAGCTTTCTGCTTCTGTACTCCCCGCTTGCACACCTGACCAGTGGGTTGACAGGTAGTGAATAGGAGAGAAATAGACCTTTGTGTTTAAGATAGAATGAAGAATGGGATTTATTGACCAAAGGGCTTAAAAACCTTGTATCTTGGCATTTCGGGGCTGCTCCTTTGTAGAGGACAGCCGCCGGCTAATAAACAGCCTTTGAGAGCATACTTGGTTTGGTCTACTCTATACAGTCCACAACAGTATGAATGATAGAAAGATAAAATGGGCACATTTAGAGGATGTACATTTTCTTAAGTAGCAAAGAATAAAGATGTGTAACGTCGAACCCCTCCAGATAAAGTGACAGCTTCCCACAATACCAGAGTTTCCCATGGAGATTTTAGCTGTGGACGATGTCACTGCTGTAAAGTAAGGTTTCCTTCAGCATGAAAAACTCTCTTTAAATCTTAGTGTTCTGTGCCTGTCTGTCCACTGGGTGGAGGTAACTGGTAGAAAACAACCCCAAAACATTCTTAAGTACTTGTTGCAGAACTAGGTAATGTGAAGGTCTCCCAGGAGCATCCCTCAGCAGGATAGGCTTGTGTTTGAGGTCATTTCTATAATGCACTAAAGAAAACAGAGCCTCTACCATATTAAAAACTTGTGCATCCTCAATGGCAAAATTGAAGGCAGACCCGAGATATGTAAGGCTATAGAAAATGAAGAGTTGGGTGTGTAAATATAACACGGATGTAAATATATTGTTATGTAAGTATGCGTACATATTATTTTTAGATAGGTGAAGCTTATTTTAAATGCCAGAACTACTGGAACTATTTTTCCTGGGTCTCAAACCACCATTCTGAAACCAACACCTCCCCCACCCCCACCCTGCTCCCAGGCTAAATCCATACTATCTCTTAAAAACAGATAATTATTTACTTTTAGGTCAAATATCAAACTAGAAATGTTACATTCCTGAAAGGCTCAAATTATCAGTTAAATGAGCGATATTTTAAAAATATTTTTTTCTCTGCCTTCCCCTAATGATTTCCAAAAATAGCAAGTTGACATCCAAAAGCCACATTACAGACTAGTCAATAGCTTTTCATCATTAAAAAAAAAAATTCTAACAGAATAAGAACTATTTAAAGAATTTTTTAAAAACCAAAGCGACGTTGTCTTATATCAGTATCTACAGTATAGAGAACACTGCTAATGAGAAGACAGAATTTAAAACTCACAGGCAACCTTAGAAATACTCTCAACTTATAAACTTTAATTCATACTTTAGATACTCAATGAAGAAGAAAGCAAAAAAAACATTAAGGATATGCTTTTGGTAAAAATAAGGTACTTTTGAGCCCTGGTTATACTTGAATATTATCCTTTCCCCTAATCCAGGTGTTGTGGCACGAATAATT
>NW_011888963.1:3583809-3599264 GCF_000151845.1 Pteropus vampyrus
AAACTGGTGACTCAGATCCTCTGGCTATTGATAAGGGTCATCAGCCCATTGTTACCAGAAATGGTATTAAGCCAGACAGAGCCCTTAGAATCTGATAGGGGAGGGGACTGTAGGCCAAAGGTCTTTTTTTCTTCTTTAAGAAATATATTAACTAAGCCTGTTTCCCTTTATTTGCTTAATATGCAAATCAATAATAGAAATTAATAGATATGTGATTTAAATGATAAGTTTGTATCTTCTTTTCCTTGTCTAGAGAATGAGGCAGCATTTCAGCAGGAAACCCAAGACCCCACTCTGACTGAGGCAGAAAGGGAAAGAGCTCCATGAAACCCCAGTAGGCAGGGACTATGGCCATTCTCAGCAGGAAGCAGATAAAAGAAAATCTATACTACTAATAAGGGGATTCATGACTCCTAGAAAAGAGTTAGGCAGGAAAGTTAGTTAGGGGAGTTTCGGGTCTGCCTGCAAAGACATTGAGGTGATCCGATCCTAGAAGGAGTCCGCCTTAATCCACCCACAATTAAGCAAGCCAAAAGGCATTTTTTAAACTCACACAAAAAAGTAGGCAGAGAATTAGGTACCAGTTTAAGCCAGTCACTGGCACCTGCGCAATGAAGAGTCCAACAACCTTCAACTTAACTGAGCCTCATTATACAGTCATTATAATATGATGCATATGCCCTGAATTCTGGGAATGAACATGCGCAGAAAGCAAATGATGAATCACTGAGTCCTGTCAGTCTTAGTTGTCAATCAAGGAAACCCACTCTTCTAAGAAAAGTAACCACCCACAGCAAATAGGGATTAAAACCCTAAAGTCTTTGTTACCAGGCCTTTTGAGCCACACTTCTCTTGCTCAGGCTTGCTTCCATGCCTGGAGGTGTACTTTCCCTTCTAATAAAGCTTTTCTTTTCAACTGTATTTCAGTGTCTTGCTCAATTCTTTGTTCGAGACATCAAGAACCTGGACAACGTGTGGGGAGAGGATCTTCACTCTCCAGTAACATAGTGAGGCTGTAGGCCAGAATGTGCAATAGAAATACAAAGAAAAATGTGTAATTAAAAAATTTTCTAGCAACCATATTAAAAAAGTAGGGAAAAATTAGGCAAAGTTAATTTTATAATACATTTCAAGTGACTCAATGTATCATTACAACATACAATATAAAAATTGAGATATTTTATATATTTTTGCACTAAGTCTACAAAAGCCAGATTTATATGCTTTATACTTGTAGAACATCTCAATTCAGATGCTAAAACTTCACTGGAAATGTATATGTATATATACTTAACATTTACAGTTGAATGTAGATTCATGTATTCAAGTTATTGTAAACATACTTAAATATTCTCTAATAACTTAAGTATGAAAATAAAATTTAACTAGGGAAGTAACTCTGATGCAGGACAGGGCAAATTTCCCCCAAGTGATGGAGAGACCAAACCCTGCAACCAGAGGAGAGGGTCCTTTGGTGGAGAGTGTGGAAAGATTTCAACACACATGCCGAAGTTAGAGTTAAAAGGAAAATTTATTAGAAAAGGGGTGACGCTCCACAGACTCAGTGTGGTCCCCTCTCAGACCACGCAGAGAGGGACCCTGAGTGTCAGGGAATTCAGTTTATATGTCATTCTTCAGGTTCCATTTCCTTTGATATGAACATACAGCGAGGAATGAAAGGTAAGAATATATAGAGTGAAAGGCCTGCTGGAAGTTCT
Organism: Pteropus vampyrus; assembly: GCF_000151845.1. Classification (NCBI taxonomy): domain Eukaryota; kingdom Metazoa; phylum Chordata; class Mammalia; order Chiroptera; family Pteropodidae; genus Pteropus; species Pteropus vampyrus. The sequence continues at coordinate 3,585,528 of NW_011888963.1, forward strand.
CAGATTTTAATCCTTAGGTTCCCCATGGTTTTAGCCCTAGGGAATGACTCTTTGTTCCTGTTTCCCCTTCACAGGTGTGGAGAATGGGTTGTTAGTGATGCAGCAGAAATCTTCCTTTGTTCCGAAGGTGTCCTCCTGGCCTGGCTGCAGGGCTGATCAGCACATTGCAAGTCTCTGAATGTGGCTTGATTACCATTTTTAATTCTCTTGCCTCCTCCCTACGTTAGTTCGAAGAGATTAAAAACAGAGTTGAAGGGACTATGGTATACTTTACTTTTTTTTTTTAATCTAAGGAATGATGATTTCTTAGTGAGTAAATGACAGTCTAAATGAATAGTAGAAAAAAGGCCATGTCTTTTTCTGATCTTTTGTGGCTAGAAGTATTTTAACTTGATAATTTAAAGGCATCGATATCTGGTTTTCTTTTGCAGCACCTGGACCTAAGCACTTGCCATCTTTGTTTTTACTTAACAAAGTATTAGATGTGGAACATTTTGATAATTAAAAGAAACATGCACCCCAGGGAAGAGGTACTACACTTGTTGAGACCTGTACAAGTCTCTACCTGTCATCTTAAAGGTAGGTACATTTTGACTTCATACTCTGGCTAAAAAAATTAATTGCTTTGTGTGTCTCCTTGTGTCCACTATCAATAGGTTTGCCTTACTTTGCTGGGATAATTCTCTGCTACCTAATTAAGTTCCCTAACAACTTCCCTGGTTATTCTATAGTCCCCCAGTATGGTCTCATTCTCCTGGACAAGCCTGGTTGTCTCCCTTTCTTCCTAACGTTTTCCCTGCTTTCTGGGGAGGACACAGTTCTAATCAGCTCCCTGGCCTCACCGTCTTCAGCTCAGACTCCCTGCGCCAACCAGGTCTGCCTAATCTTGCTTTAGCTGTCCCCTCTGAATTACTGGTTTAGCTTGGTGGCTAGTTGATGAGCTGGTGAAGCTTTGCTGCCCTCTTCTGGTCTGAATGCTCAACAAATATTTGTTTAATGAATCCTGGAAATGTATTTTAATTGCATGTCTTTCGAAATGATCGTGTGTAATGAAAAGCTACATAATTAAAAAAATTTTAAATAATATTTACTGAGAAGCTCATGTGTGCCAGAGATATTGGGTATTTGGAGATACAGCAGTGAATGAAACAGACAAAAACCTGTGCCCTCCTGGAACAGTAAGGGGGAGAGACAAGAAGTATATAAACAAGTAAAATGTGTAGTAAATCAGGAATTAAATAAAAAGAAATAAAGCTATGAAGGAACATAGAAGGTAAGACATTTACATTTTAGATAAAGCCAGGGAAGTTTTCCCTAAGACCTGAAGGACATGATAGCAAAGAGAATAATAAACACTGAAGCACGAAGCTGCTTGGTATGTTTGAGGAACATCAAGGAGGCCAGTGTGTCTCAAACATTGGAGCAGAGTGATTAAGGGGGAGTAGTGGGACATAGATCAAAGAGCTAAGTTGGTAGGGCAGGCAGGAACAGGTTTCACAGGAACTTGTAGGCAATATATATATATACACATACACACACAGGCGCACACACACACGTATGTGTATATATACATATACATACATATGTATATATATATATCATATATATATCTCAGATATATATAACTCTGAATTTAGATTGGAATCTAATGAAGAGTTTTGAATAGAGGGGAAACATGGCATGGCATATTTAAATAGATCATACTGAGGATTATATGATGAATAGATGGTAGGAGTGACAAAGAACAAGCAAGGAGACTAGTCAGGAGGCCAAGAGTAACAGTGACTTAGACCAGCATGATAAAATGGAGGTGGTAAATATGGACAAAATCTGAGTATATTTCTAGGGTAAAAAATTTACTAATGGATTGGATGAGGGCGTGAAAGAGTATGACAGGATGACTGAGCAAACAGCTGGAATTGCCTTTTATTAAGATGGACAAATCTGGGGGAAGAATAGGTTAGAGAGATAAGGAAGACAGGAGAACAAGAGTTATTTGGAAATGTTTAGTTTGAGATGCCTATTGGATATATACTAAATTAGAGATCAGAGGACAAATCTAGCGTAGTGATAAACTAGAGATATAGCATACAGATGGTATTTAGAGACATAAGAGTAGATGAGATCAAATTAGGAACATTAATTCAATGTGGCAGGAGTTGTTGCTAAAACTGAATTATCACTTGCAATATGACTTCAGAACATGGTGCATTTGAGATTTAAATGCCCATTTGACTTGTGATATATGAAAACTTTATCCTTTTCTTAGTTTTCTCTATCAGACTATTATGAAACTATAGTTCATATAGCTCACTCTGTAGTCATCTGGTCTTCTGGTGGCATGACTATATCTTTTATGAATTCATACTGCCTCTGACTTTTTCTCCTTAGTTCATCACAATTAAAATATCTGCTAACAATAACAGGATTGTGAACGCAAGTGCAAATACTTGCAGTGTTATGAAGTGTTTGCCATGCCTTCTCCATTCCCATATTCTCTTGTTTAACCAGAAAATGTCTATATATTTGTTAAGACTCAGTTTATATATAATTCTCTCTGACAAGCCCTTCTTGATGTCTTTGGCAGCGACTTTTCTGGGTTTTCATCATGCCTCTTTTTACCTCTCAATAGTTGTTGTCATGTAACGAATGATTAACTTTCATATTCTTTTTTGCTATGTGACTGTAATTCCCCAAAGCAGGAGTCTCCAATCCTTCGACAGTGGCCAGGTACTAGTCCGTGGCCTGTTAGGAACTGGGCTGCACAGCAGGAGGTGAGCAGCCATCCAGAGAGCAAAGCTTTGCTGTGTCTGCAGCCACTCAGCAGTGCCAGCATCACCACCTCAGCTCCACCTCAGATCATCTGAGTATATTAGATTCTCTTAGGAGTGTCAGTCCCTGGTGCCAAAATGGTTGGGAACCACTGCCCTACAGGGCAGAAATGGTACTTTATTCATTTTTGTATGCTTGGTAACAGTTACCATTATACAGTAACTGCTCAATAAGTATTAAATGAGTAAATAAATAGCATTTGTGCTAAACAAAGTGAAGGGCTTTTCATTTTGGCCACTTATTTTGAGTAAATTGAAATCAGATGATTTCAAAAGCTATTTAATATCTTGATGCCTTCAAATAAAGGAGGAAAAGAGCTCTTTATTCTCCTCTGGGTTAACTAGCTGCCTACGTTTTTATTTTGACATTAATTCTATTGGCCAGAGCAGATCCTGTCTGAAGAGTTGTCGAACTTTATTCTTCACGGGGGTTCTTTTTGCAAGTCTCATATCAAAGGGCTATATGGGAATTTATTCATGTCAAGGCTCTTCGTAACCCGTTGTGAATGAGGATCCATTTGGAAGATTAACTATGTGATTCCTAGTGCTGGCTGAATGTTTTTACCAAGAATTTTTGCATTGGTTTTCTTTGGCATAACCCCACACCTGTTTCTAGGCAAAGATTGGCCCAGAAGTTTTGGTCCTTTATGTGTTTTGTTCTAATCTAGTTAAAGTTTTGTTCCCATTATCTATTTATTTGGCAAGTCTTTATGTAGATGTTAAATAATTTTCCATTTAGGAAAGTGGCTTCAAAGCCTCCGCATCCAAAGTAGTTTATATTGAAAAGAGCAGCCATTCAAACTTATACCTAGGTAAACAATCTTTAAACAAATATCTATTGAATACTTTCTATGTGCCAGGAATTATTTTGGGTGGTAGAGACACAATAGTGTCTCCAAGCATGTTTGATCTTATGGCTCATACTTTCTAATGAATAAATCATAGATAATAACAAAAAACAAGTACTTACCTTTACTTCAAGTACAAACCTTTACTTCATAGCATGTAATTGTGAAATCATTACCTGGGATTCCATAAGATTTATGGCTTCTGGCTCGATTTTGGAAGCACTGACTGGTGGTCAGAGGGTGGGAGGAGGGGAAGAGGTTGAGATGTTTGTTTTCTTCTCTCTCACCATAAGTAGCAGCATGGTTCTGGCAGTCCTGAATTACTCTATAGCCTCAGCTCTTGTCAGACGGCACATCTTCTGTGATTCCAGGTCTTGCCACCTCTGCTAACACTGGTCGCTTCTTTGCTCCTTTGGGCCTAATGTGGCAGCAGCTTTGTGCTGTAATAATCTCACTACTCACACCTCTGTAAGAAGAACTTCGTCTTTCACTTAAATTCTTTTATTTAAGTGCCCTTTTTTCCTGTTGAGACCATAACTGATATAGCAGAGATGTGAAAGAAAAATCACCCATACATGGAGATACTCTTCTATATATTTCCATGGAAGAAGAATATTCCAGCTCTGTATCTTACACAGGATAGGTTCTTCAATACATTTTGTTATCGATAATGAAAAATCTCAGAAAAATCTATTTTAAGGGCCCAGAGCCATTGGAAAATAGAATCTGACCTATTGTCGAGGTTGGTTTTATCTATAATTTGGTTTCATGAACACAAACTATTATTGCTATGCACTACATTTCTTCAGGTGAAAACTAAATCAAAAGATTTATAGTCCCAAAGACTGACACCTCTTCATATTAAATGGAGAAGTACAGGCTTATTGATTTAAACAATATGAATATTATTATAATTCCCAGTGGTGAAAGTGCATTTGCTATATAATACAGAATTGGGTAAGAGTGTTGAGTTTATTCTTTTCTCTCCAAGTGTGTTAAATGCTGGTTCATGTCTATGGCTGTAGAGAATCATGTGTTCTGATGTCCAAAAACTTAAAAGTAATACAATATTCTAAATAATAAAACAAATTTCTATCACAAAATCTCCAATAAATGACTTTCAGTTTTTGCCAGAATATATTCAGTTTGACAGACCTCATCATGCTACATTATGGAGTAATCTACTCCAGTTGCAATACTTTTAAGTATTAGAAAGCCTTTTGTTAGATTGACTTTAGTTGACTCTTCTATAAGTCCCTTTTATTAACTCTGGTTCTGCCTTGTCACACTAGAGCAAATAACTCAAAGCTGGAGTAAAAAAAAAAAAAAAAAAAAAAACCTACCTGAAAGCATTAGAAGTAACAGTGCCTGGCACTTCTGCAATGCCAGGAATGATTCCTGTTCCCACCAGCAAGACCGGAAAACCTCCAGATATAGAAGACAACAGGTAGAGCACACAGAAGGATTTTGCTTCAATGATAGTAACTAATAAGCCCTAAACTAAATAGTGTTCTATTTGACTTAATAAATCTTTAAACTCTGAAGGTAGCAGATTGTTTCCAAGTAACTTAACTGAATCACAGAGGGAAAATAAAACCCCTCTAAAATATAAAAGAACAAAAATATCCAGCATCTAACAAGATAAAATTTATAATGTTTAGCATCATGTCAAGAATGTAAAGAATCAGAAAAATACAATCCATAATGAGGAGATAAATCAATCATCTGAGACTAACACAGATAATAGAATTAGCAACAAGAACACTAAAATAGTTATTATAACTGTATTCCTTATGCTTAAAAAGTAAATAGAAACATGAAAAAGAGCACATCTAAAATCTAAGGAGGAAAACTACAATGTGTGAGATGAAAAATATACTAGATAGAATAATAGTAAATTAAACAGTGTAAGAAATAAACAATTAGAGAAGTTCAAGAAATATCAATAGAATCTATAAAACGAAGCATAGGAGAAGACGAAAAGATAAACAGCATCCTTGAGCTGTGAAACTTTAAGCAGCCTGATATACGTGTAATTGAAAAAATATTTAAAAAAATAATGGCCATTTTTTTTCCTAAATTTAATGAAAACGTAAAACATATACACAAGAAGGTCAATAAACTCAAGCACAAGAAATATAAAGAAAACGACACAAGGCACATCATAATCAAATTGCTTAAGGTCAATAATCATGAGAAAAAAATTAAAAGCGGACAAAGTAGAAAAATACTTGGTTTTTTTTTTGAGTGCATAAAGACAATTTATTACAATAAACTTTATTCTACCCATTGTACATACAATGGAATATCATTCAGCCTTAAAAAAAAAGAAAATCCTGTCACATTACAATAGGTATGAACTTTGAGATTATTATACAAAGTGAAAAAAGCCAGTAATAAAAGACAGATACTGTATGATTTCACTTTATGTGGTATCTAACTTAATAGTTAAATTTATAGAAACAGGAAGTAGAATGGTTTTCATCAGGGATGAAAGGGGAGAGAGGAAGAAAAGGGGAGTTGTTTGATGGAGATAGAATTTCAGTTTTGCAAGTGAAAACATTCTGGACATTGTTTTCACAACAATGTGAATATACATTACACTACTGAATTACACACTTAAAAAAAAAAAAAAACAAAACTAAATATAACGTGGGATCCTGAAATAGATACTGGAACAGAGAAAAAATACTGGTGGAAAAATGAGGAAATCTAAATAAGTTTAGTTAACAGTATTACACTATTGTTACTTTCCTGCTTTTGATCATTGTGCCATGGTTATGAAAGGTATTAATACCAGGGGAATCTGGATAAAGTGTATACAGGAACCTTCCCTACTATTTTCGCCACTTTGTATACAATTATTTCAAAATAAAATGTTTTACAAATTTAGAAAAGTATAAAAGAGCAGATTAATTCCAAATTAAGCCAAATAAAGGAAATAATAATAATCAGAGCAGTAATCAATGAAATAGCAAAACAGTATCAAAAATCAGTGAAACCAAAAGTTGGTTTCTTGAGAAAAACAAACTAGATAAAATTGTACCTAGACTGATCAGGCAAAAGAAGAAAGAAGACAGAATTTACTAATGTCAGGAGTGAGATAAATGATATCACTATAGCTTCTATAGATATTAAAATGATTATTAGAGAACATTATAAATAACTTTGTGCTGATAAATTCAACAACATGAGTAAAACAGATAAATTCCTTGAAAGATAGTAAGTGCCAATGCTCACACACAAAAAATCCCAGATGGCCTGAATAGCCCTAAATTTATAAAAGGAATTGACTCTGTAGATAAAAATATTGCAACAAAGGAACTCTAGGTCTGAATGTCTTCAATGGTGAATTCTACAATATATTTATGAAAAAAATTCTATACAAACTTTTCAAAAATATTGAAGAGAAGGCAATAATACATCCTAAGTCATTTATTGAAGTCGGCATTATCTTTATACCAATATTAGACAAAAAATATATCTACAGACTAATATCCCTCACGAACATGGGGAAAAATTCTAAATAAAATTTTAGCGATTTAAATCTAACACTATATAAATCTCAAGTGGGGTTTATTCCGGGAATGCAACATCCTAAAGTCAATGTAATTTACCACTTTAACAAACTGATAGAAAAAGCAACATATGATCATCTCAAACAAAAGGCATTTGACAAATCCAATATCCATTCTTGATAAAACTTCTCTGCAAATTAGAAACAGAAGGGGACTTGCTCAACGTAATAAAGGACATATGAAAAATACAAACCAATCTCACACTTAATGATGAATTACTGAATATTTTCTTTGTAAGATTAGGAAGGAAACAAGGGTGTCCTCTCTCCCTGCTTTTATTCAACATTGTACTGGAGGTTCCAGCCAGTATAGGCAAGCAATAGAAATGCAAAGAAGTAAAACTGCCTTGATTCATAGGCAACATGATCATCTCTATAGAAAACCTGATAGGATCTACAAAAAAAATCTACTAGAATTAGTGATTTTGGCAAAATTGTAGGATACAAGATCAATCCTTAAAAAACCTTTTTAGTTATGTATAACAGCAAGCAAAAATTGGAAATTGGAATTTAAAAAGCCAATATCATTTATAATAGCTTTAAAATATATGAAATACTTAAGGACAACTCTGATAAAAGATGTCAAAGACCAGCACACTGAAATTTACACATCATTTTGGAGACAAATTTAAGACAAGCAAATGGAGAATTACACTGTGATAATGGGATGCAAAACTTAGTTGTTAATATGTCAATTCCCCCAAATTAGTCTATAGTTTTAATGCAATCTCAGTCAAACTTTTTTTTAGAAGTTTACAACCTCATTTTAAAATCTATGGATATTCAAACTTATTAGAATTGTCAAAACAACTTAGAAAACGATGAGCAAGTTTAAGTATTAATACATGATTTCTGGACTTATTATAAAGTTGCAATAATTAAGACAGTGTGATAGTGCACAAAAAGAAATAAATCAATGGATAGCCATATGTAAAAAATGAACTTTGATCCTTACCTTGTATCATATAACTGTATAGCCTGAAACTCTGAAACTAGTATAATAAAATAGGCAAAAACTTTGTGTCCTTGGGTTAGGCAAAGATTTCTTATAATAACATCAAAAACATGATCAATACAAGAATACACTGATAAACAGAATTTCATCAACATTAAAAACTCCTGTTCTTCAAAAAGCACTGTTAAGAGAATGAAAAGACAGAGTGGAAGAAAATATTTGTAAATCTTGTATCTGATGAAAGACTTGTTTCAGAATACACAAAAAACTCTCAAAACTCAATAATAAGAAAATGAACACTCAACCAGAAAATGGACAATATATTCGAACAGACTTTTGAGCAAAGAAGGTATAGAAATGGCAAATAAGTACATGAAAAAAATGTTCGATATTATTAGTCAACGGAGAAATGCAATGATAGCCACAATAGATACTGATATACACCTGCTAGAATAGCTAAACTTGAAAAGACTGACAATATCGAGTGGTGGGGGAGTGTGTAGAGAAACTGGAAATCTCATACACTACTAGTTGGAATGTAAAATAATATAACCACTTTGGAACACAATTTTACAGTTTCCAAAAAAGTTAAACATATATGAACCATATGATCCAGCCATTCCACTTCTTGATCAAGAGAACTGAAAACATCAATACAAAGACTGAAAACAAATATTCCTAGAACTTTTATTTTTAATGGTCCCAAACTAAAAGCAACCTAAATATCTGCCTATCAACAGGATAAACAAACTGTGGTATATCCATATACTGGACTACTATTCCTCAATAAAAAGGAATGAACTACTGATACATATTAAAACACAAGTGAATCTCAAAATAATTTTTCTGAGTGAAAGAAGCCAGACATAGAGGATTATAGGATATAATTTCACTTACATAAAATTCTGGAACATTCATACCATTTTTTTTTTTTAATTAAAGAAAGCATATCAGCATTTGTCAGGGAATGGAGGATGGGAAATTCCAGGAAAAGTAAGAGGAAAGAATCACAAAGAAGAATGAGAAATCTTTTGGGGATATGTGGTATGTTCATTATCTAGATTGTGGTGATAATTTCATAGATGCTTACGTATATAAAAACTTACCAAATTGTACACTTTATAAATGTGCAGTTTCTTATATGCCAGTTATATCTCAATAAAGCTATTAAAAATATCTGCAGAATGAAAGAGATGTTGTAGATCCATTTTCCAGACTTATGTTTCCTCCTTAGAGAAATAACAGTTAGCAAAGCGAGGTTCAGAATGGTTGAAGATATCTTTAAAAAAAATTCACTCATTTACTTAACAAGCACTGTAAGACAGCACACTGGAAATTTTGAAGGCATTTCCAGATAAATGCAACTGTTTATTTTACCTTGTCTTTGTATCATGTTTATAAACTGCTTTCAAAAGATATCATTTGTTTCCAAACCGATGTTTTGATTTGCATTTATTTCTTCTTTTGTCTAGAGGAACTTATGGTTTCATTTGTTAAGCTGGTTGATAGATTACTTGTCTGCTAATGTGGATAACGATATGTATGAATTGCTTTAAACAATATTGTATGACCTACCAACTTGAAGGCATTTGTTTTGCTTTTTAATTAAGCCCTTTTAAAACCACTGCTATATTTTTTCCCACCTTACAGATCCATCAAATAGGTCCCTTATTACCATAAGCAAGAACATGACCACACTCCTACCTCTATTAAAGGGACAAAACTCTGACCATAATATTCACAAGCAGTCAGAACCCTGGGTACACTATCCTTGCCTCATACAAGGAGAAGAAAAGTGAGAGGAAGGGGAGAAAATTATAGGGACAAATGTTGCCAAGAGAATAAAATAATGGAGTCTCATGTATTTTCTTATATACTTGAGTGCACATTCCACATAGTATGATCAGTCTCTCCTCTATTGGACAGTTGCTGTTGACAATGTATTTTTGCTCTTAAAGCATCTGTTCTTATTTTTCATCTTCTGGCAGAAATGGCCAAAGTAGGACACAAGTAAAATCTACTCTAGCAATTCACTCCTCAAAAGAGTCTCCATTCTGTTTGCAGATTTCAACTAAAGGTTTCTACTTCACAGTCCCTAAACAAGTTCAGTTTTCCCCATTAATTTTCTAATTTCTTCTTGTTGAATTTTTTTTCCTTTTTACTGAATAATTTGACTCATATAAGCCAAAGAAACACAGAATTCTAGAATTGAAAGGCCCTCAGATCATCTAATAAAGTGGTCCCAAGTTTCTCAAACTTTGATGCACATTGGCTCCCAATCCTAGACATTCTAATTTAATTGCTATGGGTGTGACCTGGTGGTTGGAATATTTAGAAGCTCTTCAGGTGATTGTAATGTGCAGCAAAGTTTGGAAACCGCGATTCAGGGAGAATTTCTGACTTTTCTTAGGGCATACAGCGAGTAGGTGGCCAAGCCAGGACTACATGCGCCAGTGTGCTTCCATCGCTCCAACTTTGTGTTTCTTCTTAATGAAATAGCAGTGAATGACAGTAGGTGTAAAAATCAGAGAATTGTTTCAGACTTTATTAAGGTATGAAATACACTAAATGAATACTAAAGAAGAAAGAATAAAATGGGCCATTCCAAAAGAAAAAGTGAACCATTTTAATATTATAGAGCATTAATGGCATCTGATTGCTATCAATAGAACACTCATAAAATAAGTAGTCTTTAGCAGGCTACTATGGAATTCTTCATATTGGGTTATTAAAAGGTAGGTTGGAATGATTGTCTTTTTATAGGATGATCTGTTAATATCAATTTCGTAAACTATAAAGAAAATTGTGTTCATAGCACCACTTGAATAAATTTTCCTCCACTCTTTTGATTAAGAAATAATTCTTTAGAAATGGGTGGATATTTAGCATACCCAGAATAGTAATAGGAAAGTCATAAGCAAGCAACACCAAAGCAATTTGAGATAACAGAACACCAGATAAAACATAAAGGTATTTTAAGGCCTTGGTCTCAGCACTACCATTAATAATTGACTATCTGACCTTAGTGTTGAACATGTCAAAGAAATGAATGTACAGTTGGCCTTTATCGTTCTTGTGTTAGCATAGTCTATCAACACTTCCTAAGGTAGTTATCAATTCCCTTGATGTTCTCTCTGTTGTTTTTACTTTTATTATATTCATTAATAGCAGCAAGATACCTTTTGATACAGTTTTGATTTAAAGATAAAACCTTGGCTCTAAGTTGAGGCATCAAATCTACACATGCATTGCTACCCATAGTCTTCATTAAAGTTGTCTGAATACCAAGGGATATACAATGTTTAAAAATATTCTGGTATTTCTAGAATGGCATTGATTTCTAATATACTCTCCCAGAAATACATCATTTGTACTAGCTAATCTTGAGTTGAGAATATAACCTGTTTGTCTATTTGGAGACAAATGAAGCCTAAATTTGGCTCTTGGTTAGTCTTCTGGACACTGGGATGCAGATTGCATTTTTTCAGCTAGAGTAGGGCTTTCATCACTCCAGCCTTTGAGGTACATTTACGGATTATGAAGGTGCTACCTGAATCTGCATCCTTTTTCAGGGCAAAGAAAGAGGCTGCTGAGGAGGCAGCTAAGGTGTGACACCATGTGTATTTCATGGACTGGATTTCCAAACACAATTCTTGGGCAATTTGATCAAGTTCCTTGAAAGAGTTAGGGAGCATTATTGCTGAAAGCACAGCCCAATTCTATAGTGAACTCTCACTAGAGTTCCCTCTGGGAGAATTTCACTGGGCTGTGCAGCTGTGGAGGGAACTGGAAGCTGTTCTGGGCTAGAAGAGAGTCAGAACTGTTGACAGGAGCTGCTCCTCCTCAGTTGCCATCATAGAGGAGTTAGTACTGAGAGTTTGTCACATGGTCTTCATAGGAAGCTCTGCCAGGAGTAAGGTTGTTTTTCTGTCAATATCAACCACATAAGATGAGAATAATTCATGGTTACTATTTGCTCTGATTAGCTAGGCATTCTTGCAGTGTTTTGTTACACTGCAATAGTAATTGAAACACTAGTAGATACATTGCCTTGTCTATTTGGGAAAACAGCCTCCTTTGACTTTTCTCCCAGTCCAACCAGGAAGCTACCCTTTTGGACAGTTTAACCAGCATACAGGTGGCATGTGGCCTAGACTAAGCCAATCATAATACTACGTTCCCTTTGCTAAAGTGACCTGACCAGTGACAGTCTGGGTCTGTTCCTGTAAATTTAATTAGAGCTGGGGGAAAAATTCTCTTGCCTATTAGGTTAGCAAGTACCTAACCTAATATGTGGCCATGTTCCCATAGCATGGAAAAAGCCTTCCTGCTGTGGGGGAGAGTGAAGCTGCACAAAGAAGTGCCCAGAGAGGAGTGGAAGGGAGAGAGAATGATGGTGGTTAGACCTGTGGTTCCAGTCACCAGGTTTACCTGAGTTTCTCTGGTCCTGTAGCTCTTCCTTCATTTCTAAGAGCTATCCTGGTATCCTTTGAATAAATTATTTTGTGTAACTAGTTTCAGCTAGAATTCTGTCACTTGTGATCTGTAAGTACCTCCACAAAGAGTTTGAATTTTGCCCTCGGCATCAGAGACTCTCAAGAATGTGTGATTTTGAAAAACGTGGCCTTTGGGGGCCAAAGAAAAGTAACAAGCTTTAAAAATAATAAAGAAATCTTATTAAATAAAAAAAAGCAAACTTAAAAACAGGTACACATGACAGACAGGAGAGATTAATATGTCTACTTCGCTGATGAGGAAAGTAGATTCTTCCTGCAGTTATAAATTACTAGTCTCAAATGCTACATCTCCTGAGTCACTGCTACCTATCCTTTGTCCCTCTCCCCCGACCTTGGCCCTAGTCCATTATTCACTTCCTCCAATTTTAGAGCTGTGATAAAGTTAATATTATTTGTTTAGAATCTAGCTGAAAAATTTAATGTGAATAACAGATGATTATGTAGAGGGTATTAACTGGACAGAAAATCAATACCCATAGTGAAAACACTGTATACCATTTAATTCCCAGTACCCAATCAATAAGGAATAGAATGTAACAAAGAAACAGTCTGGTGGTCTTAAATAATCAATTTAAAAAGAGCACAACTTAAGCAAAAAAAGAGATAGAATTACATAAAATCATATTAAAACTTTTTTTTGATGCTGCTTTTAGAACAAAAAATGACTCACTCATGAATATTACATAGACTCTGGACATTGTTTACTCTTTGTGTGGTGTTTTAAAATTTGTCTCACCATAGGAATCTTGGTTAATAAGAAGGCATTTCTGGTAAAGAAGAATAGTCTGAGATGTTTGGTAAAGGATTATGTTTTAGATACAATCATTTAGAAGAATGCCTCAAAAAATTGATGTTATATGTTTGAAAGTTCAGGAATTTGAGCAAATTACATTTCTTTGTCTTCATAATTTTTGTTTTTATTCATGACCATCTTTCATAGGCTTGTTCAATATCATGGTGTAGCCTCTTTTTGTTAGTCATGAATAATAATACTCCTTTCTTAACCCTT
>NW_011888963.1:3599845-3610957 GCF_000151845.1 Pteropus vampyrus
TGGTGGTCTTAAATAATCAATTTAAAAAGAGCACAACTTAAGCAAAAAAAAGATAGAATTACATAAAATCATATTAAAACTTTTTTTTGATGCTGCTTTTAGAACAAAAAATGACTCACTCATGAATATTACATAGACTCTGGACATTGTTTACTCTTTGTGTGGTATTTTAAAATTTGTCTCACCATAGGAATCTTGATTAATAAGAAGGCATTTCTGGTAAAGAAGAATAGTCTGAGATGTTTAGTAAAGGATTATGTTTTAGATACAATCATTTAGAAGAATGACTCAAAAAAATTGATGTTATATGTTTGAAAGTTCAGGAATTTGAGCAAATTACATTTCTTTGTCTTCATAATTTTTGTTTTTGTTCATGACCATCTTTCATAGGCTTGTTCAATATCATGGTGTAGCCTCTTTTTGTTAGTCATGAATAATAATACTCCTTTCTTAACCCTTACCCACTTGCCAGGAATCTCTTAGACTGCTCTCCTCTCCTTATTTGTATCCAAATGTATATTTATAGAGTAAAAGTAATTTAATAAAAACCTTAGCAAAATACGATTAAGAAGTTAAATTGTAGAGTTGTAAAAGTTTAGAACTGGAAGAGATTTTAATGCTCATCTGTTCAATGACCTTATTTTACAGGTAAGGAAATGAGACGCAAGGAGATTAATTTGCTGCTCAAGGTTATGTTTTCAGCTAAAAAAAAAAAAAATGCTCCCAAACTAATTATAAATGACTCTTAGGTTATCTGTTGTTTTGGTGTTTCCGTGCCTCAGGTTTTCTTTCTTATTCTTTTTAGAGTCAAATCTTTTTGAATGGCTCTTGATGTGTTCAGATGGTCTAGAGCAGTGATTATCAAAGTGTGGTTCCTGGACCCGCAGCATCAGTAGCACCTGGAGACTTGACAGAAACGCAAATTCTCAGGCCCATCCCAAATCTGGTGAATCAGAAACTCTGATGGTGGGGTCCAGCCATCTGTGCCTTAATAAGCCCTTAATAACCTTAATAAGGTTATTGTGCTGTACTTAGGCTTATGGAATGACATTTGTTCTGAGTGTTAGGAAACTGAGGTCTGAGACCAGATTCCGTAACTAACTGGTGACTGTGGACAATTCACTTACCAAATCTATTATTCTTTTTCCCTGTCTTAAGACCCTGTAATGCTCTCCCACAGGCTACAGAATACCATTTAACCCTTTTAGCCCTACGTAAACTGATCCCCTCAACTTCTTCAACTCCATCTTCCTTCAGCTGCTCCAAGTTTTGGCTGCAACAGTATCAATCTCTCTGTTCCATTGCCCCTATTGTTTCCTTGCCAGGAATGCTCTTTCTTTCCTCTTTACCTTACTCAGTTCATGTATCAGACCAGAGGCCCAGGGCTTTTAGAAAGTTTTCTTTGGCTTCCTCTCGGGATAGACTCAATGCCTCCTCTATTCTACATATATGACATCACTGAGAGATGAAAATATGCATGTATTTACTAGTTGAAGGAGGACAAAAGACTTTCTCAGGACAAGAGACTGGTTTTGCAAAGGTCCTGTGCTGAGAGCAAGTGTGGCACAGACAAGAGGCTGAGAGAGGGCCAGTGTGGCTGCAATGTTCAGAATGAGGGAGCAGAGTGGTGCAGTGAGGCTAGAAAGATGGGCAAAACCAAGCCGAGCACTGTAGGCCACAATAGGGTGATTTGTTTTTCTCTTAAGACCAGTAGGAAAATATGGTATGTTTTGAGAAGAGAATAAGATTTGCATTTTAAGAGGATCATTTTGGCTACCTTTTGAGGGTAGTAAGAGCAGAGGTTAAGTGACCACTTAGATAACCATGACAGTAGAGCAAAGAAGAGATGATGGTAGCTGGGACTTCTCTTATTGGTAGTGCAGAGATAAGGGGATGGATTCATCAGATTTTTAGGATTTGGTGATGGCTGGATAGGAGGGGTGAGAGAGAAGGAGGGGTCAAGGATGACTCCAAGGCCTTTGCCTAACTAGTGCATTCAGTTGTTTATTTGGGGAATATTGGGAGAAGACCGGGTCTGGAGAGAAAGGTTATGGACCTCAGGAATTTGAGGCAATGTCAAGGTCAGCAGTCAAACCTAGCAGGAGATGAAGGATGAATATACAAATGTGGGGTCATCTGTCCAAAAGTGATCTTTATTAGACAGGTTTTATTGGATTAGTGGGGATGGAAGGCAGATTGTAATGGGTTGAGTAATGAATGAAAAGTGAGGAAGTAGAATCAGGAAGTTTTGTTAAGTGTCTCGAGAAGTGAAGATGTGAAAAAAAGGAGAATTATAGGTGAAATGGAGAGAGTAGACAAATTAGGGTTTTACATGTATTAGGAGCTGAATGTATCTAAAAACTGATGAGAAAGATTCAGTTGAAGGGGAGAGGATGAATATGTAAATAGCAAAAGTGGTAACTGTTTCTGGAGAGAGAAGGAAATGACAATCCAAAGCTTCTGTGAAAGAATTAACTTTAAGATAAGGTTGGGACAGCTCCTCTATTACTACATTATCCAAGGTTTGTAAGTTAGGTAAGCAAAAAGTTGGGGGAGTTCCCATATAAAAGCTTATATTATCTCAGTAAAGTTTAAGGTTCAACCACATGCTGAGTCTGAAGGGCTTGCAAACCCTCATTATAGGGATTACCTCAGGGCTTTGAAGTTGTACCCTGTATTATTAAGTGATGCTTGGTACCCAGAATATCAAAGTTAAAAGAACATGGGATTTAAATCCAAGTCTCATCTCTGCACTTAAAAACATCTGGACCTTGGTCACTTTCCTCAACTTATTTTATTTAATTGCATTTCTTTATTAATAAATTAGGATAACTCTTATCTCAGAGGGTTGTAAGGAGTCAGTGTGATGAAACTCTGCATGAATGTTAGTTATTTTAGTACAGCTGGAATTTTAGAGCTTGAGATTTCCTTATATCCATAAGGAAATCCCAACCTAACAACAATTCCCTAATGGGCATGAAGGTACTAAGGCCAAGAGCAGCAGGGTTAGGATGAGAACTAAGTATTCCATCCATTATGTTCTTTCCACTATTTCATGTTGTTCAGTGTAGCCTTTAGAAGAACTGGTTTATATGGTTGCTTTTTTATTATATCTTGCTATTTATTTATTTTCCATTATATCTGTTTCCAAAACAGGATTTAAAGCAACTTATAATAATGCTTCTTTGCTTTTATTCTGAGTAAGTGTAGTTTTTAAGTCAGTATCTAGTAACTCAATAGTGAGGATATTGGCGCTATCATTTATACCTGCCATATTCACCCTACCATGTAAGGAAACATTTTAATACTCTAAACAATTATAACAGGTATCTCAGTCCCTATGTATTCTCAAAGCATGGTCAGTTTACCATGGGCAGTGAATATCCTAGTATGTCTTTGAGATTACCTTTTAGAACATAGTAAATAAAACCAAATTTATAGTTAATCTCCTTTACTTTTCACTATCCAACCACTGATAGCAATGGGAAGCAATCATGCAGATAATTCTCCTGAATTTTTTCTGTAACATTTGTTTCATTATCACTCCTTGTCATCTTTTGTTTCCATCAGTCAATGCTTCTTGTTGTGCTTATGAATATTTCATACATCATATCTTTTGCTTCATGTCAAGATTTAATGATCTTCTTTCTCCTTTACTGTCCTTTTGATATATTATTCTCATTAGAGCAAAGGGTAAGGGTTGAATAGATTTTTGAGCCAAGGTTTGTAAAACTTTAAAATTGTCTGCTTTGTCAGAATTTGGTATTTTAAAAAATCTGGCCAGGAGTCTTGAAAGAGATGTATTTATGAGACAGATATTTGTTTGAGGTGAATAACATTTTTGTTTGGGTAGTACATAAAATAAAACATCTTTAAATTTGAAAAATTCTTGGATTCTGCATGAAATAATTAGTTAACTGAAACTGGTCCTCCAATTTCAATAATTTAGAAGATTGACCAAAAAACAAGATGAGCAACTTCTAATGAAACCAAGTCATTGACTGAAACCTGAAGAAGCTTATAATATTTTTTTCTTTCTTCCTTTTTTTTTTTTTTTTGATAAGTATAAGAAACAGTTATCCTCAACTGGATAAATGTTTAGTGATCCTGTGAACACACTAAGGAGATATTATAGTTGAACCTTGTCAAGTGAGTTAGCTAAGTGCTGTGAAACTGTCTGGTTGTCTGGTAAGAACTATTTTATCTTTTTAAAAATCTTGGCAGCACTTCCTAGTAGTGATTCTATTTCCATCAGCAGGATGTTTCCAGCAAAAGAACACTGTGGCATCATCTCTGAGTTGTGTACCATGAGATTGTTTTATAGATAAGAACCTCTTTTAAAGCAATACATCTGATTCGTCATTAATCAAGCACTCTTTGGATAGGGTGTAAGACATAAGACAGTCTGGCTTCTTTTTGGAAATGACTCAGTAGTGAATGATTTTGAAAGGAGATTTCAGTCTATTTGCATTTGACAATTGAACAAATTAGTTTCCATAATTTCTTGATGAAATAAATGCAAATTGTTAGCCAAATGCAGGCCAGGGCACATCTAATCAAGTCTGGGATCTCGTTTAGGTATCTCCTCTGAGGGCCTTCAGTAAAGAATGAAACCATCCACAGTTAATAAGAATTCCTTCAGGTACCCCATTTAAACATGTGACAATATATGCTCTGAATCTACTTCATTATGCTCTAAAGCATTCTGAATTCTGTCCTCTGGAAAAGGACCAGCTGATTGCCATTTCCTTCTTACTCATGCTAAAAATATTTATTGCCATCTCCTTTCTCAGTTGAACAATTCAAACTTATGTAAACTTTTCACACAGATGCGATTTTCTCAGCCCTGGACTCACCCTGATGATCTCCCTGAAACTCTCTTCCTGTTCTTCCTGCCCTTAGATATAATAACTTAATGAGGTTGTCCTGATACTTACAAGAGTCTTGGCTCTTTGGTCCCCAAGGCTCAGCCTGCCCCTTTATCTTACTGCCTCCCTCCACTCAACTTCCTAATGATGCTTAGGGAATAATACTCTGTTCTCAGATCTCTGTTCTCACCTATGCCTTAAGAGCAGCACACATAACAATCCCTAAGGGGGCTGCCTTATGAGTAGGAGAAAACAGGTGATTCCAGGGTTATCAAGAAGGCTCTCCATTGCTCATTTCCTCTGTGGAATCTGTTCTTCCTTCCATAGGAGGCAAGGTCTTAAATCCACAATTATATAAAGTTTGTAACACAAACATACCCCAATAGATATAATATAGTAACTTAACTTTACTTGCATAAAATCATAAATGCCTAATATATCACCCAGAGATCATGCTACATAATGGTTGGATATAAGAGATAAATGTGACTTTGCTTACTTTATTCCACTATCACTTTTGATTAAAAGTGGTGATAGTCCCTTAAAGTACTTAGTGAAGGGATGCCTTCACTTGAGCTCTCAGGAGTTAAGCTAATCATTGCTTTGACCTGAGTGTATTATTCCTTGATCTATCTTCTAGCTTACTGATTCATTCCATGGCCAAGTCCATGAGTTTCTCATTCTCATGCTAATTCACATCTAGCCTCCAGCAAATCATCAAAATTACTGTTTAAATGTTTCTACCAGTTTGTGGATCTAGCAGCTTCTGCTCCAGGTAAGCACATCTTGGTTGTGTCTTTCTTGACTCATTTTCCTCTCAGAATTCGGGGTGGTGGTCTCACTGTAACCTTTGTTTTCTTATGAAGGTCCATGAAAAGTCATTGATTTTCAGTTTGTTCAACTGTTTTTGATGTTGTTGTAAGGACAAGAGTGATGACTTCTAAGCTCCTTAATATGTCAGAGTTAAAACTGGAAATCCATATTACTTTTTCAAGCAAAT
Source organism: Pteropus vampyrus (assembly GCF_000151845.1). NCBI lineage: Eukaryota > Metazoa > Chordata > Mammalia > Chiroptera > Pteropodidae > Pteropus > Pteropus vampyrus. The sequence goes on from NW_011888963.1 coordinate 3,605,714, forward strand.
TTCATTTTATGTTATTTCTCCCAGTGCATTTCTCTTGAGGCAGCACGACTATTTAAAAAAATATTGAAGTGACTATATCTATATTCATATTAACATATAAATCAGATCCGACATTAGAGGAGTTGAAATAATTAAAAAAAAAGATGACTTTAGAAGATAGAACATTAGAATTAATTCTAAATTCTACTGATGGGACCCTGAGAATATAGAAATTTTCTTCTCCAAAACAACCACTCCTCCCTCATGAAATGTTATGTAGAGGCTACTTTTTGATATGGGGTTCAAGCTGATACAACCTAGACATTTAAAAACAAACTATCTTGAAATGTCTCATTTTCCAACTCTGATTCTTTGAGATCAAAGTAAACCTCCATTTACTTTTTTATTCTAGCACATATAATATGAACTTGCAAATATTCTACTGACCCTTTAGAGGTCAGATCACATGCCACATTCTATTTTAAGCCTCCTCTGGTTACCTCAAGTGGAAATCACTTCTTCTACCTTTTAATTATTACAATGGTGTGCTGGAGACGGTTCATATGGGTGCATAAGAGCTGAATGTGAGCATGGATCTCTTCCCAATTCTACAGTGACATCACATTGGTAGAATGAAATCAGATACGCTGGGAGCACTTACACCATTGAAACTGGCAAACATTAAAGAGCAGGGCTTTTTTTTTTCTAGACAGCCAGTTAAACATTTACCATCATACCATTATGTGTGTGTGTACCTTTGTAGATACATAGAAAGACAGATACTTAAATGCAAAATAGCTGTTTATGTACTTTGTCTTACTGCAGTATGTAGTTTCTTGAATGAAGATGTGGAGGGCAGGTATTATTTTTACTCCTGATTATCCACTCCCTTTTATTAAAACTGGGAAACCACGGGTTCCCTATTTAATTCTTGGTCATTTGAGTGGGGGCTTAATTCTCTCTTGGTTCCAGGGGTAGGCATGAAATTTGCAAATCAGTATATTGAGTCTCTCTGGTCACAGTGATTGGTTCAAAGGTAGTCACATGACATAATGAATCAATCACAGCCAGTGCACAGTGGCCCTGATATTTTAATTGGAACTATTGGGAAAGCACTCTCCTTTTACTGAGATTCTAAGCTGATAGACATTAAATTTTGAACTTCTGGTGTAGCCAATGCAATGGTAGACCTGCCTACGAATAAAATTAACACAGAGAAATGAAGAACCAAGATGAAAAAAGAACATTCTTGATAATATGAGCTGGATCTATACTAAAGTTACATGCTTTTTCAGGTATGTGAGCCAAGAGTTTCTTAATATTAACTAGTTTGAATTAGGTTTCTGTCACTGGCAATCAAAAGACTCCTGACTATTACAGTAAAATATATTATCTTAAAAAAATTATTATAGCCCCATATCAGCTTAAAGCCCTGTATCTAAAGAAGCTCATTCATTGAATGAAAGAAGGAATCAGAGTAAAATACAAATGCAAAGCTTGCTATCAATATGGGATATCTATTTCCTCTTGAAAACTTTATTAAATACTTGAGTGGCTTGTTCATATCGTATTGCATCCACCTTGAAAGAGAAAGAAATTATTCTTATTGACCTCTATTCCCTTTTTGATATTTGGCTTTTACTTATTTATTATTTTAAGAAATAATTTCTTCAGATATCACTCAATAAATGAGCTATTTTGAAATTTTTTTTAGGCATAAAAGAGAATACTAATCTAAAATGATAAAATAAACTGCAAGAAAGTAAAAAATATTAAATCTGACCAATAGTATGTCACAAAGAAAAAAATAAAATATTTATTAACTGCTTAAAATCTCTATACTTTTTCTATTTGCATACTGTTTGATTGCCTCATGATATGACAACAATTTTGTGATATCATTTTCTATAGAGAAAATAGAATGATAATTCAGTTTTTCTTCTTGCATGATTCTTCTTTTTAAGCTTATCCTCAACAGAACATTCCTTCATTACACCAAACAGAACACATTCTTTTTTTAGCTATAAGACTAGAAGTAAAGTCTTTGTCATCAGCGAGGTGCCTGGGGAAGACGAGAGAAAAGAAGGTATCGATGCTGCTGCCTCTGTTCTCTTCTTGCACCAGAAGAAGTCACAGTGGCAACTGGAGACACGTCATGAAGGCCTCAAGATTTATTGGGACTGCTTCTGTGGGTAACAGGAATTATTACTGAGATGAATGTCAAAGGCAAAAATGAAGAAACCTGACCTCCCATCCCTTTGTAAGCTACAGGCTGCCTCTTGATCCTATTTCTGACTCTAGCTCCATAGTTTATTTTACTTTCTCAAACCATCAGTTAATTAGACCCATCTTTAGTGGCCATTACAGTGGGTGTTGTGTCGAATACTTTGTAGAGGATAGGTATAGCTCCCATAGAACATAAAATGTGATTCCTGCTTTCAAAAAACCTAGAACCAAGTCTTTTCTCAAATGAGAGTAAGTGTAAGCATTAGATGTGAGGCACCAAAAAATGCTATGGCAATCCAGAGAAATGAAGGAGTACGTTCACCTGCAAGATCAAGATCGTCAAGAAAAGACAGACTTTTTCATAGCAACTGGATGTTAGATTAGACTTTTCCTGTTATTTCTGAATTTTAGCTAAAGCCCTCCAAGTAGAAAATAGTCACAAGTACCTACAGAGAATGCTAAGGAGCTACTAGACTCCATCTGTGGATTACCAAGTAGAAAATAGTCACAAATACCTATAGAGAATGCTAAGGAGCTACGAGACTCCATCTGTGGATTACCAAGAGCTAGAGCTGAGACTCATCAACTTTACCCTATCAAGTGATGAGGCATGTTGTAGAATTTCCCCCTTTCCTCACTGAATTGTGTTTCCAAAATTCATACACTGAAGCCCTAACCCCCACTGTGATTGGTTACTGTATTTGGAGATAGAGCCTTTAAGGAGGTAATTAAAGTTAAATGAGCTCATAAGAATGGAGCCCTAATCCAATAGGACTGTCATCCTTATAAGAAGAAACATAGACATCAGGATGCGAGTGCACAGAAGAAATGCCATGTGAAGACACAATGAGAAGACAGTAGTCTGCGAGCCAAGGAGAGGGGCCTTCGGAGAAACCTTGATTTTGGACTTCCAACCTACAGAACAATGAGGAAATACATTTCTGTTATTTAAGGCACCAGGTCTCTAGCGTTTTGTTACAGCAGTCCTGACAAACTAATACAGAGGGTTTTCCAATAAAAAAGGGTCCTAAGAAAAATTCTTATAGAGATTAGAAATGAATATAAGAAGGTGAGACCGACATCTCATCCCCCAGTATTTGTTGGTGTGCATAAAATTAGAGACAGAATATGAAGTTGGTTTTGATTTTGATTGATTTTTTAATACCTAAATTTGAACTATCCTCACTAAAATGAGAGTATACTTGAGATGTCATTAGGGAGCATGAAAATTAGATCTTACAGATCATTTTTGAAAGGAGTAGTTGGTGAAAAATAAAACTGTTTCTTGTTCAGATTGTTCAATAAACTGGTTACACATGTAAAACTGCAACTCTCTGCATTACAAATATTTACATGTCACATCTCATTGAAAATGCAATAATAGAAGTGACAGTTTTATTTTTTGACATTAGTATTTTTTAAAACTGTTTAGTTTTTTAGTCAGAATATGGTCCCCAATAATCATATTTATGGACTAGGAGGGGACCTTAGCATAACAAATATTGTTTATATTTCCATTTTGTCTTTCTTCCCTAAGACTAGGGAAGGGCAAGTTTTTTTATATTCTGACATTTCTTACTTTCTGTGCTGTATTTTTTTTTTTAATTTGGCAGATAAAATCATAACAATGCCTTCTCTCTATATATAGAAAAAAACAGGGAGAATGTTTAAATATTAGAATGCCATGAGAGAGAGAGAAAATGTTTAAATATGATAATTCTCTATATTTCAGAATCAACTTTTTGACCATTGAAAATATTTAATGAATTATATGGATAGCTCAAAGGAAGGAGTTAACTCTCTGTTTATTCTTAGCTCAGATATGGCACAGTTTCAATCAATGGTAATTTAATTTACAAGTCATAAACATCTAATAACAACACAATTGCCAACATTAACTGACTTGGGTATTTCACAGTGCTTTTGCCAGTAGACATCATACCTCCTGCCAATATTAATTGGCATATTTAGTTTACATCTCATTCAACTAGTTCTTATGATTCTTAGTGTGATAATATGAGTTTTTCTTATGAGTTTTTCTCTTTTAGAGACTGTAGGGTGAATATGACGCTTACCTTGTTTTAAGTACCAGGATAGTGCTGAAACAGTGCAGAGAAAAAAATCAGAATTCAAGTGAAGGAAAGAAGCAATATATTTTTGGTAGTTATATGAGAGGGATGATCAAAAGTCAGAGAATGGCTAAATACCACCTAATATGTGGTCAATGCAAGCAGTTTGCCACAGGAATTCCAAAGTAGTATAACGAAAGTCATCCTTTACTGTTTGACAAAGTTAACCTTGTTAGTACCAATGTAATCCTTAACTGAGCTTGATTGGAATACATTTACAAATACTCATATAACCTATATTTATCTCACACTAATATACATAGTCAGTGATCATAGCAAATGAACAGAAGGCAAACAGAGAGTATCCCACACATGGTCATCAATCTTATGGAAAAAAATTGCACTGCAGCATAAATTACCATCTGTTTTTGAAGCTATGCAATGAACTGATTCACTTGCTTGATAATTACAAACTTTATTTACCTACATTGTAACCTTATGGTGATAGCAACTTCCTTCCAGTGCTTCCTTCCCATACCAACTATGATAGGCCAGAAAATGCTCCCGAAAAGATATCCATGTCAAATCCCTGGAACCTGAAAATGTTACCTTATTTGAGAAAGGGTCTTTGCAGATATATTGAAGTTAAGGATCTTGAGATGAGGAGATAGTCTTGAATTATCCAGGTAGATAGAAACATATAGGCATACAGAGAAGACTCACATGTAGAGGAGACATGGAGACAGAGGCAGAGATAAGAGTGTTGTAGCCACAAGCCAAAGAAGCCAAGGAATGCCAAGAGCCACCAGAAGCTGGAAGAAGCAAGGAAGGATTTTTCTTTAGAAGCTTTAGAAGTAGCATGTTCTTGTAGACAGACACCTTGGTTTCAGACATACGGCCTCCAGAACTGTGAGAGAATAAATTTCTGTTGTTTTAAGTTACCAGGTTTGTGGTGATTGGTTACAGCAAC
>NW_011888963.1:3611892-3616321 GCF_000151845.1 Pteropus vampyrus
ACTCTCTGCATTACAAATATTTACATGTCACATCTCATTGAAAATGCTATAATAGAAGTGACAGTTTTATTTTTTGACATTAGTATTTTTTAAAACTGTTTAGTTTTTTAGTCAGAATATGGTCCCCAATAATCATATTTATGGACTAGGAGGGGACCTTAGCATAACAAATATTGTTTATATTTCCATTTTGCCTTTCTTCCCTAAGACTAGGGAAGGGCAAGTTTTTTTATATTCTGACATTTCTTACTTTCTGTGCTGTATTTTTTTTTTTAATTTGGCAGATAAAATCATAACAATGCCTTCTCTCTCTATATAGAAAAAAACAGGGAGAATGTTTAAATATTAGAATGCCATGAGAGAGAGAGAAAATGTTTAAATATGATAATTCTCTATATTTCAGAATCAACTTTTTGACCATTGAAAATATTTAATGAATTATATGGATAGCTCAAAGGAAGGAGTTAACTCTCTGTTTATTCTTAGCTCAGATATGGCACAGTTTCAATCAATGGTAATTTAATTTACAAGTCATAAACATCTAATAACAACACAATTGCCAACATTAACTGACTTGGGTATTTCACAGTGCTTTTGCCAGTAGACATCATACCTCCTGCCAATATTAATTGGCATATTTAGTTTACATCTCATTCAACTAGTTCTTATGATTCTTAGTGTGATAATATGAGTTTTTCTTATGAGTTTTTCTCTTTTAGAGACTGTAGGGTGAATATGACGCTTACCTTGTTTTAAGTACCAGGATAGTGCTGAAACAGTGCAGAGAAAAAAATCAGAATTCAAGTGAAGGAAAGAAGCAATATATTTTTGGTAGTTATATGAGAGGGATGATCAAAAGTCAGAGAATGGCTAAATACCACCTAATATGTGGTCAATGCAAGCAGTTTGCCACAGGAATTCCAAAGTAGTATAACGAAAGTCATCCTTTACTGTTTGACAAAGTTAACCTTGTTAGTACCAATGTAATCCTTAACTGAGCTTGATTGGAATACATTTACAAATACTCATATAACCTATATTTATCTCACACTAATATACATAGTCAGTGATCATAGCAAATGAACAGAAGGCAAACAGAGAGTATCCCACACATGGTCATCAATCTTATGGAAAAAAATTGCACTGCAGCATAAATTACCATCTGTTTTTGAAGCTATGCAATGAACTGATTCACTTGCTTGATAATTACAAACTTTATTTACCTACATTGTAACCTTATGGTGATAGCAACTTCCTTCCAGTGCTTCCTTCCCATACCAACTATGATAGGCCAGAAAATGCTCCCGAAAAGATATCCATGTCAAATCCCTGGAACCTGAAAATGTTACCTTATTTGAGAAAGGGTCTTTGCAGATATATTGAAGTTAAGGATCTTGAGATGAGGAGATAGTCTTGAATTATCCAGGTAGATAGAAACATATAGGCATACAGAGAAGACTCACATGTAGAGGAGACATGGAGACAGAGGCAGAGATAAGAGTGTTGTAGCCACAAGCCAAAGAAGCCAAGGAATGCCAAGAGCCACCAGAAGCTGGAAGAAGCAAGGAAGGATTTTTCTTTAGAAGCTTTAGAAGTAGCATGTTCTTGTAGACAGACACCTTGGTTTCAGACATACGGCCTCCAGAACTGTGAGAGAATAAATTTCTGTTGTTTTAAGTTACCAGGTTTGTGGTGATTGGTTACAGCAACCCTAGGAAACTAATATTCCAACCAATACACACACACACACACACACACATACACACACACACTTTTACACATGGTTTGGACCAGTACTATTAATATGAATTCAATTTACTCTTAAAGTTAGTTGCACCTACTGTGTATTTTCCAAAAAGTTACCATAGGAAAGCTCAAGATAGCTTGAGAAGAGTAAAATAGATGATGATTTATAGGATTTGTTTCCATTTCACATAATATTCTAATTATCTCTTACTGCTTAACAAATCACCCAAACCTAGTGGCTTAAAACAAAAGTATTATTTTCTCTCATGTTTCTGTGGATTGACTGAGCTCAACTGAGTAGTTCTTATTTTGAGGTTTTCATATTAATTGAAATCGCATGGCTGGTGGGGCATGTGTGCTCCTAAAGTTCTGTTGGGCTGGATATTTCAGATGACTCATGCTCATAGTGACAGCTGATTCTAGCTGTCTCCTGGGAGCTCAGCTGGGGTTGTTGCCTCTCTTTGTAGCTTGAGCTTTTTGTAGGATTGCAGCTAGGTCCTTAGAGTGAGTACCCTAAAGAGAAAGTTTTCCAAGAAGAAGTAGAAGTGCCAGGTAAGGGCAGGCTATGCTTTAATAGTGTCACTCTGCTATATTTTATTGGCCAAGAAATAAAAGTCTTATCCAGATTCCAGAGGGTAGAAAAATTGACCCCCACTTCTTGATGAGGGAATACCAAGGACACGTTGCAGAAGAGCATGTGAGATGTGAGATATTTTTGTGGCCATTTTTGGAAAATACAATCCGCTATGCATAGTAATCAGGTACATGAATAATACCAAGTTCAGAAAAATAATTTCTGCTTGAGTAAAAATGATTAAAGTTCAAAGGCACTTTGAGAGATAAGCTCCTACAAGAAAAACTCCTCATTTGATATAGCATTTGTGTGGCAACCTCAATTATAGCCTCTCTCCATTTCTCCCAACTTTCCATAAAAGAAAAAGGGTAAGCTCACATCTCCACCCTCAAAACTGAGACCAACTAGCAATATTATATTGAGTTCTTTTCATGGCATATCTGAGCTCTGATTCATGAAATAGAGTACATCTTGAAAAGAACCCCTTACCACCATTACTATTGTCTGTTCCTAGGTACAGAGCCACAGGATCTGAATCACCCAGAAAATTAGGCAGCTATATCTCTACCCTGAAGGCGCTCAATTGCCTGTCTCCTTGTCCTACCCTTAACCTTCAAATATTATTCCTCCCGATCAAGTTACTACTCTCATCAAAGATACTTTCACCAAAAAATACCTGGGCAAGAACTGGGGAGGGAAAGTGGTTCAGAACTGATGGTGTGGCATAGCCTTTGGGCAATGCTATACTAAAAAGTAAAGTGCTTTGGGTGAGAGGACAGGAAGGGCCTATTCTGGAGTTGAGGTTCAGAGTAATACACTTCTAGGCAGTAAGAGTAGGCAATGATGATGCTTCAGGAGACCAGAGGTGAAGCTCTGCATATTAGTGCACGTTATTCTGCCCTCCGGCTATAAATTTGAGAAGAGGAATGAAATCACCAGAGTAATTAAAGAACAGGTCACATCAAAGGCCCATGGGCAGACATTACTTCTAAACAGAACTTATCTTGTTCAAACAGAACAAGGTCCCGAGAATCTCCACTAAAATGATCTATGACAATGTAGAGAAAGACATTTCAAGAAACTGTATGCTATACTTATCAGAGTACAAAAATATATAACTACCATAACATGAGAATAAAAAGAGGAAGAAAAACTAAAGATGCAAGAAGAGATAGACCAGATTTAAACATATGGCAAGAAAACATTACTTTCTTGTTTTATCCTCTGTAAAATTTCTAGGGTACATGAAAAAGTTAAGTATATATTTCTAAAAACAAGCCAATGTTTTCAATTTAAGAAAAAGCAAAAAACAAATAGAGTACTAAGTTACAAGATGGGAATAATTGCTGGGACTAATAATGGTATGAAAGGATCAATGACCTTGGATAATTTTAAGTAGGTTAGTATTTTATTACTAAATCAAGTTATGTTAGCAATGGTATAGACTTAAGGACATGAAAACACACCCTGTTATGTGTTTTTATTGATCAGGCCCAGCTAATTTAATGTTTAACATTTTAAGATCAATATTTTGGTACAAGTAGAAAGAAAGAATAATAAAATATGAGTAGTTGGGAATCCAGAATAGTTAATACAGAGAATGCAATGGAATATTACTCAGCCATAAAAAGAATGAAATCTTACCATTTGTCACAACATGGATGGACGTAGAGGGTATTCTGCTAAGTAAAATAAGTCAGACAAAGACAAAAACCACAATCCCACTTATATGTGGAATCTAAAAAACAAAACAAATGAATGAACAAAACAGAAACAAATTCATAGATATAGAGAGGAAATTGGTGGTCACCAGATGGGAGGGGGCTAGCAGGATGGATGAAAATGTGAGAAGACTAAGAAATACAAATCAGAAGTTAAAAATAGTCTCAAGGATGTAAATTATGGCATAGAGGATATACCCACCAGATTTTAAAAAGGAACTATGACCCACCAAGAGCACTTAGTGATACCTAGGACATGATTAGCTTCAGAAATGTATACCCCGAATCCTATTTAACTCAGATATTCCTGTAAAACATATGGGGAAAGGAAAAAGATAATTGAAGCTAATTGCTATAATGAGGAGTAATGCATGGATTATCACAGGAA
>NW_011888963.1:3616371-3666201 GCF_000151845.1 Pteropus vampyrus
AAGAAAAAGCAAAAAACAAATAGAGTACTAAGTTACAAGATGGGAATAATTGCTGGGACTAATAATGGTATGAAAGGATCAATGACCTTGGATAAATTTAAATAGGCTAGTATTTTATTACTAAATCAAGTTATATTAGCAATGGTATAGACTTCAGGACATGAAAACACACCCTGTTATGTGTTTTTATTGATCAGGCCCAGCTAATTTAATGTTTAACATTTTAGGATCAATATTTTGGTACAAGTAGAAAGAAAGAATAATAAAATATGAGTAGTTGGGAATCCAGAATAGTTAATCCAGAGAATGCAATGGAATATTACTCAGCCATAAAAAGAATGAAATCTTACCATTTGTCACAACATGGATGGACGTAGAGGGTATTATGCTAAGTAAAATAAGTCAGACAAAGACAAAAACCACAATCCCACTTATATGTGGAATCTAAAAAACAAAACATATGAATGAACAAAACAGAAACAAATTCATAGATATAGAGAGGAAATTGGTGGTCACCAGATGGGAGGGGGCTAGCAGGATGGATGAAAATGTGAGAAGACTAAGAAATACAAATCAGAAGTTAAAAATAGTCTCAAGGATGTAAATTATGGCATAGAGGATATACCCACCAGATTTTAAAAAGGAACTATGACCCACCAAGAGCACTTAGTGATACCTAGGACATGATTAGCTTCAGAAATGTATACCCCGAATCCTATTTAACTCAGATATTCCTGTAAAACATATGGGGAAAGGAAAAAGATAATTGAAGCTAATTGCTATAATGAGGAGTAATGCATGGATTATCACAGGAAGTTTTCACACATTTACAACTGGCATAGTCTAATTAGGGAAGCCTTCCCTCCTAGATGACTCAGATGACAGAGGAGGCTTGATTGTTACTGATCACCACACACTACTAGGAGCCACTTCAAGTATTTTCAAGTTTGAAAGCACATTTCTGAACTAACTCAAGAAGGCATAAGAGGAAAGTAAATATATTTATATTACACAAATTAATAAAAATAATGTAGGTTATATATCCCTGAGTTAGCTTTTTCTACAGGTGTATTCAGCCCACAAGATTTCAGAAGAGCAGGTCGATGCACAATTAAAAGCAGAATTATCTACAATATCAGAAATGAGAAGCTATAAAAAAAATTTATAGATCTTGAAAAATTTAGACTACTTATACCAGTAACTAACTATTCATGGTTCTTTTATTTTCCTTCCTTTGGTTGAGCTGAACATTTATATTTGAAATTCTATCAGACTTTGTAGGTGTATATCCCATCCTGATTTTTCTTCTCCAAATGGTGGGTCAACCAGACTGCTTTTCTGGTATTGTTTATTACGTACTGTCAACTCTTTCCTCATTTGCAGCAATTGCTATTTAAGAACTCTCTAATAGTAGCCAATCCTCTTTGCTATGTCCCTTTCTCGTTACCATAACAACAGAAGAGCTAGTCAAAAATTCATTATCCAGTTTTCCTACAGCTAGACAGAGGCCTTTGAGAAATACCAGTATAGTTTGAAGGAGTGTTTAAAGGAACAACGGATGATTTTCAGCTATAATGAGTATAGGACACATCGCAGACTTAGTGTTTAAAAAAAAGTCCTCAGGTTTTATCTACCCTTCCTTCCTACCCAGTTCAGGAAATCCCTTGTATTTCTATCAGTCACAAGTGGCCATTTAACCTTAACCTGGAAACTTCCCATGCTAGAACATCCTTCCTTTATGATGTAGCCTATTCACTGGTGACAGCTTTAATGATTATAAAATTATTTCTTGTGTTAATTAAATGTATGCTTCCTAGTAACTTCTATACATTAATTCTTGTTATGTCAAGTGACATTTCACAAAATAAGCTGGGTCTCTTTTTAATTTATCAGACATTTCAACATTTAAAGACAGGTATTATTTAAGTAGTCATCTTTATTTTTGCCTGCCCAGGATCCATTTCTGTTTCTTCTCATAATAACCAATTTTCCAATGGGAAGTTATCTTTGTCCTATTCTCCAATGATGTGATTTACCATGGTGTGAAATCTTTCTTTCTCCTACCCTCTAGAGTGTACAAATAATAGAGACCCACTCATTCAGCAAATTCCATTCTCCTGGATATAATGATTATTTCAGTTCTAGGCTATTGGTCCAAAATGGTCCCATGGAATTCTACACCAGGACTTACATGGAAAATACCAGAGAGAAAAAAAAAGCTCTCCATCTTTGGAGTTGCTAAGATGCTAGAATATGAGCTTGGGACATGTAGGGAGATCCTGCCTGAGAATGAGGGTAACCCAAAGAAAGCAGAGCCTTGAGAGGAACAAGGCTTTGACCACATTGTTAGATCATCTGGAGCCAGCTCATACTTTAAGTTATATTCTTGTACTTTTAGATACAAGAAGCAAAAAATTATGCTGAAGCCAGTTTGAGTTTCTATTAATTGCCCCATAAAGAGTCTTGAATAGTACAATCATATTTTTTTGAAATATCTTTTCTTAGCTAAAATTATATGGCTTGATTCTCAGACCTTTTCATCTCTGAGTTATATTATGCTTTATGTGCTTTCAATTGTCAATGTCTCGATGAAAACTGGGGTACCTACAACTGAACATAGTATTCTAGATGGCAATAGAATGCACTAGTGTGGAAAACAGTCGAACATTTTCCTTCCTTGTTTATGCTCCCTTGTCCTAAATTTTCACTCAGAGGCCTAGATCACCTTAAACCTCTCTCCTCCCTTTTTTTATAGCTTGCCATCCTGTTGGCTTATACAACATCTGAATTTTTCACACAAACTTGTATTAGGCTATGACTCACCTCTCCATCTCTTCACTTTTACTTCCAGTCCTTTCCCAAACTACACAGACATGTATCTACATGTCTGATGTATTGTAATAGTTTTGAATTTTGAGCTTGAGAAAATAACTCAATCTTTCAGAGCTTCAGTTTGCTTTACTGTAAAAATTGAGTGGTATTGCTTAGGATGCTTTTGATTGCAGATATTAGAAACTCTAAACTAAAAAGGCTAATCAATAAGAATATATTATTCATAACAAGAAGTCTAGAAGACAATTTTAGTTTTGGTTAATTTGGTGGTTAAGTGATGTCACTGAAATCCAGGCTCCTTCCATCTTCCCATTTTACTACATTCAAGGTGTTCTCCTCAGGCTTATTCTCTACATGGCTTCAAGATGGCTGTCACAGATCCATGCATCACATTCAGACATAAAAATGTCCACCAGCAAAAGAAAAACTCCTCTTTTCAAAAGGTTCTTTTTAAGAAAGAAAGAAAACAAAGTTTCCTAGAAGCCTCTCAGGTTGCCCCTTGCATCTCATTGGCCAGGGTTCTATCATAAGACTGTGTTTAATCAGCAAGGGGTATGAGATGATCAGATTGGCTTAGACCAGTGGTCTCAAACTAGCTATGTGTCAGAATCACCTGGAGGGCTTGTTAAAAAAATATTTCTGGGTTCCACCCTTACAATTTCTGATTCAATAGGTCTGATGTGAAGCCCCACAATTTCTTTTTCTAACAAGTTCTCAGATGATACTGATGTTTTTGGTAGAGACCACATTTAGGTAATCACTGGCTTAGACAGACACGGTACAACCCTGGGACAGGAGTTGAAGTTGGGGCCCATATGGGGCAGGTATTGTCCCTCAGGGCTTTGTTATTAAGGAAGGAAAGGTAGGTAATCACAAATACCCTGCTATAGGAGTTAATAATGGCAAACTCTAAAGCTCATCCTGTGAGTTACAGATAATGCATATAAATTGCCTATCACAGTACATTCAATAAATGTAAGTCCTACTATTATTGTTATTGTTATTATTGATTCTGTTATGTATAAACCTTGTATTTATGGACTCTTTCGATTTTATTTTAAAATCTCATAAGTATGTATGCTTTTCCATCTTTGTTCAGGTCACTGATAACATATTAAACAGGCCAGAGGCAGATATAGAATTCTGAAAATTGCAGTAGAGAGTTCCCTGATGTCAACTCACTAATCAAAATGCTATGACTTTAGTGATTTCGCTTCATTGACCTGTCATTTAATCTTATTTTTTCCATCTTATCCAAAGGATATCTCAAGAGACTATAAAATGATTGGTTTAAAATTTGCCTATTCATCTCTGTAAAAAAAGTATAGAGTAAATGATATGTTCTGACATATAATTAATAATATTACGTAACATTTTCACAGATTGCTTACCCTGTGTCAGATACTGTTCAAATTGTTTTACATGGGTAGGTACTATTGTTACCCCTATTTCACAGAAGAGGAAAGTGAGACACAAAGAAGTTAAATGGCTTGCTCAGGGCCTTGGAACTAGTAAATGGAGGTAATGGGATTTCCATCTACCCGAATGTAATCTCTACTAATAGGCACTACCGCACACGAACAGTACAATCACAGGAAATTATGATGATAATCCAGCAATACAGCCAGTTCCTGAAATGCTCTCTCACACACATATGCACATACGTGTCTACATCTATGTTCTTCATTACAGCTTTTAAAGGCTATAACATTGTAGTATGTTTTAGTTCTTTGAAAATTGTTCAACAAGCCAAGGTGCACAGGCAAGCTTTTTGTGAACCACTGTACTGAATAGGGTCATCATGGTGGATAACTATTATATATGGAAAAATATATTTTAATGTTGTATTGTTTATTTAATTTTTAATAAACATTTAGAGTAGAAATATCTGCAAATGTTCAACAATTTTTGCAGCGTTACACAATGGATTGGAATTGGAGCAAAATAGTTACGGATAGCAACTGTGAGAACAGAGATAGGCACTCAACTAATAAATTCAGTACCTAAATGCTGTAATGATTTTGTCCCATTTGTTATAAACAAGTAATCTCTGATGATTAATCTTTAAGTGACTAAAAATACCAACTAAATAAAAAGCTTATTATTTGACGTTAGGGTGAGTCTTCAATATATTCTGGGTCCCTTGGATCTTTTTTTTGATGACTTTTCTCTGTTTGGCCACTAATTGAACTTATTTTACATTCGAATCTCTAGTTTGTTCTTTGAAACTTGTCTGGGAGCCTTGCATCCTCAGGGAGGAAACCAGTCAGCACTTGGTGAGCTCCTCAGACATACCTGGCTATGAATTTTAGCAAATCTAGGGCAGCTTGGCAAACGGCCTGGCTGTTGTTTCCTTTTCTCTGTCACAATGTGTTAGGTCTGTTGCACCAGTAGGTGTCATACTGGGCTGCACTTTCCCACAGAAGTACATCAGGTAAAAATTCAGAATCATTTTCTGTTCTATAAACTCTGAAAATAGAACATTAGCCTCAAGGACTCTACCACACAGAAGCAGTAGATTGTGCTATCTTAATTATGAATGCATCAAATATGAAGGCCTTTACTCCTCCCAGGCGTCCCGTGGAAAGTGAACACAGCATTAGAGTTATTCATATGGGCAGCTAGCCTGACTTTTTTAAAGGGGTCAAGGAACATAGGTATTTAATGAGTCTCCCTTTGCTGTGCTAGGCAGAGGCTGCCTTCTCAAAGGGAGCATGCATTTAACTTAGTGGTTGTCAGTCTTGAGCATACATCAGAATCACTGGGAGGAATGGTTATGTCAGGGATTGCTAACTCCCACTTTCAGAGTTTCTTAATTTGCATTTCTGAAAAGTTCCCAGGCAATGCTGGGAGCAGGTTTTATGAGCCACCGCTTGAATTTAAGGCTTTATTTTCACTTGGCAGACTTATTCGGTTAGATGTATTAGGTTTGCCCTGTTTCTTCCATCTCTGTTTGCAACTACCCAGCACCTGCAGCTTTGGGGAGTAGTTCACATTAGGAAGACTTCTTAAATAAGGGCATAGGATAGAGTCACACTTCAGGTATTCTGTTAACATGTGAAGGTTTTGGGATGCAAGTAACAGAAATGATTTTAGCTAACTTAGTGCAGTAGACACTGTGGAGCTCCCAGTCAGATACCCTTTTCCAGCCAACACACCTATTGCCTAACAGCTTCAAGTGCTATAGATAACGGCCTATAGCTGTGACAGTTTTCAGAGAATTGCCTTTGACTAGAGACACTTGCCTCTCCCAGAGAGGTGTAAAAGTTTCGTACTCACCTTCCCCTATTGGGGTAGTTACTAACTGACTGACACGAGGTCAAAGTCTCCTTGACTCAAGGTGGAACAACTCTGTTGTGCAATATACAACTTAAAGCTGCACTGTCTAATATAGTTCTAGCCACATGTGGCTATTGAGCCCTTGAAATGTGGCTATAGTTGAAATTGAGATGGGCTGGAAATGCAAAAAAAAAAAAAAATACACACTGGTGTTGAAGACACTGAGAAAAGAATGTAAAATGTCTCACTAATGATTTTTTTTCAATATTGATTACATGTTGAAATTACAATATCATACATATTTTGGGTTAAATAAAATACATTAAAATGATTTCACCTGTTTATTTTTTACACACGCAGCTCAGATTATATTTCTATTGGGCCACACTGGTCTATGGCCTCCACAGCTGCATGGGTCAGGACAAGGCTAGATTCTACATAAGAACATATATACCTCCAGAAGAAATCAAGATTAGATGAGTAGAAGGCAGAGGTCAGCTGCTCAATGAAAAATCATGATCCATTAGCTAGTCTCTGTCTCTGAATCAGTTCTTGCACCCAGGATCTACCAACTAAAGAGGAGGCTGGGTCCCCATTAGGAAGTATCCTACATTCTGGCAAAAGTATATAGTAATGTATATATTTGCTTCTCCCAATCCTTCCCCTAAAACCTTTGCAGCCATTTACTAGGGTAAAAATAGACTAGGGAAATGAGAATACTCATACATTTTAAAGGCTGGTGGGTACAGGATCTAAGTTGACACTGACACCAGGGAACTCAAAGCACCATCATCAACTTCTTGTTAGAGTAGAGGCATATCAGGGTCCAGTAATAAATGTAGCTCTAACCCACATCCATCTCGAAGTGAGTCCATTAGGTCCATGGATCATACCTGGTGGTCATGTCTCTAGTTCCTAAATATGTGTTCATAATGGAACTCTCAGATTCATTCTTTGACCCATTAAATCAAAGCTATTTAAGCAGAAAATACCAAGTAGAAGTCCTAAAAATGTCCCCTTCATACCCCTGCAAATATAGTAAGTCAAATAATAATAAATCTCAGGGGAAATTACAGAGATTAGAACCACACTTAAGGATTTAAAGGATACAAGGATGGTGATCTCAATCATATCTCCATTTAATTTACAGGTCTGACATTTGCAAAATCTGAGTGGATCATAACATATGTCAGTGGTTTACCAACACCTAACCAAGTAGTAGCCCCAATCGAAGTCTCTAATATATAGTTCATAGTTATTGATCTCGTGAATGCATTTCTTCCAGACTCAACGAGAATAAAAAGTGATTCATCTTTATACTGAATGGTGTAAATATTGACCTGTCTCGAGGTAAATATTAACTCTTCCACATGCTATACAATATAGTCTGAAGGGAACTGAGCAGGATGGACATTCTGTGGGACATTACTTTTATCCAGTATAATTGATGGCAATATTTTAAACAAATCTGATGAGCAAGAAGCTGTAAGTCCTCAGAATGCCCTTGGTAAAGCACATGTACACCAGAAGTTGGAAGATAAAGTCCACTAAAATGCAGGAATCTGTAACATTGGTGAAGATGTTAGGGGTCCAGTGAGCTAAAGTATGCTGAGACATCCTCTCCAAGTAAAATACGTGTTGCATCTTGTACTTCCTACCATTAAAAGGGAAGCAAAATGCTTGGTTACCCTTTTGGTTTTTTTGAGGTAGCACTTTGTAATACTGCTATGACCACTTATTGGATGAAGTGAATGTCTGCTAGTTTTGAGTGAAGTCCAGAACAAGAAAAGAATCTAGCAGGTCCAAGCTGCAGTAAAAGCAGCTCTGCCACTTGAGTCATATGGACTATGCTATTACAGGTATTTGTGGTAGAAAAAGAGGCCACTAGAAAGTCCCAGTAGAAGAGCTGCAGGGCAGAACCCCAAAATTCTGAAACAAGGCTATTCGAGTGCTGCAAAGAACTATACACTATTTATAAAGTAGCTCTTAGAATGCCCCTGGGACATGGGAGAAATCGAGCATCTGAGCATCGGACATCAAGCGACAATATGGCCTAGACTTGCCCATCATGAGCTGGGAGATTATCAAACTCTTCCATTCACAAGGTTAGGAGGGTCCAGCAGCAAATGCACTGTAAGTAAGATCCATTGTAAGATGGAAGTAGTACTTTCGAGAGTCTTGAGCAATGCTATAGGCATAATTAACCTGCACGAAGAGGTGGTGTACACCCCTCTGTAACCTACCATTGTCTCTCAGACACTTATCCCTTAGCTCACACATATGGACTCAGTTGTCAGAAGAGGGGGTAAAAACAGAGCTTTATTCATGAATTGGTTGACTTGCTATAGGGGAGCAAACACAAAATAGACTGATTTTATACTATCAGGATGTACCAGAAACCTTGTGGTGAAGAAGAAATCTCCCCTAATATCTGAGCTTTGGTTAGCGTACCCCATCATCATCTTTGTATGGAGAGAAATAACATGCAGAGGCAAATGGCTTAGCAGGTTGGTCAGAGCCTGGAATGAGCAAGACTGAAAGATTAGGGTCAAGGAAATAAAGAAAAGAGCCATGTAAATAGACTTATGGTAGCAGGTACAACATGCGAAAAATTCTGTATGCATACCAGGAAGTACCCATTCCAGAAGAAGCACTAAAAGTCATGTAGACAGGATAGTTTTTAGAAGAGTTTCTTTTTGAAAACTAAATAAATTGTATATGCACTGCCTAAACTATTCTGATAGTTTTCTGGTTTAGAGAGTACAGTGGGAGAAACAAAAATACTTAGTGCAATGACTGGGATGTAGAGGCTAGAAAATAGGATTTCAGATTTCTCATTACAATGAAAGTATGCTGTGTGAATTATTTTATTTTGGGTATCAAATTGGGGTAAGATTTTAAAATTTCTAATTAGTTTTTCATCTTTAAGACAGGAGACCTCAAGAGGTATTTAGAATGAGTTTCCTGGCTTCCAAGTTCTTAGGGTAGTTTAAGAATATTATAATAGTCTTAGAATATTATTTTTGTTATATGAACCATGCTTTAAAGGAGATTTTAAAATCTTTCTTCATAATCCTTTATAACCCTAATAATTTTTGAGCCTGAGAGGAAACCCAGTCTCAAAAGGACTTGAATTAGCCCTTCACTGAATGTAGTAGGCAGAATAATGGCCCCTCCATAAACAGTCATGCCATCATCCCAGAATCTGTATATATGTCTCCTTATATGGCAAAAAAGATTTTGAAACTAATATTAAGGTAAAAGGTATTGAGATGAGAAGAGTAGCCTGGATTATCCAGGTGGGCCCAATCTAAGAAAATGGACCTTACAAGAAAAGAATGTTTTGAACTGTGGTCAGAGAGACAGTAGAAGGAGGAGGAGGAATTAAAAGTATGAAATGACAAACCCAATGTTGCTGGCTTTGAAGATAAGGGAGGAGACCATGAGCCAAGGAATGTGGCTAGGCTTTAGAAGGCAGGAATGGCCTTCAGCTGACAGCAATAATATGAGGATCTGAGTCTCACAAGGAACTGAATTCTGCCAATAACCTGCATTAGTGAGAAAACTGATCTTGTCTTTGACCCTCCAGAAAGGAATGCAGCTCTGGGGACACGTTGATTTTAGCATGCTAAGACTGTGTTGGACTTGTAACCTACAGAAATATAAAATAATACATTTCTATCGCTTAGACTATGAAAATTGTGGTGATTTGTTACAATAGCCATAGGTAACTTATACACTGGACCTTTCGGGTCTTTATCTCCTCATCTGTAAAACAGGGATAATACCACATCCCTCTTCCGCTGAGGACAAAATGAGATGCTACATGGGACAGAGCTCGGAAAACTTTAAAAGGCTTTGCAAAAAATAGATACTATTATATTTAGAATCAGTTGATGTGGTAGTCTCAGGGGAGTTCTTGTTGGTGCAAATAACCAATTACGTTGATTGTGTCTAATGCTTGAAAATGCAATAAGGTGAAGGAAATAAATGATTTCAAATTCTGTTTTGGCACATTAACATCTGATGATATGTAAGCCATAATGAGGTCATGAGAGTAAACATAGGAAGCTCTGTTAGTGAAGATTATATACATGTCACGACAGGAATAAAAGACAGAAGAACAGAACCATTGCTATTTTAATACAACTCTTAGTCTGACAGAATGAAAAGTTAATTAACATGTGCTACCTAAAACTCAAATAGCAGATTCCAGTTCCATTTTAGTTTGAGTTTGATTTGATTATGCTGATTCTCAAGCATCAATAGCTACTTGGTATTATCAGTGTCTTGGCCCTGATTTCTTAATCAGCAAAGTTATGTAAAAATAGCTGCCCATTTCTTGCACATGGTTAATTAAGTTGACTCATTTACTTTGGAAGGGACCACAGAACTTACCTAGGTAGGTGGATGGGCCACCTCTTTGTTTTTTGGAGTAATCATTTCCAGGGTAACTTAAAATTTATGTCAGTTTCAATTTTTTTTTTTTTTTAAGGACAATCATACGGAGGTGGTTGAGCAGCTTAGTCAGAGAATATTTATTGCAAGGAAGCTATTCAAGCTAGTTCCAGTAAAGGGAGATTAATTTTAAGAATTCCACAGGCAGCCTCTAGGGTATAAAAACTGAAATACATATAGGCTTGTGAAACCAAGAATTAGGAAACCAGAAACCATGGCTTCTTCACTCACCTTTTAAGGAGCTTTTGGTTTTTTGCTTTCAGTTGTCTCTAAATGCTTGCTCCACTTTCGTGCATATCTCCTTTCTCTGCTGAGTTATCAGCATGCATATAGCTAAAAATGACTACCTCAGGTCAGCTTCTATGTACAATGAATTCAGTTGAACATACCACTTTTTTCCCTCATAGTGCCTCTTAATTTAAATTAAATTATTATAGAGAATATGATTAATCACTAGCTGGTTAGAGGTTTGGATACTTTGAGGCATACTCCTAGTTCAATGAGCTTTGATGCTCAGGTCACATGGTATAAATATGGCTGCTGTGGTCTGCAGCTTCTAATGGGGTGCTCCCAGGAGAGAGGGCTATGGGGAGGCAGACACCTCAACACATGCTTCTTATATTTTAGTCACACCTAAAGCTTTAGTTCCTTGCACCAGAAGAATGAATCAATTTCCTACTAGGTTTATGTCATTGACCAAGGTTTTTCACTACAGGCATACCTTGTCCTATTGTACTTTGTGTTATTGTACTTCACAGTTATTGCTGAATTTTTCACACTTTGAAGGCAAGACCCTTAACCAGAAAAAGATTACAACTCACTTTATTGTGATACTCGCTTCATTGCGGTGGTCTGGAATGGAACTCTCAATACCTCCGAAGCATGTCTGTATTTAACTTCAAAGCATTACACATTGCCTTCTTTCAGATAGAGGTAATGAATAAAGTAAGTGAGCACAATATCATATGTCCAATAAATATGTGAGAAATATTGTTGAAAGTAACAAAATTTTTATCCTTTGTGAGTTTATAACTGTAATCTTTCTACAGTTATTTTCATTAAAGCTAAGAATAATATGTGTTCATAACTGGAATTATACCAAGCTTGTTTATTTGGTTTTCCTTAAAAAGGGACGGTAGAAGTATTTTTCTTCTTTCTAGGGGAAGCTTCTGGGGCACGTAAACTCTTCTTCAAATAGATATTGATTTATAACTAATAAATCAAGGAAAAGACTTGCGATTTAGCAATAAAAATTTGAATTCACAGAGTTTAAAAACGTAATGCCGAAGTAAAAATCTAAATTCCTTATTACTGGAAAAAGTTCATCTTGTTTTATTTTCAGTGTTTCATTAAATAGAACATAAATGTTATTGTGAGCAGTGTAACGAGAAATTTTTATGAGCCTAGTGATATTGTAGGGAGTATCTCTAAGGCTGTTTAAGTTAAAGAATTCTAATTAATTTGTAGGTTGTAGAGAAATTGATTACAAAAAGACTTAGTAATCTAATTTTGAGCCTGGATATATAAGACCATAAAGGCTTGGTTCAAGATAAAAGACTGACAAAAATGACATCGGCTTGCCTGAAGTTGCTTTTGCTATGGTTTATTTCTGGACCATTGGTCTCTGTTTGGGTGCCACTTATGAGTACCACAGTTTGAGAAGTGCCTCCAAGCAGAAAGCTGGGGTAAAATACCTTATGTGCTTTGCTTCACTCCAAGACCACAGCATTCACAGTATTATAGTAGTTTATTGTCAAAGGATCTAATACCTATTATTAAGTCATATTTGGAATCGGAAGTTCTTTTGTTTCCATTTTAAAGTTGAATAAACTAAGAAAGAGAGGTTAAGTAACTTGCCAAAGCTTCTACAGCTTGGCAGGGCCAGAATCTGAATTCATTCTATCTCTAGAGTATGTGGTCTAATGGAGAGCCTATCAATGGTATTTTTGGATTTTTTTTTCATGGCCTCAATTTACTGAGGTTAAAATGAAAAAAAAAAAAAATAGTGTAATGTGGTAGGCCATAGGTAGGTATACTGTGGTATGCCTAGTGACAAAGAAATAGAACATGATGTTATGTAACCATAGTGACAGCAAGCAATAACTTATTTAAGTCCATTCCTCAGCCAGAAAGTAAAAGAAGCAGCAGCAGCAGCAGCAGCAGCAGCAACAACAATACATAGTTTCTTCACTTTTCTGACTCTGTGGATTGCTCAGTCCATCAGTCTACTTTAAGTACCAAACATCAGAGTCGCCTCTATGAAAAACTAAAGACCCTGTGAGAAGATGCGTCAACTCTATCCCTATCCTTGATATGGGCAATAATGTAGATAGGGAATCTCATCAGAGAAATGAAAACTATAAAATAAACTAAATGGATATTATTGAAAGAAAAAATACAATACCTAAAATAAAAATTTTCCTGAATATACATTCAATGGTATATTAGACACTACAGAAGAAAGGATCAGGAAACTTGCAGACATATTAATGGAAATAGTCAAACTGAAACACAGAACAAAACAGAAAGAAATAAAATGAAAAGCAACTCAGGGACCTGTGGGACAATATTAGATAGTATTATATACATGAAATTTGCATCCCAGAAAGAGAGGAGAAAGAGGCTGAGAGAGACTGAGGTTGAAAGAAATATTTGAAAAAACAGTAATCAAAATTCTCCAAATTTGATGGAAATTATCAACCCACAGATCCAAAATACTTAAATTCAAAGCAGGTTAAACATAAGGAGAACCGTACCTAAGCACATCATAGTTGAATTGGTGCAAATCAAAGATAGAAGGGAAGTCTTTAAAAAAGCTAGAAAATAAGACACGTTACACACAGGAGGCCAACAATAAAAATGATCTCTACTTCACATCAGAAATGATGTAAGCCAGAAAACAATGAAATTACATTGTTAATGTAGAAAAATTAGTGTCAACATTAAATAGAGACAGGTAAATAGCTCAATGGAACAAAACAAAAAATCTTGAAATGACCCATAGTACAGTTAAATTATCAGTTAGTTTTGATAAAGGCATAAAAGCAATTAAATGGAGGAAAGGAAAGTATGTTTTATATGTTTTTGTTTTCGTTTGTGTTTTTGTTTTTGTTTTTTTTTTGCTAAATGATGCTAGAACAACTCAATTTCTATGACACCAACTTATAAAAGAAAAAAATAAGTTGAGATGAATCAATTAAGACATAAAAGTTATATCTATAAAGTTTCTAGAATAAAACATAAGAGAATATTTTCATTACCTTGGTGTAGGGAATATCTCATACAGAAGACCACAAACATCTTAAAAGCAAAAAAAAAAAAAAAAAAAGACAAATTAGGCCTCATTAAAATTTAAAACTTCTACTCATTAAACTACTCCATTAAGATAATGAATAGCTAAGCCACATACAGGAAGAAAAAAAATTCACATTACATATCTCTGACAAAGAACTTGTATCCAAAATATACAAATAACTCTTGTCATTTAAATGATAATAACAAACAGCCTCAAGTAAACATAAGCAAAGGACTTTAACTACAGATGCTTCGCAATGGAAGAATACAAATGATCACTAAGTGAATGAAACTACGTTTAAAGTCACTGTTCATCAGGAAATTAAAAACAAATTGAGATACCACTTCACACCCATAAGCATGGATAAATTTTAAAAGGGCGATAACACCAAATGTTGGTGAAGATGTGGAACAAGTGGAATTTTCATACGTTGGTGGTGGGAATGTTAAATGATATAACCACTTTGGGAATATGTCTGGTAGTTTCCTATAAAATGAAACAAACATTTAATTCATAGTCCACCAATTCTTATTCTGGTCCAAGAGAATTGAAATCAAAAGTTCACAGAAAGACCTGAACGACAGTATTGACAGCAGCTATATCCATAGCAGCTCAAGACCGAAAATAACACAGATGTCCATCAATAGGAAAATGGGAAAACAAATTGTGGTATATTCACATAATGGCTTACTAGTGGTATATGTTACAAAATGGATGAATCTCAGAAACACTAAGGTGAGCAAAAGAAGCCAGACATAAAAGAACACATACTGAATGATTCTATTTGTATGTAGTTCTGGAACAGGGTTAACTAAAGTATGGTGATAGAAATCAGTACAGTGGTTGTCTCTGGGGAGGGTTCAGAAAAGGAAACTCTTCTAGAAAGGGGCATGAGGGAACTGTTTGAGATGACGAACTTTCTATATTTTGTTTGCATTTGTCCAAACTCATTTTGTATGTACATTATACCTCCATTTTAGAAAGAAAATAAATTGAAGTGACATTAGTAACTACTTTATAAGAGTGTTGTGGGAATTAAATAAGCTAATATATATAATGCTTACAATAGTGCCCAATAAATCATAAGTAATATATGTGCATTGCAAATTACTATTATTCATGTTATTTCTAATGTTCCATTTAATGTACTACTACTAGGTCTGCACAGATATTTCTAACATTCTGGAATATATTTCAGAAATAATACCTCACGTTGCACAGAATGAGAATTTTCTTGTATTTTTCAGTTCTGCTGTTAAAAATGTATCACAGCTGTTTCTACTCATGAAACCTCTTGACACTCGGCAAATTCTCCATCTGTGGTTTCCCTGCCAGCTGACTTCTAAATGACTGCAAATTTTCCTTTCCATTCAATTATCTAAAATTTTAAATACAAGTAATTAATCCCTTGATCAAATGGTACAGAATTAAGACTGCTTTGATTATTCCTGTCGCTCAAGAGGTCTTAAGCTTCCATAGAATATAACATTTAAAGCATATTTTAACAGAACAAAAGGTGGTTTAGAAAATGATTTTGTGGTAAAACCTCAAAATCCATAGCCCAAAGCATCCATCCGATGAAACCAAACAAAAACGATCTTTCGCTGGAATTCTCTAGGGAATCGCTTCATCTACACAGCGCCGAGTGCAATGTTTCAGCTTAAATGGTAGGGAGAAAACACCAGAGTTCCCTTCTTCAAGCGATAAATAGAAACCACACATTACTGTAGTGACGATACCAAATACCAGGGGTAATTTATTTTTCAAAAGGAATTTTGTTTTTTACCCCTCTTGGCGTGGGAAGAAAATATTCACTGATAGATGCTGACAAGTGCAATGTAAATGGTAAAATTGCAGAGTTGAAGATGACTGCTTCAACCTATCATTGTCAGTGGGAGTCAGCTGAACATCATTTCTTGGCTCATATCTGTTTTCACAGAGACTTCAAAGTTGAAAACATTCTATCCCCTGTATGGTGCAGGTCCAATTTCTGAGACAGTGCTTATGAATTAGGCAGTAGCTCAGAATAAAGATCACAGGAGATGAAAAAACCAAATTAATTTATTAAACTAGCATTAGCAAAAATAAAACCACATTCCAGCTCTAATTTGCTTTGGTATAATAATTCTGCTTTCTTTAAAAAATTATAATAAAATGTGTACCAGTTGGCTGGCAGTAACCTCATTACTCCAATTCCACATAATTGCCATGTTTGATCAAGCAAAGCTGAACAACAGCTGGCACATATATTAGTCTGTGCTCTTATTTTATTTTTTGATGTGGAAAACATGTATTTAGATTCACAACCTGGAAAAGCCAGAAGGAAATATAAAAACAGTTGCTTTGAGGTGTCCGTGTGTGTGTGTGGGGGGGGTAGTTAATGGGTGTTTTTGTCCAAATTATTCTTAATGTCATTTCTCATTTTGAAGAAAATCATGATATCTGGAATTGCCAGAGAGACCTACCTGGATGTTTTGAGGGTATTTTACCCTCAAATTTGAGGGAATTTCAGGTTTTAGATACCGTCAGAAAATTTGAATTAGTCATGTAAAAGCCATACTTAAGCCACTTTCTTCAGGAGCTAATTCCTTTTTAATGGGGACAGGATTATTTCTAATTCGCAGCTACAATCATAACGTCATTAAAGGCTATGTTCCATGTACTGAGCTCCAAACTTTTGTCAAGAATAGAAAGGTGGAGGAAAGAAATGCGCTTGTGCGACAGCTGATTGTGTCAGCGTCCCAAGCCTGGCCTCACTGGGGCTAAACAGAGCTGCAGCTGCACAGTCCACATGATGCAATGCACCACCTGCATCAAGGCTGTGGCAGGCAACGCGGCCACCGTAGGAAAGGCTGTGCGAGCCTCGTGCTCCGTGCTGCACTAACAAGTGTGCTCCCAGTTTAGATAAGGAAGTTTTTAGGGCGCACATTTTGTTTCCCCCTCCACTGCCTGGAACATGGGAACTCTGTACTTTATTTATGGTCAAAAAGCTATCGAAGTAGATGCCCCATCAGATAAGCCATCATGCTATGAAAGACTTTGTCAAGAGACAGGGTTAGTAAGGGTTTCCACAACTGCACCTTTTAGCACTTAGAATTCCTCTTCTTAAACAAGAGATTTAGTTTTTAAAAAAATTAACTCTTTTTCTATTAGAATCCAGTAGTTGCATTAAATCTGTCTCTTAACTTACCCTGAAACTACTTTTCATGGGAAAATTCCTAACAAGAGGGTCTGAGGTCTATATGATTATAAAGATCCAATTCTCAAGAAGACCAGGTTTAGAAATATTGAACAAGAGACATTTATTGCATCCCCAAAATGAAGGCACAAATTAGAAAATAAATCTATCAAAGTAATTTTATCTTAAAAACGTCGTATCTTTATGTTCATTTAAAAAAGTCTTCGTTATTTTTTGTTTGTTTTTGGAATACACTTCCTGGTAAATTACTTTCTCATACATAGCATCATTACAGGCAATAATTTATCAGACCCTTTTTATTATTCAATTAAAGTAACTTTAGAAATTCTTCCCTCAAAACACTAAACAAAAGAGGCTCATTTAGCATATCCACACAGAGACTGATTTTGGGGAAAATCAACCTACTAGTCCCCAAACACCCATCCATCAAACCAACCAACCAACCAATAATACTATGTTTATAATCACCAACCTTTCAAACTTTCGTAAGGCCAATCACAGATATGCCTAAGAACTATTGTATAAGAACTACTTAGGCAAAGCAACAAACAAAATAAAACTAAACAGACAAAAAAAAACCTCTTAAACAAATATCCTATAGTATTAAATGCCTGACATTAAGCTTTTGATTGCCAAGCCATCTATTTTAAAGATGTCCATCCCAAGCAAACATGTTGCCAGCTGTAGGACACAGTTAATAGTAAAACAACTAGATAAGAAAGGAGGCTGTCCAAACCCATGAATTTCTTCTTTTGGAAAGCCCTGGGAAATCCAGATAAATGACCACTCCAGAGACCACACTTTTCCCTTCCCATGCTCAATTACCCACACTTGTTTTAAATTCGTTAATTAATAGTGAACCTGCAAAACCCTAGGCACCCCAACCTTGTACCCCAATAAAGGCAGAGCCCCAGGTCCCCACGCTCCCATGTCCACCTGGATCTCACTGTGTGGCCCTTGAGCATGCTACGTATCCTCCAGTACCTGTGAGTAGCAAATCTTTTCTCAAAGTTCCCTAGGGTTGTTGCTGAGATGCGTGTTGCAATCATAATAAGAACTGCGAGGGTGGGTGCAACCGCAACGTTAGCCTTGCTGGGGGAAGTGTCTTTGGGGGCTGCCTCAAGCGGTACAGGCCCAGGTAGTGCCTCAGGCACTCCCAGCCCGATCAGCTGAGACCTAGAGGAGATACACTTCTAAAGAAGCTTGCTCCTATTTTTTCCAAAAATCAGATCAAAGAGTGTTTATTAAAAGTTCAAAGAAATTTTATGCGAAACTCCAACACAAACCAAAACTGCTTTGAGTATGCCAATGTGTCTTCAGTGTTCCAGCAACTGTCACAGAGAAACGTTTCATTGTTTGTCAAATATGAGTTAAGTATCTAGCAAATGTATAAACGCCATACATCTATAAACGCATCTTAATACTACAGATTAGAAACATCAACATGACCAGGATTTATTTTAAACGTATTAATTTTCAGTTAATCCCCAGAAATAGTACAGTGTGTTGGAAGAGTGGGGTGCCTTTTTGCATTTCAACCTGCTTTTTATTTCTGAATTTATTATTAATTATGAAAAGTGTAGAACCACATTTCAAAAATCTGGGATGAGGATATAAAAACGAAACACATTCATAATTATTTCAACACAATCACTGCACCTCATATTTAAAAAAAAAGAAAAGAAAAGAAAAGAAAAAAAAGGAAACTGCTGCTGGGAGGGATGAGTCACCTTTTCTCTGGAGCACCCTGGTTGGAAAACTCACGTGACACCATGGAGCGAACCTTTTAATGTCACTCCTCTATGCTAATGATAACGACAAGCCACTCTTCTGATCAACATCTTTTGTAATATTTTTCTCACCTGTGAGCACTTTGGGAGATTTCCCTCAAAAGTCTCTGAAGGCAGAAATCGTTGTAGACTATTCCTACTTGATTCCAAGGAACACACTCAAACCAGACGATATTGAAACCCAATAGTCTTCAATCTTTTCATTTTTTGCACTGTTTAGTATTTTATAATCTTCCCTGCGCAAAGTGTGTAGACCTGCTTCTGTCGCTTTGAATATTCATCATTTTGCCTTTTTTCCTTCCTTAGAAGCGAAACTCTGGAAGAAAAGTATGCACATTTTGAACTGAAGAAATAAGCTCGACTGACTCCCTTGTCCAAAGAGTATTTTAAACAACATAAAGGGAACACTAATATTTCAGTGCAATATAATAATTAACATGCTTCTGAATATTCCCTGTCACCTCTCTGTGACTTGGTTTCCTCATCCATAAAGAGGGAGCCATCATCTGATTCTAACAGAAAAACAAAGTAACCTCGTTTTTTATCATGAGCACATAGCTGCTCTCTCTCCTTGTTTAATTAACACAGAACCTGTGGCTTCTTGGTCTCACCACCCCCCACCCCCCTTCACTCCTCATCCCACAATCTGATTTCCACACCTATTACTCCATTAAAGCTGCTCTTGCCTGGTGACTAGCCAAAGCCTTGCTTAATTCAATGAGCACTATTCAGTGCCAACTTAATGTGACTTCTTGGAAACATTCTGTACGGTAGACTATTCCTTCCTTCCTGGAACACTTCATCTCTGATTTTCATAGTACAGTACTCTCCTGGTTTTCTCTGACCTCGCTGGCACTCTCTTTTTTAAGTCTTCTAAGTCTCCTTCCTCAGGGTGATTTCCTACGCTTTCTGACCTCATGCACCAACCCCAGCACTTTACATATTTTTTCCTGGAAACTATCTTTACTACCAGGCCTTTGTATACTGATTTCCAAATCTGAATTTCTAGTCCACTTTTCTTTTTGGGTTATACACATTTTCACTCATATGTCTCATAGACAAATCCAACTCACCACACCCAAAAGGAATATATTATCTCCTCTCTAAACTATTCTGTGTTCCCTGTCCCAGTAAATGATTTCACTCTCCACGCTCAAGCCAGAAACTTGATCTTTATCTCTCCCTTTTCCATACTCTTCCATTCAATCAATTATCAAATCACATTCCATTTTCCAAACCTACTTCCAGTCTACCCAGTATTTCCTGTCCTTACTACTGTTTCCTGGTTCCACTATCAATTCCCTGGATTACTGTTCACATTATTGACAGGTTCATTTTCTAAAAGAAAAATATGACTATGTCACTGCTGTGTTTAAGATCCTTTGAAGTTTTATGCTGCCCTCGGAATAAAGCTTAATATCTTTCACACAGGTTACAAAGATCTGCTGACTCTCTAGCTTTAACTCACCTTTCTTCCGGCACACGCTGTACTCCTTCCGCACTGCGAAAGGGCGTTCCTGTGAACGTTATGCTCTGTAACCTCTAGTAGTTGTGCTTGCTAAGCCCTGCCCCCAGGATACCCATGCCCTCGAAGTATCTCCATTCACTTGCTGATCCCCTTTTTATTTTTGAGTTTCGGGCTAGATGTTACT
The DNA here is from genome assembly GCF_000151845.1 of Pteropus vampyrus. Lineage (NCBI taxonomy): Eukaryota > Metazoa > Chordata > Mammalia > Chiroptera > Pteropodidae > Pteropus > Pteropus vampyrus. Next base: position 3,636,877 of record NW_011888963.1, read on the forward strand.
TTCTACAGGGGAGATCTTTAATAAAAACCCCACCTGCAGCCCCTGTCCTGGCTGTTCTCCCACCTCTTACTATTTTTATCTGTCTCATAGCCCTGGCTTTGTTCTCCACTAGACTGGAAACTCTTTAAGGGCAAGTACTGGGTCTTGTTTACTGTTGTATTCTAAGCACCAAGCACAGTGCCTGTCATCTTAAATAGTTGTATCTAGTTGAGCTAAACCATAAAATAATCTTTTAGATAATTTTTAATAATAATCTATGATGCCAAACAATAGAATCCTGTGTTTTGGGAATGACTTTCTTGAAGATCTTTTGTTTCTCTTATATAAATTTAAAAATAAAGGTTTACAAAGACATATCTCATGTCTTTTTCTAATAAGACATTTGAAAACAAGCCATTGAGAATCTTTGTTTCCGGAGACAACTTATTTTTCTTGACAATAAACAAGAAAAGCCATTGATTATACTTATCCTATGCATTCAAATATGCTGGTAATTGCAGTAATTGGGAATAAAGGTTTAACCACTGTATTAGTTTCCCAGGGCTGCCATAATGAAGTACCACAAACTAAGTGGCTTAAAACAACAGAACTTTATGCTCTCATTGTTCCGAAGGCTGGAAGTTTGAAATCAAGGTGTCTGCAGAGTTAGTTCCTTCTGTGTCTTTTTCCTAGCTTCTGATGATGACTGGCAATCTTCAATGTTCTGTGGCTTGTAGATACATCACTCCAATCTCTGCCTCCATTTTCAGAGGTCAGTCTCTCTGTGTCTCTGTCTTCATATAGCATCTTCTCATAAGGACACCAGTCATATTAGAGGCCTACCCAACTCCATTATGACCCCATGTTAACTTAATTATATCTACAATGACCCTATTTCCAATAAGGTTACATTCTGAGGTACTGGGGTTAGGACTTCGCATATCATTTTGGGGGGACAATTCAACTTATGATACCCATTTTAGGGTATAAATGCATAGTGAAGAAATCTATTTAGCTCTTCTTTAGAAGAAATTAAAATGATCTGACAAAACCTTGTTGCATTGGTAACATGGGCAGTCATACCAGAATTTTTTAATCTCAAAAGTAACTTTTGTTTATTGAGGGAAGTAAAAGCAATTTAAAGATGTATAAATAAAAAAGTCAATTATGCCCATATCCCATCCCTAGCTACATTATTTTGAAGTTTTTGCTGTAAATAGCGTGATTTGTGTCTCAAATATATATTCAATATATGGGGTGATTTTTCTTTCTTGCTTTTTAAAAATACAATGGGAATAGTTTACATATCTTACTCTGAAACCCAACTTTTTTTTTCCAAATCCAATACACTTTTTAGCTGTTGCATGGTATCGTATACTATGGAGGTCCCAAAATTTATTTTTTCTTCTTGATTTTCCAGAATTCAAATTTAATCTTATCAGTAAATGTTTAATTTATCCATTTACTTTAACAGTTAAAATATCGTAATTTTAATGTTTAGGAAATCTTTGTATTATAAATTATTTTGAGTGTTCTTAATTTTTTTTTTTTTTTAAATGAAAGCTCTCATATATCTTTTCTTTCAATTCTACTTCACTGGGATTCACCTCTTCTAGATGTTCATTTTGGTCTTTGCCTTAGTCTGTTTGGGCTGCTATAACAAAATACCTCATATTGGGTAGGTTATAAACAACAGAAATTTATTTCACAGTTTTGGAGGATGGAAGCTTGAGATCAAGGCACTAGCATGGTTGCATTCTGGTGAGGGCCCTCTTCTTGGTTTAGTGCCTTCTCACTGTGTCCTTACGTGGTGGAAGGAGTTAGGGGGCTCTGTGGCATCTCTTTTATGAAAGCACTTATCTCATTCACGAAGACTCTACCTTCATGACCTAAGCACTTCCCAAAAGCCCCATTTCCTAAGAGCATCCCCTTTAAGAGTTAGTATTCAACACATGAACTTTGGGGGAGGACACAAACATTCAAACCATAGCAGTTTTCCTCCATCAGATTTTACTGCCTTCAGTGAGTTGTAATTTTCATTACCTGCCCATAGTTTTCTGAAAGTAGCTGGTAGGGTCCGGAGAGCCAGAAAAATGACATCCAAGTGAGCATGTGGGGAAGGAAGGCACTTTCAGTCCTTTCTTCAAACTTGAGCCTGAGAGCGTTTCTACCCACCTTTGCAGGCATCCTTCAGGTCCACTGCTTAGCTTCCTAGAGTAATGCACAACAAGCAGCCGCAGGCAGACAAGTAGCTCCTGTCAGGGCTCACAGGCTTCTACCACCCGAGTAGTCCAAAGGAGCCACAATATTCTTTTTTTCTCTATTACCACTTTTCTCTTTTGTTCCTCTCACTCTCAGCGATTCCCATACCTGCTCTGCCCTGGAGGCTTTGGCCCCAGGAGACCTCTTTAGGCCCCACCAGCTTTACTGTTCTGGTTTTTGTGTTATGCCATAGAAGGTTGGGAGGAAGAAAGTTAGGGGTGTGCACCAAAGACTCTATCTTCCCTGAATGCCCCGCAGTTGCATTTTCATTTCTTAACTCCCATTTGAAAATCATTAACTATCTTGTGAATTTTGTTGGCACTGATTTAAAATTAACAACCTTCGTTTATTTCATTTGCCAAGGATTATCTTGTCTCAGTTACTTTATGTGTGTCACAGTGTCCTATTAAGGAGTAATAAAGTGTTAACCCTTAAAAGTTTATCTTCCAATTCTTTGAATAGATAATATTTAAAACATAAAAGGGGACATGCTCATTTTTATTTTCACATGTATGCGTTTCTTGTATTGTTTTGCTTCTTAGAGTACCTTAGGACAATTTAAAATGTGACAAGTGGGAAGCAAAATTTTACTTTATGGATGAGACACTGAGGCCAGGGAAGGAAAATAACTTGTTTGGTCATATCATTACACAGGGGAAAGGCTGGGACTCAGGCTTTACACGACCATGCTGGAGAAATGAAATGATAGTCTCAGACAACAGAGGAAGAGACCGAAAGAGTTGAGAGAACATGTGCACTACTTACCATTTTAGTGAGCATCGCAGATGACTCAGTCCTTCACTCTAGTTAGTGATGGGTGTTTTGAAGAACATGGTGCTTCTTATTTGCGGCCATCTTGTTTGTAGGTTTTTCAGGAAAGGCAATCTTAAGTCGTAGCATAAAGTATGCTGAAAAAGAGCTACCATAAAGCATGCATAGGTGAAAGTATGTCTGAAAAGGCTGATTTATTACTTCAGATACAGTCTACTTACCATACAGACTTTTAAGGCACTTAGACAAAGGAACAATCTTACATATTAATGATAAGCAAAATTAATGAAGTTTATTTTTAGCTTCCCATATGTCTCCTCTTTAGTTTAAAATAACATTTCTTTAAGTTTGTAGCTAAACTTTATAAAGTACTTTTTTATTCATTATCTTGTTCAATTTCCCTGTCTCTTATTTTTTTATCAGTTCACTCCCACCAGTAGCTAGTATCACATATCTGGAAGGTTCACAGTGGATGATTTTATTCTTCAACTTCTTTTGGCAACAGAACAACTGGTATTCTTATTTTTCTCACAATTAACAACAGCAACATTAACAACAACAATAGGACATTAAAAGAGAATGAAAGTAAGAGGAGGGAATGAAGAACTCCTTATAATCTCTTTACTGTCAAAAGATGTTCTAAGGAAAGGGTTTGATACTAGGCATTACTATTGTGAATTCAAGTTAACCTGTTACCCTTCTCAGGATATTTGCTGAGAAACTTTATGCCTTATTTGTGAAAGCAAGAACTGATCTCTATTGGAGTTATTGGAATTTTTGCCCAATAAGTGGCTTTAGAAGCCATTAAATGGAGCAGTTATTTTGTGGAACACCTACTGGATTGATTACATTCTGTCCTACTTATACTGACCCAGAGGAAAGGTAATTGGTGGCTAAAAAGATCATTGCATTTGTACTTTCTTAAGTGTAGGGTCTTTGTAACTTCATTCTTAAACTAGCTATGGGGGAAGCCACAGCCCTCAATGGACAGTGAATATTGATCGACATCACCTTTTTTTTATTAGATATCTGAGTCAATTTCAAAGTCATATATATTTGTGTTTTCTATTGATGTGTATGCTCTTAACAGTGTAAATCAAGTGTTTATGAGAATGGCTGTCATTCTTGAGAAAAGGTTGTTCTCATGATAATTGCATAGTCTTATTTCACTGAGGGGTGCCATAACTACTTTGCCTGTGGTTGTGCTTTATGGACAACTTAATGCTTTTTCTGCCTGGAATTGCTCATAATGGATCCCAACCCTGATGTCTGGAGCTCATTGAGATCTTATGAGAATTGAACTCATTGGTTCATTCGTATATCGTGCCAGTCATAATTCAAGGGCTGTGTAGTAGAGTTTTATTTTGAACTTATAGGGCAAATATTCATGTTCTCACCAAGGTATTCTTCCTAATAATGACTTTACCTGTTTGTGCAAATTAGACATAAACATTTTAACATCCCAGATCAGTTTCAAAAAATTTTACCTCCTGATGTGTTTGAATAATGATGAGAAAGCCAAAGGTCCTCTTTCAAGGAGGTGTTCAGAGTTCTTGAAACCATTATTTTTAGATGGTTTCACACTAAGTTGGAAGTGCTTGCATTGTAGCCTCTCCCGCTGTAGCTATCTGTGGCATTTATTCATTCAGTCTGCAAATCTTTAGTGAGTGCATGCTATGTGCCAAACTCTATTCTGGTTCCTGAGGACACAGCAGTAAACAAAAGAGGCAAAAATCCCTGCCTTCTTGGAGCTTATTTTAGCAGGAAGATAGATTATAAACAAGGTAAATAGTGTGTTAGTTACTGATCAAGTGCTAAGGAGAAAAATAAAGCTGGGCTGTGTTGGGAAAGGGACTGCAATTTATAATGGGACCAGGAATGGCTCACTGTAAAGATGACTTTTGCACAAAGACCTGATGCAAGTGAGAAATAAGCCATGTGGATAGTTAGGGGAGGATTATTGCTGGCAGAAGAAACAACAGGTAAAATAAACCTGAGACAGGAGCATAAAGTGGTGTATCTGAGGAACAGTGAGGATGAAGCCAAGGGTGCTGAAACTAAGCAAACAAGGGGAACAAGAGTAGAGGGGGAGGTAATGATAAGGGTGAAGGGAACATATGTAGGGCCTTATAGGCAATAGGTCAGCCTCTTTTTTCAATTCAAGAGAAAGACTATCTGGGGCAAACAAGGAATTTAATTTCTGCTTTCAAAAGATATTATTGATGCTAGGAGTAATTCCTGGGTATCAAGAGCCAAGAATACTTCTTCCCATTAGCACTGTAGGATACCTTGCTTTTCTTTTCTTAATGGAAACAAAGACTAATGTTTCCTTGGTGTTGTGTCTAAATTTCCAAATAGAGATTAATTCTTGAGTAGCTATAATTTACTTGCTTCTCTGCTGCTTCTTTTACGTCCACAAAGCAGAAAATCTTTCTCTCTGCCTCCTTGGAATTATTATAAAGAAGTTATTATTAGTACTCCTATATTATGTTATCTCTTTTGATATGCTATTGAAATGTCAAATAACTGCCTGAGATTCGAGGATTATGGCTTTGACTAGCTTAATCACAGTTCCATATTTGAGATCATTCGCATAGCGAGCACTCAATAAATTATGTGACATTGAAGGGAATTAATTCAATCCTGAGTAAAGATGACCTGATTCTCCTCAACCTAACCCTTCATTTAAGGGTTGAAGACGAAATAGATGGTGGCTTTTCAAATAGTTCTTATAATGTATGAATGCTTGGGGAGGCTGTTTCTGAAATGAAAAGCTGGAGGTAGAGGAAGTAGATTCTATCTGCTAAAGCTCTTTCTCTTAAAATGGCCAACTGCTCCTTCTGACTCCTTCCACCTATGATTTAATTACTATATTTCTTAAGGATGTGGTTTTCCTACTAAAACATAAGCACCATAAGTAAAGAAATTGTGACTGTTTTGTAATTATTCTTTCGCTAAAGGTTAATGTTGTGCCAGGTCCACTTTAGGCACTCAAAATATTTGTTGAATGAACTCATTCATGAATTTGAATATAATGCATTCCCTTTGTATTCTTTTGACCTTCCTCCAAAATTTTCACCCTGGCAATCCAATTCAGGATGTTCTGCTTCCTGAGGAAATTAGGTAACTCTTTAAACAGTGTTCTGGCGTAAATACAGAATTAGCAAGCAGTAATGCCTTCAACAGACGAACTTCGGGTGCGATATTTTGAGAAATCCCATGGAGGGAGTTGATCTGAATGCCTGACCCTGGCTAACCTTCTGCCACGCGGCTTGGGAAAAAAAATCAAAAGAAAATGAAAAAAAAAAAAAACAGAAATCAACAGCAACAATAAAAAACTAGTAAGGACTTTATGACTTAGAATTTTAATGTATTTTTAATGCCTGAATCTCTTTCGAACCATTATTCTTACATCAGAGGCCCCATTTTGCCCATTCCTCCTTAAACGCTTAGTACAGATATGATAGAAACAGCACGAACTGGTGTCAAGTGGAGCTGGATGTGAATTGCTGATTCAATATCTAAGCCACACTTTTCTCCTATAAAAGTGAGATCAGGAGTCCCTAAGGCACAGGTTTGCTAAGATTAAGTGAAATAAGATATGTCAAGTGCCAGCTCAGACTTCAGTTTGTAGAAGCCCCTTGAAAACACTGCTTCCCTCTCCCTTCAATGGTGGCCCAGGGTTTATTAGTGGCCTTTGTTCCTTTTTTCCTGTGTTGTATACCTATTGAACATTTAGGGTTACAAGGCTAGTATAGTAGGACATTGGAGTGGGGAGGAACGAAAAAGAGATTGAGAGACAGAGTGGCAAAGAGTCAAGAAATAGAAAGAACAGAATTCTTAGGTATACCATGGTTCAGATATGATAGGATGATTTAAATAACTTTCTAAGATGAATTCTTGCCTCTTGTATTTTATCTTTCTAGTTCAGTCTTCATACTGCAACCAGAGTTATTTTCTTCATTGGCTCATGACATTTCCTAAGCCCTCACCCCAAATCAAATCATGTTTACATCCCTCTCACAAGACCTATGCTCTCTAACTTTACTGCATTGCTCACTATTTTCTAAAAATACCACCACAAACTTTTCTGTCTTTATTAACAGAGAATGCCCTTGCTTTGTTCAAATCCTACTCAACCTTTCAGTCTTATTTCAATCTTTCAGGGAGAAGGAGCAATTCTTCCAGGCACAACGAGCTGCTCTTTCTTGCTTACTTCTTCAGAACTTGGTTCTATGCTGTGGTTGTTATATTTCTTTTTTCTGCCTTATATTAATATAGAAAGCATGATTGTTAATCATCTTAATCTCTGAAATTATAAGTCTGTATGAGGGAACAAAAATAATAAAACATAAAAATAGTCACTAGGTGACAATTTGCAATATTAATCCCAGCTTTTCTAATACTTCTCCCCATTTATCATAAGTAATATCTATCTGTCACCATAATATCTTTATATTTTTATTCTATTTGGTTAATGCTGTAAACATTACATAATACAATTCAGATACAATGTAAATAGATTGCTGTGAAATTTCAAGAGCTACACAAACACAGGAAATCACGAAGGCCAGATAAATGCTGAAACCACTCACAAAACTATTGACAAGATAAAAAAAACTGAGAGGAAACTGATAATAATGATGACAAGAGCATCAAAGGGAAATAATTTGCATAACCAAACATTAGGAATTACTCATGAAGTTGGCTAACATTTTTACAAAGGAGATCCTCTGTATAACAGTGTTATAAAAATTCAAATGGAAACTAGTTTTCATACTGTACATTTTATAGAAAAAAATTACATACAAAACCCCAAAACACAAATTATTTTTTGTTGCAATTATAACCTATATTTTGTTAAATATAAGATAAAATAAACATTTTTCGTGACGTTGAGTTCAATTTTTTTAAGATTAAATCTAGGCCAAAACTTTTTTTTTTTTAAACTATACTTACTATTGAACTTTTGTTCCCTGTGGTAAGGGGCTTTTTTTTCTGGTACCAATTACCCTGGGGAAATGAGCTCTTACTGCAGTTATTTGTAGGCCTTTGGAAACCATTAGAATGTCAAATCTACAAAAACAAGTATCACGTTCACTAGCTAACATAACACCTTGCACATAAACACTAATGTACCATTTACCGTGAGCCCGACACTGATCTTAGGACTTTACAAATATAAGATCATTCGATTATCAATATAATCTTCCATGGTAGGTATTATTTTTACTTTACAGATGAAAAAACTAAGGCATGGAGAAGTTAAGTAACTTGTCTAAGGTCACACAGCTAGTAAGTGGTAGAGCTAGAAATCAAACCCAGGCTGTCTGGTTCCAGAATCCACATTCCTAGCCAATGCACTATGTTGCTCTACTATTTTAGGCTGCCTCCGGATGTTTGTGGAATAAAGTAAGATTTTATTAGTCTATATGAGTATGGTAATACAGTCTACAGATCAGATTCAAATGAGATTCTAAGGAATGAGGGGTCCATTAAGGAGGTTTATGGTATTTCTGGTTTGATAAATGCTAGAGGGAAAATGTAATCACCAAAACCAAACGAAACTCTCAAAACTCTTCAATAAAATTAAGACCATCTGGTCTCTTTCGATATAGTCTTTTATTCCATTTATATTTTCATTATTTTTTATTATAAAATATAATGCACACATGTAAGTATTACAGAAATATCTTATGCATATCGTTCAAATTGCTCTGCTATATCCGTTCACTACTGACAGTGCTGCTTGGTTGCACAATGGGAATGCCTGTAGGCTAAAGATCAAGACTTCATTTCACTTTCTTTGTATAGCACTTGGCACGGGGACCAGCCTGGAGTCTGTTTTCCATTCTCACATCCCACCTAGGGTCCATCTGAGGCTTTCTTCTTCCTCAGTTTCCCCCAGCAGCTCCACCCTTGTCTTACTTTATAGTAACCTGTTCTCTTTTAGACTCTTGCGTAGTCTTTACTTTTGTGCCTTAGTCTCTTAAGGTCCTACTCTCTGCTGGGTGACAGAGACCTAATTCGATGGCCTAGCCAGGACTCCTAGGTTTGCCAAGTTGTCCCAGCAGCTGGAGGTGGGGTGGTTTAGGGGTAGGACTGGGGCTGGAGGTAGCAGGCAGGCTCTAGACCCTCCAAATGTCTCTCAAGGAGATTACCTCACTGTTTATCTTTCTATATGTACTGTGATAAAAATTATATTCATGACAGGTAGAATTCCTCTTAGGAAGGGACGTATAAAGGAGCTGCCTGTGTTGGGAAGACATTTTAATATACACCATGAAGACAGAAGGTTAGGGATCGCAGTCCAAAAGCAAAAACAGATAGTTAAACTGCTTTGCATGAGAAAGTATGAACAATTTTAATTTGCTTATTATTCTTTTGTTGTAAGAAGGGGTTGGGGAGAGTAAGGAAGGGGGCAAAGAAAGAAGACAGCAAGATGGTATGAGATTGGAAATTGTTGGGGTGAAGGGTCAGTGGGACATTTCCCTGTAGAAAGACAGCAGAAAGAATTTTCTAGAAGGGAGAATTTCAAAATATGCATCTTTATATTTCCCTAGTAATTAGAAAATAATTTGTGTGAATGTGGTGAGTGTTGACAATCTTTACGAGGATATTTTCACATTAACTGAGCACAGCAGCAGTGTGTATGTGAGACAAGTCTTGAAGCACAGCAGACCATGCTTGACCCAGTCCTCAAGAAGCCACAGATGTCTGTCTGAACTTGGGCTTTGCACTGTCATAAGGGGGGTGGAATTTAGGGGTTCAAACCAAACATGTCTCTTGCAAAAAGATTGAAGGGGCTAATTGTTTCTGGGTTATGTTTATATTTTGTTCATAAAAAAAAAGAGTGCCTCTGGTTAAAGAAAAAATGTGTGTGGGGGGCGGGGGTGGTGGTGGTGGTGTAAAACCATACAGTATGGTAAAGAGTCCTTGTGATATGGAATTTAGACAAATAGCATGTAAAATCATACAGTATGGTAAAGAGTCCTTGTGATAAGGAATTTAGACAAATAGCATGAGCTTTGAAAAGAGGTTGTATCCCAGCACTGAGCATATGCTTGGCAAGTAGTAGAGCTGCCCAAATAATAGTCATTGAGTAGAATCCAGTACTTAAGATAATACCTGATGATACCACAGACACATGTGGTATGCTAGCTGATGAAGTCTTAGCCTTGGTCTTACATATGCCTCACATGTTGCTTTTCTACTCTTGGTAGAAATCATCTTCTGGTATAGACCAAGTCTGCCTGTCATACCAATTTCAGTGGAAAAATGAAATATTTGCTGCTGATCCCTCTCAACTGGTTCATGAGAAAACCTCCTTCCTGCTGATTTTAATGATGTTTATGTGTGCAACTTTCACACTGTGGTAATTAATGCTATACATAGAACTCTTTAGGAAATGTTTTACTTTTCTAGTTCCCAGGTAACAGGATCTACCTCAATAAGCTTTGCTGTAGAGTTTTTTTTTTTTTTTAATCTATTTATGTTTAATGGTTTGTTTTCTGGGGGACTCTACTTCAAACATCCTTGTGGGCACCTACTTGGGAATGAAAAGAAGAAAAAGAATCTTTCTTCCCCCACCTGCCACCACTTCCCACAAATCATTCAGAACATTTAGTAACTGCTGGAATAAAAACATCAAAGGATGGAACCAGAGAAGGAAGATGATGCTTCTCCAATGTTTCAGGTTTTACCAGGTTACCTCCTCATTTTCCTACTCTCCCCACAAATTTGCCCCAATTTCTTTCTCACCTTCAGACTCAGCCCCAACCAGGGCCAGCGTGGACAAAGTCAGGGCTAGGTGGGGTAGAAAGAAGTGTCCTTAGGAGAATACTTATCCCCCAACTCCCAACGCAAACAAAAAAAATCACTCTCTCCCTTGCTTCGTTATCATTATGAACTATGAGTTTATTTATTTATTTTTAACTCGATGTGTTATTATCAGTACTTGTAGACTCAGCTAGCTCTAACAATGCACTCATGGCTTGTTAGGGGACCATGGTTCCTTGTATTGCACTGATGGGAATTAAATCATTGTTGTGTTCCTTTGGGGCTTGGCTTGATGATTTTTATTGCACATCTGGTCATTTAGTTCTTCCTTATTCTAGCCTTTATGCCCCACTCTCAATTAGACTGATCTCCATTCTGCTCTCCCCTACCCCACTGCAATTAGTGAGAGACACTGACTGACTCTAGCCTCAGTAAGCTCTGAAGAACTTACCACTTGGGTGGGATAAGTTGAGCAAGACAGGCTGAGGGTTGCTCTGAGAAATGGTTTCTAAGAGTAAAACAGATACAAGCTAAGCAGAATACTTAAACAATTTTCACTTTTTTCCCCTATTAGTAAACAATTAAATTGAAGTTTGAATCTAAAATTTTCTTTGGAAAATTTTACCACTATTATGGATACTCTAAAAAATTAAGTTTTCCCAATCATCTCCCAAATGTATTTTAAGATTTTTTTTCTTTTATTCCAAAGTCCACTTGAATTTCACTCATTTATTTAGTTATGTCCCTTTGGTTTCTTTTTACCAGATTTGTTGTCCATAATGTTCATTTTCTACTGAACATTAGAACATTTCTACTTTCTTTTGAAGTCTATTATCTCCAGAAAATAGGCCACGTCTTGCCACTACACTTCTGCCCTTTTCTTTTCTCTAATCTCTGTTGCTCTTTTGGGATCTTCATCACCTTCATTACTTACACCTCTCTGGACCTGCTCTAGTACTTGGCAATATGGCCGTACAAACTTTACAATATACCTGTCATTCTCCAAAGAAAACATGGGGTAAAGGAAAAAGTTTGGGGCATAGACACAAACACAGACTTAAACACTGACATACACATAAGAACCTTCTCTCTCAGAATGTGCATTATCAAACCGTGAACCCCAGACAGGAGAAACAGAATCCTCTGCAGTAACCAAGGGTTACACTTGCATCCCACTTTGAGCATTAAGTAATAACTGCAATTCTGGCTGATGGACAGATAGGGTCTGGCAAATGACTGGAAGAGTCCACTGTAGCATCTTTCCAGAAGATAGTCTTCAAAAACAGAGATGGCTCGGAAAGGCCAAAGGCATTTTTATTGCAGAGAGAAGTTTTTAACTTGTCAGAAACATATTTCTCTTCAGGGGAAAGACAATAATTAATAGATGATAAAAACTTGTCAGAACACTTCCCCAGAGCCTGGAGGAAACACTGTCAGGCCATGTACTGATAGGAAAGCAGCAAGCTGCCAAAGCTGTTCCAGGCCCGCTCTGAGCCGACTCTCAACAGGCCGAGATTACGCGCTGGTGCTGTTGACTACCTCTGAGGTTGCTTCAAGCTCCCCAGACAACTGAAGTATCCTATGTCAGTTCTATACAGGGTGATGGCTTATGCCACAAGTGATCTGAAATCTTATCCTCAGGGTAGGCTTGGTCTTCTCTAGAGGAGCTTCCGTCCTCCCTCCCTTCTTTTTCTCGTCAGCAAATGAATGCTGACTCTTCGCAGGCATCAAGTTGAGCATGGTGAAGGACATAGAGTTGTCACACAGCTTGGAGTCTTAGGAGGGCAGGGCTATGCTTATTCTAAATCTGCCCTAGTCTACAGCTCCTACGTAAGAGGAGCTCAGCAAGACTCATTCATTACCTAAAGCAGCCGATCCTTAAGCATTCTTTTCAATGTTCATACATTAAACTGCTTGAGATGTCTTTTAGTTTTGAGGTTTCATAAGTTGAGAGAAATGGACTGTGCATGGCTATTAAATTTCATCTTGCTTTTATTCAACACCCAGGTTATTAAAACTCCACCACAGAGGCTAGGAATACAACTCTGGAATCTAACAGGTTTGCTGAGAGCCTGGGCCATTTACTAGTATACACACACACATATGTGTTATATATCAGTACAATAAGAATTATAATAATAGTTGTTTCATGAGAACTTTAGAGAGTTCTTTCACCAGGCACGTGAAGTGTTTAACATGTAGGCTGTCACACAGAGAGAGCTCAAAAACAATAGTGGTAATTATAGTGGTTGATTTCAGCAGTTATACAAACTACATCATAAGGTCATTCATGTAATAAAATTAGAGCTTTGACATCTTTTAACTATCTTTTCACTTAGTATCTGTAACAGTTATTCCTATAAGGCTTTTGCTAAGTTATTAGAATTCATCCATAATTTATCTGATTTCTCCAATAATTGAAGGATTAAGATCTCCAATTTCTCATACTAAAGACGTAAGTAACATTACACATCATTACTTGATGCTGAGGGCTTAAGACATCTGGTAGAAAAATGGCTAAAATCTTTATTAAACATGTTAATAAAAATTAATGTAAACACAAGAAAAAAATTTTTAAAAACCCCCTTATCACTTAGTAAATGTCTTTTAAAGGTACTTACAAGATTGTGAATGAAATTTATTTGATTTGAGTCTATGGTTAATTTGCAAGATTCTATTTATAAAGAATGAATTACAAAGCTCTGCTTCCCACAGCTGTCCTGAGAAGAAAGCTATGAATACTGAAAAGCCATGTTTGTTAGCAGTAGAAATCCCCGCAGCTTTCATTTTTTGCTTCTGTGTGGTGAATATACTATTTAGTCTTTCCCTCCCTTCGGTAAGCATTTTTCTATTTACACAAAATGCATTTTCTCTGCATCTAAAGTTAACTATCAAGCTAATAGAAGGCAAACTCGGCATTAGTTGTTCTGTGAGAATAGCTACTAATTTTAAAAAGCAAGATCCCAAGTTCCTCATGGAATTCTCTTGCCCCTGATGCTTGCTAGCTTGATCCCTCATTTTGCTCAGGTCTCTGCTCAAAAGTGAACCTCCTTGAGAACATAATCTTAAATAGCATCTCTCATCATTCTCTCTCCTCTAACCCTGATTTATTTTTCATAGCACTTCCCTTTCCCCAAGATATTACAAATTAATCTTTAATTATTGCCTTCCTGCCACTCCCTACCATCTCAATGATCACAAGATAGGAAGGATAGGGATTTTGCTTATCTTTACCAGTTCTGTATCAGTATTTAGAACAGCTCCTGACACATCTTGATGTTCAATAATAAACAAACAAACAAACAAACAAATAAATAAGCAAGCAAGCAAGCAAACGAACAAACCAGGAGGCAGAGTGGCATGGTAGAAAAATTCTGGACTTGAAATTTAGGTACAGTTTTGACTCTTGGCTATGTCCGTACCAGTGTCGTATGTCATGGGTAAACAAACTGAATATTTTGAACTTTTGTTTCCTCACATATAAAATGAGAATAACAAAATCTGTCTTGTGATAGTTATAACATTCAATAGATATGGCATTTGTGTAAATACTTTATACATTCCTTATAAACAATGTCAAAAAGATTTGTTAGTATCATTCACAGACTAATAATTAACATTATGGAACTACTCTAAGTTCAGAAGACATGACAATATATGCTTGGCAGCTAACCAGTTTAACTACATCATGTGTCCCTTAAGTTTGTTTTTATCTTTCCCCAGAAACCCAGAAGGATTGTACTGAAATATTATAATTTTGATCATTTGGATGTTACTCTGATTTTTAATCCAAGTATTAATGGACTCCAATTATTACACTCAAACCTCTGCTCACGGAAGAAAGATCTTTTTCTATAATTTCTTGGTGAGGACATTTCAAATAGATACCTAGTGCAGGAATATTAAGACAATTTTACTTGAAAACTCAGACATTAAATAAATATGTGATGGGTTTTATTTTAAAAGTGAAGGTAGATTATAGTTTGATTTGAATTTTTGTAACAATTTATTAAAAGTTCAAGTTCTTATTTAGCGTTGAATATCTTCTACTAATTAAATGCTTTTGGTATCTAGAATATTTTATTTTCAACTTTTAATTTTGGCAAATAAAATGCATATAAACTCTAGAAGATTTTGAGGAGTTATTGATATGAATATTTATTGAAGATGTGGTGGATAATTAATAATTATCCATTTTGAAATCTGGCACTATATATCTGAAACTTTAAGTATGTGTACGATCATTGATCTAGTAATTCCACTTCTAGAGATATAGCTCAAAAATCTAATTATGATTATGAGTAAAGCTTTATATGTAAAGTTATCTGTTACAGCATTGGTTATAACAGCAAACTTAGGCAAAATAATCCAGGTGTCTAATATTAGGGAATCAGTTAAAATGATTATACATTTATTAAAAGGAATTTTTTTTCTTTATGTATATATTTATTTATTTTTACAGTTTTTTAATTATTAGCTTCAAGTATACAGTACATTGGTTAGACATTTATATAGTTTATAAAATGATCCCCTTGACTGCTCTTTCTCTCCTCTGGCTCTCCACCTAGCCATTATGTTACTGCTGACTGCATTCTCTATGCCGTGCTCCCCATCCCGTGACCATCTATCAACTACTAATTTGCACTCTTTAATCCTTCACCTCTTTCTCCCAGCCCCCCAAGTCCCCTCCCCTCTGGCCATTACCAGATTGTTAAAAGGAATATTTTAAAGCCAGAAAAAAAGATGTAGAATATTTAATGTCATGAGAAATATTCATGATACAGTATTAAGTGAAAAAAAGTCCATATAATATATGTATGTGTGTGTATACCTTCCTTTTTTAAATGGAACGATCTGAAATTGATGGGGTTCAAAGAGAAAATGGCTTGTTTTTCAACTACTGCTTTCAAACATATTCTGTTGAAGCTCCCTTCCTGGCCCCTTATAATATCTTGGGAAAATGCCTTAACTTTTTGTTATTTTCTGTTATGATCATGTTCTCTATAATTTTAGTTCATTTTCGGGCATTAAAAAGTCCAGTCCAATCTAAATGAAAACTTTAAGCTCACACTAAATTCAGAGTTCTTCTTCCCTTCTCAACTCCCACCTTTCCACCGGGACCTGCATAAGGGAAGGGGAGTATGGGCTGTTTTTCACTCTTCCTCCCCTGCTGCTTCTGGCTCCTTTAGGGCTAAGAGCAGGGAATGGGCATCAGAGGACAAGAGTAACAGATTTATGGCACTGGTGCTATTATAATCTGGCATCCAAAGTCTGGTTCTTTAACTGGGTACAAACATGTGTTCTTTGGCGGGTCTAGAAAATGCCCATGTTGTATATAGTTCCTTGTTATAAGCGATGTATTCAATTGAATTGTACAACCTTTCTCAGGTTGCCCTTGGTGATGCATTCTATAACCTCTTATACTTGGGTTCTTTTGCCCTAGTTGGCTGCCCTCTTGGGCAGAATAATTTCAAGATAGCTTGAGCCTAGCTACTCTCTATGGCCTCTACTTGAGCCACAAACTCATACATTCTTGCTACCAAATAAATACAGTTCAAGATTTCCTACTATTGCCCTCTCTCTGTTTTTCCACTGAGAAGCCACACTGGCCAACCTCCACCCTTTAGCATATTCCAAGTGAGAAGCTGGTATCAGTCTTGTTCATGTATGCTCCTAGGCTCCGAGACATCTCAAGTTCTTCCAAGAACTCTTCAATGACAAAGCTAGGTTTCTGCAGTTTAGCACAGATACACAAAGCTATTAGAGAATAAAGGTTAGTATAAAATTCATAAGCCAAGAGCATGTTTGTGGAAAAAAGTGGGCTTCCAGTGTCAGTGTGGTTCTGCTTCTAGGATAGGTTGTTGAATAGCTCTAGAAGAATAAATAAAAAAAATAAAAAAAAGAAAGAAAGAAAAAAAAAAGGAAGCTGTCTAACTCCTAGAGTTGGAACTAAGGGAGTCCAAGAGATGAAGAGAGAGCTGCGGTAACCATGTATTTTCGACCTGAGAGAACTGAGGCTTAGTACCTTTTCTAATTATTCTGAATCCAACATGAAATACTTTCTATCTGACCATCAAATTTGAGATCTGTCTTAAAAATGAAAAAGCATGTGTCAAAGCTCAACATCAAGAAATATTAAAAATGTATTCATGGCTCTATATAATTTTTAATTTATCTACTTTCCCCATCTGACAAGAATATGATATAATTTTAACAAGACATATTATTCATTTAGATGATAATACTGGTGAATAATTTGGTTTACAAGATCCAAAATATTTGTCACATTCTTTTTATTATACTGAATTTTATTCTTTTCCTATGCAAAAAGTTAACAACTTTTTGGTTATGGCACTTAAAATACTCAGAGTGACTATCTCCTTTGTTTTACACTTATTGGGTAGTTGCTTAATCCTTTTGCTTCATTTGAATAAGGTTTGTTTTTTTTTAAGCTAGCATGAGTATTAGTGAAGAAAATGTACAACAGCGAAGTTAGACTCCTGAGAGAAAGGTTAGCTGGCTATCTTCTAGGTAGCATTTGTTATCTTCATGAATGTGCTAGGAGGCTTAGTTTCTAAAATTATCAGTATGCTGAAAACAAATTTATTTTTCAGGTATTGTTTCACATTCATCAAGTTTACAGAAATTAATATATAAAGCAGAAGGCCAATGTATTAACTTTCCACCAAAAATATAATTCTTCATATCTAGTGAAAATTTTTAATTGCCGACATAGCAACTGTGATGATTAATCTTTTGTGTCCACTTGACTGGGACACAGGGTGCCCAGTTATGTGGTTAAACATTATTCGGTGTGTCCCTGAGAGTGTTTTAGATGAAATTAACAGGTGAATCTATAGACTAAGTAGGGCAGATTGTTCTCCCCAGTATGGAGGAGGCTCGTCCAATGTGCTGAAGGCCTGAATAGAACAAAAAGGCAGAGGAAGAGATAATTTAGTCTCTGCCTGACTGTCTTCACACTGAGACAATTCCATTTGAATTGGCTCTCAGGAACTTATTCCATTGGTTCTCAAGACTTTGGACTCAGAATGGAACTATACTATTGGTTCTCTCGAGGCTCCAGCTTGCTGACCGCAGATCTTGGGACTTCTCAATTTCCAGTCTCCATAAGCATGTGAGCCAGTTCTTTATAAGTGTCTCTCTCTCTCTCTCTCTCTCTCTCTCTCTCTCTCTCATATACATTCTCTGGAGAACCCAAACTCATACAGCAACCAAGTATTTCCTCTTCTTCACAATACCTGAAGTTTAGTTGGTAGCCATACCTCACCAATGGAACCCAGATATGTTAGGAAAGCTGACCTAAATGTCAGGTCTAAGTGTAGACTATGGTCGGCTAATGAGCAAAAACATATCCCATTTAGGCATTCCACCCAACCATATAGTTTATTACTCAAATTAGGAGGAGGTATTAGTAATAATTATTTCAGGCCAAGAGGAAACCAGAATGTCCTAAGGAACCAGAATGTGTGATTCTCTGACCTAAACAGTCCAGTTAGAATGTATCTCTGGCTTCCTCCTAAAAATTTTAGGCCAGAAATATATTCTCTTCCATTGAACATATACAATGGAGCATGTAGCCTCAAATGTGGTCAGAATGAAACAGCCTTTGAAGAAGGGAGAGCGTAGAAAATGAAAGAAACTAGGTTCTTGATGACACATTAAGCTGTGGGGGTAGCCAAACTTGAAGCTCATACTATGTTTGGATTTCCATTCGCTTGAATCAATGACTCCCTCCTTTCTTCCCTCCTTCCCACCCTCCCTTCCTTCTATCTGACCTTTAGCCTTATCCCCAGATCTTTACTTAATTTCTTAAAGAAATGTTTTATTTTAATCCATTACTCAGATTCTCCATGACAAAGGGAGCTTGGGAGCCTGAATATTCATCCAGCAAGCAAAAATCCTTCCCTCTTTACTCCTAGCATTCCAGGCCTAGTTCTCTCTTCCTATCTCCCTTTTCTATAATGCCAGAAGCCTAGTACTGGTTTGCCTAAGTTAAGAGCTTCCTTAGAGGGTGGGTGTGTGAGGGAACTGAACCAGAAAATGAAAAAAATCTCTTGTTTGGAAGGCTGAGAACATTCCCAAATCAATACATTTGATTTCCAGGACAAAGTCAGATCCTACCGACCCAGAAGCCCTTCTACCTTAAAAGTAACTTGGCATCTCCCTGCTCAGTGCTACTATTTGTTAGTATTAGAGATGAATGCTGAAAGGGCAATGTTATTTTCTTTATTTCCAAGTCTCGGGAGTGGTGATGGGATGGGGGTGAGGTCAGGGGTGAAGGAGTTGGTAGAGTTTCACTGTGACCTCTAAGTACCATTAAAAGCTCTGATAAGGCCAAAGGCATAAGTACTATTTCTGCTTAGGTTAATTTGTTTTGCACTGTTCCTTGGCCAAATTAAAAAGTGTGCTGTTGGTCACAATTTGCAAATCCATCACTGTCACTGGGCTTCAAGTATGTGCCCTAGTGCTGGGTCAGCAACTATATGTTTAGAAAAGAAAGTACATCCCTTACCATATTTTTTTACATCCATTTTTAGTCTAAAAAGTACTCAGCAATTTATATTCATTTTAGGATTGAAACATTACACTTGGTATGCATATCAGTCAACCGAGCTATATATAACCTTGCTTTTCACCTTTGCATGCTGCTGCACAGTTGCCTGCAAGGGAAGAGAACTCTCATTTCATAAATACTTACATGTCCTGATCAGTATTTGGCATACTTTATCTGATAACTGTAGCTGTAGCTGAATCTC
Source organism: Pteropus vampyrus (assembly GCF_000151845.1). NCBI lineage: Eukaryota > Metazoa > Chordata > Mammalia > Chiroptera > Pteropodidae > Pteropus > Pteropus vampyrus. The sequence goes on from NW_011888963.1 coordinate 3,656,445, forward strand.
AGATACAGAACCAAATGACATTTCCACGTTGCATATAAGATTGATCTTTGTGTAACTGAAGCCACAATTTTGAGAGATTTGTTGCCATTTACAATTCTGTTTTAGGGTGCAGACAGATTGAACTCATCCTTTTTCACTTGGAAAGAGAAACCTGGTAATTTCAGCCACATAGGTCACTTTCTGCAGAAAAGTACTATATAAATTTCAAGTGTTCTACGCTCATGTATCGATTGTTTAATTTCATACAAAGATGCCTTCTGCCTGAGATTTCCTTTAGCTCTTTGTGATGATCATGCACTGTTGGACGCAGATCTTCCAAATGTTCTACTGTTCAGATCTATCGATGTCTGATTTCCACTGATGTGTGCTTTTTCTCTTACTGATTTTGTCTCTCACTGTTTAATTTATGTTGATGTTCTCAGACAGGTGCAGGGTATCAGAATTACCTATACCCGATCCTCCCAACATGCTCTCCTGTCCTCCAGGGATTCTGATACGTCTCAACCTTCCGACTGGAAACAAAAAATTTTGATGTTTCTGTCCATACATTTCATCAGGGAAGAAAGTAGTTGTAGAGAGAAGGAGGACCCCTACTGGCAAATGTGTTGGGGAGAGGAATTTGGTAGCTGAGATGAGGTGAAAGCCCTATGAAGAAAAGTAACTGCCAAGGAAATGGTATCTGGTACTGCTGCTCTAGGCTAACCTATGAGTTGGCTGGATTGGTCATCCCCTGTCGCATGAAGATGCAGAGCCAACTCCCAGATCCTATTGCTCCAAATGGTTTGGAAAAGGCTCCTCTTGCCCACCCACTTTTCTAATCCTACTTGTGCATCAGGATCTTCCTTATGTCCTATCTCCTCCTTGAAGCCTTACAGGTAACTAAATTCATGCCTTCCTTAATTTCTCTTTTTTGAATAACTTAGTGTTTATATTTCTCACTTTCACACATATGTTGCTTATATTCTCTCCCTTTTCCCTAGGTATAAGTCTCATCATTCTAGCAAGACTGCAAGTTCCTTGAAGGCTATATTTTTCATTACTTTTAAAATTTTCCATAGGAGAGAACTTTGAATAGAATAGAAGGTTACTAATACTTATTTAGTCCTATTATGTGCCAAGTACCATGGTAAGCTCTTGATATCTTACTTCAATTTATTTCTGCATAATATTATCTCCTTTGGTAGAGAGCTAAAATGAGATTTGGAGTTTTAAGTAACTAGCTGTAGAGCCCATGCATTATAGCAAAGAATGCAGAGATTTGCTTTAGGCTTACAGAACTCCAAATTCATCTGCCACTACAGTATTTAAGCATCAGCCTTACCATATCTTAAAAGTGTGCTCAGTGTCCACTTTATTTATCTTACTGTTTTCTTTTTTTAGTATGTAATATAGAAAATTTTTTTCTACCTCAATATATTTTTTCAATGCTAGCCATCAGTGCTACTATAGTTATCTTATAATTTCAGATAAATGATAATTGTATAATGATATTACAATCAATCAGTTGCCCAAAAGTCTTGATACAAATTCTTTTGGGAGCATTGTGCTTAAAATTATATACATAATTATTGCTGTCAAAATTATCTCTTCCCACTTATTTCACAAAAGGATGCTTCTGGTGTGGAAATAGAAATAATTTACCTTGAGAATGCTGTTTGTATTAACATTAATTTTTATTTGTCACAGGAAATAATTTTCAGATAGAATTAGAAAGTCATTGAACTGTAGTTATATTTTTATTATCTAATATTTCCATACAATTTCAATTTTTTATCTAAGTATTTGAGTATCAATATTGTTAATCTTTTAGTTTTCTTTTAAGAATGATTGGGAAGAATCAGTAACATCCTCACCAATTCTTATTTTATAATGCTATTCAGAAAATTGTATTAATTCTGACAGTTTCCAGTATGTCAACTATTCTTTATCAGTTTTATTGCAAGTATTGAATTCTTGGAAGATTTCACAACCAGTACCACTTTTCTGGCACTTTTGTTATTTTTATTACTTTCCGACTGCCAAATCCTATTATTTCGTTTTTTCAGTAAAGATTTAACTTTTGAAAACTGTGTTCAATAGTCTCAGACTTTTAAAATTATTCCTGTATATATTTTTTTCTAGATGCCAGCTCTCATTTTTCTTAATTTAATCTCCCTGGGATATGTTTAAAATTTCTATCTTATTTGTTTCAATTCCTTTGCTAGCATTGACATCTTCAGGTTTAGAAATACTTAAATGGCTTCTATAAAGTACAGGATTTACCTGATTTATATCCTTAGCTTGCCACCCAGCTTTTTACTGGAGTTTTTGGCATATTAAATATACATATTTTTTATTATTTGCACCAGGAGTATTGGATCTCAGGAGAAGAAACTATTATGATGCCATTTCATCATCTGGTTTTCTTAACACTGTTTTTATACGTATGGCAGAACAAGTGCAGAACTCTGCATCTGTCTCTGTTAATTAGGGAAGTCTACAGAAGCAGTCAGGTGTAGAGAAATTGATAGCATATTTTAGAACTGGACAGCCTGGATTTAAAATGTGGACCAGCCATTTACTTGTAGTAACTTTGAACAAATTACTTACTCTTGTTGTGCTTTAATTTCCTCATCAATAAAATGGGGGTGATAGTAATCACTACCTATACAATTGTAGGGAGAATTAAATGTGTTAATACATTTAAAGTGCTTAAAATAGTATATATACACATACCTATTTGTGTGTGTGTCTATAGGGAACACTAATCGGTTTTATTTAAAATGAATCTGTCTTAGTTTCACTGTCACGCATAAAGAGATAGCCTACGGCACACCCTCTCATCAATAATATAATATAGTAAATTTTGGTATTCTACAGGGACTTTCTCGTGAACCAGAAAAACACAGGAGTTTTTTTCCCTTTTTTTTTTTGAGTAGCATATGCTGATCTTTATATAAAATGCTAACAGCTCCTTTCCTTCCTTTCCTTTTTTTACTCAAGTCATTGTCTGCCAAGAGATACCGGCAGCTCTAGGTCTTGCCTGTGACTGTCTCAAGAGAGAAAGTCAATACAATAACAACTGGTATAAAGATATCTAAGGTCATGATTATTTCTGCTTTTTATTTATTTTTTAAATATTAAGACTTTCACAAAAAGTTTTGGTAAATTTTGCAAAAGTCACAAGTTATAAACCTATAAACATATTCACATATATAAATAGTTACATGAACTCAAATTTCCAAGAAAGGCCAGGAACTGAACAAGAAAGAAATATATTCTTTTGTTATATGTACTCACCTATAGACTGCACGTACTTAATAAACATTTTTCCTGATTCCATTTCTGTCAAAATTTCATCTTTTCTTGAAGATTCTTCAATTCGACCATTTCCTTCATGAAATCTTTGAAAGCCTGCATTAGAATAAAACAATCTACTCTCTTTATTTTCCTAACATTGATTACATTTGTTTCATGAGACTTCATATACTACATCATAGACTTCTTGGGGTCAGAAACTCTGCTATTTTATCCATCTTGTCTTTAGTCTTATTTCCACACACCCTGCCTCAGCTTCTGCCTAGTGTAGTAGCTCAGGTGAGTGGGTCCTCATCAAATGGTTCCTGAATGAATAGATTTTTAAATGACTAGAACAGGTATGAAACTTAGAAAACATTTCCTTTAATTCATCATTTCAGCCATGATAAAACTGAAGCTTAGAGAGGTATCTATTTTTAACTTTCACACAGCAAGCACACAGAAAGGGGCAAAAAAGACTACCTTTTTTGTGTCGGTGCATATTTTTAGTAATAATGATTAAAATATTAGAAGTCCTGGCACTTGAGAATTGTAAATCTCTAGACTGTCTTGAGACATTGCTTTGTAAGTAGCTGTAGCAAATCAGGTATTTATCTCTAAATATTGTAAATGAGATTTAGCCAATCTTGTCACTTGATAAGCAGCTTTGTAGAGAAACATATATTCTGTATTGCATTATATTCATCAGTAATCTTGTGTCATTATTGACTTGTAAATGGATTTGGCCAATCAACTTCTCACAGTTGTCAGGTTACTTTGGTGAAACGGAAGCTTCTGACAATTAGAGAGCTGGGAACAACATGTTTCCTTCTCGACGATGCAGCTACCACATGAACTGTTAAGATGAAAATCAGTTTCCATCACCAAATACTTTTTTTTTTGCCAGCAGGCACAAACATTGAAACATCTTTTTTTGATAAACACAGTGAAACCTTCTTGTCCTTTTAGGAACTCTGACAAGAACCTCACATGAATCATTCATTTTGTGAAAAATACAATATTCTGTCAGCAGCATCAGCTTAACTCAGTTGGACTAGGAAACAAAATCCAGTATTAAGTGGATGGACACAGGATAAAACAGAATTCAAGATCATTGGCCTTGCTTTGAAGGTGGTAGCCTGCCGGGTTCACCAGAGTTTTAGACTTCATTTACACGAGTGTGGAAATGTCTATATTATTTTCCTAGCCAAACACATATCTTGAGCAGTATTAATTTCACCAGCGATAATTTACTTCCAAGGTTCCTTGTGATAATATACAAACTGTCTAGTGAAGATTCAGATATTGATATTTGAAGGCCTTGTCACGGCCTCAGTCCTGGAGAATAGACTCCTAATTACTTCAAATGTTAATGCCTTAGGTTGTGGCTTTAGTTTAACTCATACACTTTAGGTAACTCTGTTTGTACTGTACTATTTTAAAGTAAATTACATATAATGTTACAGTATTGATGCTTATCTTGGCAGTATGGGGCTCTCAGGCTTTCATCAAAGTGATCCCGGGAGCTATTTCCTGTATTTTTAAAAGCCTAATGGAAATAGTGCCCATGGTAAGGATTCACAGGTTAACTAAAACCACTTTTTTTTTTTTTTTAGTATGGCAACACTAATTCTGTCATACATATTAGAAATTGTTCTTGGCAATTATGTATGTTTTTGAAATATTTAAATGGGAAACATATTTTTAATAATTATTTGATGCACGGGATTATTACAGATAGGACATCTGTAAGATAAAATTATATGAAAATACTTGGATGGTTATGGGAATCAGTAATGAGAATCAGAAGTGATGTTATCAGTGAGTTTCTGAACAGGTGCCTTAGAGATCACTTTACGAGACTTATCTGTTTAAAGTCATTATATTTAACAGAAAAATATATTGCAATAAACACATTCTTGGAATCCTAAAATGAACTCTATCTTAGGGACTCATATTTGATTTTGATTTATTTAGAAAAAAACAATAAAATTAGTTTGTTCAAAAATGATATTCAGCTACCTTGGGGCACTTGAATTTCTAGACAATATATTTTCATGAGCTGTAGGTGAATTCATGTTAGTCTCCATTCAGGGGAGGGTATTAATGGAAAGGGACTCATCCATGGCAACCATACTACCTGCTGCCTTGCCAAGTCACCTCTCTTCTGTCATTAAATTGTATACAGCCCTACCACAAAGCCCTATAAGATTTGTTCGGATGACAGCCACCATTTATGTTTGGGCTTGAAACACCTATAACTATTTCTTTCTCCACCCCAGTTATGCAGTAACCCTCATCCTCCAACTCAAACTAAACATAGTACATATCTTTGATGGCAATCGTATTTTGTTGTCTTGATATACACTGGTTTTAATCTTTTATTCTATCACAGAGGTGCCTTCTGTTTGGTGGCCTGTCAACGCTCCTGTCTTAAAGTTCTAAACATTGTTGTGTTACTTGAGAATCTACTGTACTGATCACTTTGTATAATATCATGTCAAATATTCAGAGGAGGTAAGAGTGGGATATAAAATAGGGACTCATATGTTGTTAGTAAGAGTGTAAATTGTCATGACCTTTATGGAATAAATTTCGTAATACAGAGTTTTAAAATATTGAAATTCTTTTTCTTCTCAATTATACTGCTAGAAATGAATCTTAAACAATCTGAGTTATGCATAAATATCTGCTCATAAGAGTATTGAATTAGTCTTCTAGTGCTGTACCACAAACAGTAGGTCAGAAATCTGGCACAAGGTGGATGGGTTCTCTGCTCAGGGTACAACATGGCTGAAATTGAGGTGTCAGTCATGCTGAATTCTGGTCTGTAGACACTGAGGAAGAATCCACTTCTGAGCTCATTTGGTTGGTTGGCAAAACTGAGTTCCTAGAGCTGTAAGACTGAGGTCTTTGTCTCCTTCATGACTATCTCAGCAACTGGAGGCCACTCACATTCCTTGCCATGTGACCTTCTCTAGCAACAGAACACTTCTCATGTATCAAATCCTTTGTGCTTTGGATCTCTGATTTCCTCTATCTCCAACTTTTAGCCCCAGATTTGATGTGCTCGTGTGATTAGATTGGGCCTAATAGAACAAATTCCCATCTTAAGGTCAACTGTTTTGGCACCTAAATGACATCTGCAAAACTCCTGCACAGCAGTATCTAAATTAGTGTTTGATTGAATTACTAGGACAAAGTGTGTGTACCTCAGGGACAGGGACTCTTGGAGGCTACTTTAGAATTTTCCACCCATGGTTTATCCCCATGTTATGATTAGCACTGAATATTTGAAATAGCACAAATTTCCAACAAATTATTAAATTAATTATGGTACATCCATGTGAGAAAAGATTATACCGCTATTCAAAACTCCTTATTTTAAGGAATATATAATGCCATGTAAAATATTGGTTAACATTAAAAATGAAGACATTACATTATATATATGCATAGGAAAAAACTGAAAAGAAGTACATAAAAATATTGACAATGGGTGATGGGGCAATAGGTAATTATAATTTTCTTTATAGTTTTCCATTCTTCTTTTTTATAAAAAGCATGTATTAATTTTGTAATCAGAAAAAGGTATTTGAAAAGCATTTAGCATTTTCATGAGTCACATAGTATTTTCTATTTTGGTCTTCGCAGCTTCAAACCATGACCGGCGCTAGCTGCCTTACAAACTGCCTTGGCAATTCTTTCACCTTGTCATCTTCAGCCTCCTTAACTCTCAGTCTAACAATCTTGCTGCACCTTTGCCCCTTGGTTCATATTTAGCTTGAAGAACACTTGAAGATTTCTTGTTATATTCTCTTCCTCCTATGCCTTTGACAAATGATATTAACTGATCGAGGCACTCTTTCCCTCTGACTCCAGACTCTCCTCAAGGTTATTCCACTCAGCTATGCCTGATCACTTGGAATTGGTGTGAATGAGGAAATTAGTAAAGCCTAAACTAATCTGGGGATGGAGGGAGTCTGGCCACGCTTGGAGAGCCCGTGAGGCAGGCCAGCTGGGTTTCTATTTACATGGAGGGGTAAAGAGCTTTTTCTGGAAAGGAGTTCTTCTCAAAGTAAGAAGGATCAATATATAAGAGCTTGATTGGAGGGTAAGGGGTCATTGAAAAAGGAGAAGAGCGATTTTGTAAGCAAGATGGCATTTACTAGTCAGATTTCTCTTTGCTACAGCCCCATGGCTTAGTCCTAAGGAGCACGAGGAAATTCTTTAAGAATAGGTTGTGGTAGTGAAGAGAAGTAGTGGTCTTCCCACTTAAGCATAACATCATCCTCATACATCACATTCAGGAACCGTGGAGAAGGAAATAGCACAGTGTATGACAATCATTGTCCTGGAACTTTCCTAACACAGTAAGAATAATTTAAACGTGGCTGCAGTTTCTGAAATTCTATAGACAGGATCAAAGACAGAGAGGACAGTTCTGCTACCATTTTATGTTTCCCACTCAAATTTATGTGGTCCATGAATACACGGATTATTCTCCTAAATTATGCAGTATAGGGAAGGAAGCTAGTTTGGTCTTTTTTTTTACTGATTAGTGAAAGCATGGAGAGGTTAAACGTGTCAGATTCCTTCTTTAAGATGATGTGAAAAAGAGGAGTGCGCTGAAGCCCATTAGCATTTGCTCCTTACTTGCTCCAGTTTCTGACTCCCTGGAGTCTGCAGCTTCTAAGCAGCTCCCGTTCCATCCTGGGGCAAGCTGGCTGAGGGTCTGAAACAATGAAAGCTGAATCTGCGGAGTCTTACCTCCTTTTAGGGCATAATCATTGAGAAGTTGATTCAAATGAATTTACTAAGGGTGTTAAGAAAAAAACAATTTCAGGTTTTTCAATGTTCTTCTCACACTTCAGCATGGTAGTGCATTGAAAGAGTTCAGGAAACAGCACGTGACACGAGTTTACCAAAAGAGCCCTTACTCTGTTGTCTTACCACTCGCTCCTCCTCTCCTCCCTGCTCTTCCTCCTTAATTGAACCTCTCAAGTCTGCATTTAACATTGGGAAATGTAACGATCTCTCTAAATCTTTTTACTCAGCTATAAAATGGGGATAATGACGGTAGCCAGTTTTATTTGCTGAATTAGTTACTGGATCAGTACATAATTGCCTATCTCTATATTGTTATCTCTCTGATATTGCAACATCTTATTATAATTTTTGGATTTAAATAGGGGATGTGAGATGGTGAGGGGATAGCAACTCTACCACACAGGTTTGAAAGGCCTGGGCTCCAAAGTTGTGATCCTTTGAGGAGAACTCCTAGTCCCCTAAGCGATGGTTGCTGAAAGTTACTCCAGCAGCATGAAAGCCAGCTCAGTGGCCTTTGTCCTCAGGTCTCTTTCTAACCTTAGCACTCTCCCTGGCATTGGGAAGGACATTCATTTTTGTTCTGCTTGGTGCAAAGGAGAGAATCGGGGTCATTATTTTCAGGAATTCCAAGGAGGCCTTGCCTTCCAATGAAAGGTAGAGTGATGTGCGGTCACTTAAGGCCAACATTTGTTTTCTTTTATGTGGGAATTAGATAATGTAGTCCTAGGGGAAAACCAGGTAGAATAAGTTTTTTTCATAAGAAAAGAACTAGAAGGCCAGAGAAGGAGGGAGCATGTACTATTAAATACACTTTATATTGTTTAGGAAATCACAGTTCCTCTACAGAATTCCCCTATGGCAGTGGATTTAAATTATGTTTCTCTCTATCTATTATGCTGAAAATAATATAATTGGCAAAAATAGTGGGTAAGACAGTTGAATGAATTTCATGGGCTAAAACACATAAGGATTTTGGAATTTGCAACAACCAACTTTATATAACATTTGCTCAAGAGACATGGTTCAAGGTACTTTGGAGAGGAGTGTTTAATTCTCTTTTTTTCTAGCCAAGGCAGCTTTCTTCCATCAAAGTCCTGTAACCTTTGGCTTTGATTTGTCCCACAGGCTCTGAGACTCCCGGAGAGGAGCTCTTCTCATCTTCAGTTTTTTGGCAGCCTGGGATGCAACTTGCAGGATCAGAGCTACAGTGCAATGCTGAGCAGAGGGCGTGTACTTCGGAATCTTAAGGCCTGGGTGCACCTGGGCTCCACCACTTATTAGCTGAGTAACAATGGGGAAGACACTTATTGTTTCAGAGCCTCAAGTTCCTAATTTTGTAAAAATCCAGGAATAACATTTACCTTACAGGTATCCAGTGAAGATCATAGGAGATAAAATATGAAAATGTTTCATGTACTATAATATTTAAGCTAATATTAGTTACTATACCTGCTTCATTTCATCATTAATTGTCCTCCCTCTCATATTAGACTGAAAGATTTTTGAGATAAAAATTTTGAGTTTCCCCTAGTTTCTATCACAATAATTGGCATGAGTAGGTGTTCAAAAAGTTTTTGAGGAAGAAATGTATGAATGTATGAATGAATAAAGAATCCATTTTAGAGGTTGTCTCTCCTATTACATAACTCTT
>NW_011888963.1:3666651-3695734 GCF_000151845.1 Pteropus vampyrus
GGATCAAAGACAGAGAGGACAGTTCTGCTACCATTTTATGTTTCCCACTCAAATTTATGTGGTCCATGAATACACGGATTATTCTCCTAAATTATGCAGTATAGGGAAGGAAGCTAGTTTGGTCTTTTTTTTTACTGATTAGTGAAAGCATGGAGAGGTTAAACGTGTCAGATTCCTTCTTTAAGATGATGTGAAAAAGAGGAGTGCGCTGAAGCCCATTAGCATTTGCTCCTTACTTGCTCCAGTTTCTGACTCCCTGGAGTCTGCAGCTTCTAAGCAGCTCCCGTTCCATCCTGGGGCAAGCTGGCTGAGGGTCTGAAACAATGAAAGCTGAATCTGCGGAGTCTTACCTCCTTTTAGGGCATAATCATTGAGAAGTTGATTCAAATGAATTTACTAAGGGTGTTAAGAAAAAAACAATTTCAGGTTTTTCAATGTTCTTCTCACACTTCAGCATGGTAGTGCATTGAAAGAGTTCAGGAAACAGCACGTGACACGAGTTTACCAAAAGAGCCCTTACTCTGTTGTCTTACCACTCGCTCCTCCTCTCCTCCCTGCTCTTCCTCCTTAATTGAACCTCTCAAGTCTGCATTTAACATTGGGAAATGTAACGATCTCTCTAAATCTTTTTACTCAGCTATAAAATGGGGATAATGACGGTAGCCAGTTTTATTTGCTGAATTAGTTACTGGATCAGTACATAATTGCCTATCTCTATATTGTTATCTCTCTGATATTGCAACATCTTATTATAATTTTTGGATTTAAATAGGGGATGTGAGATGGTGAGGGGATAGCAACTCTACCACACAGGTTTGAAAGGCCTGGGCTCCAAAGTTGTGATCCTTTGAGGAGAACTCCTAGTCCCCTAAGCGATGGTTGCTGAAAGTTACTCCAGCAGCATGAAAGCCAGCTCAGTGGCCTTTGTCCTCAGGTCTCTTTCTAACCTTAGCACTCTCCCTGGCATTGGGAAGGACATTCATTTTTGTTCTGCTTGGTGCAAAGGAGAGAATCGGGGTCATTATTTTCAGGAATTCCAAGGAGGCCTTGCCTTCCAATGAAAGGTAGAGTGATGTGCGGTCACTTAAGGCCAACATTTGTTTTCTTTTATGTGGGAATTAGATAATGTAGTCCTAGGGGAAAACCAGGTAGAATAAGTTTTTTTCATAAGAAAAGAACTAGAAGGCCAGAGAAGGAGGGAGCATGTACTATTAAATACACTTTATATTGTTTAGGAAATCACAGTTCCTCTACAGAATTCCCCTATGGCAGTGGATTTAAATTATGTTTCTCTCTATCTATTATGCTGAAAATAATATAATTGGCAAAAATAGTGGGTAAGACAGTTGAATGAATTTCATGGGCTAAAACACATAAGGATTTTGGAATTTGCAACAACCAACTTTATATAACATTTGCTCAAGAGACATGGTTCAAGGTACTTTGGAGAGGAGTGTTTAATTCTCTTTTTTTCTAGCCAAGGCAGCTTTCTTCCATCAAAGTCCTGTAACCTTTGGCTTTGATTTGTCCCACAGGCTCTGAGACTCCCGGAGAGGAGCTCTTCTCATCTTCAGTTTTTTGGCAGCCTGGGATGCAACTTGCAGGATCAGAGCTACAGTGCAATGCTGAGCAGAGGGCGTGTACTTCGGAATCTTAAGGCCTGGGTGCACCTGGGCTCCACCACTTATTAGCTGAGTAACAATGGGGAAGACACTTATTGTTTCAGAGCCTCAAGTTCCTAATTTTGTAAAAATCCAGGAATAACATTTACCTTACAGGTATCCAGTGAAGATCATAGGAGATAAAATATGAAAATGTTTCATGTACTATAATATTTAAGCTAATATTAGTTACTATACCTGCTTCATTTCATCATTAATTGTCCTCCCTCTCATATTAGACTGAAAGATTTTTGAGATAAAAATTTTGAGTTTCCCCTAGTTTCTATCACAATAATTGGCATGAGTAGGTGTTCAAAAAGTTTTTGAGGAAGAAATGTATGAATGTATGAATGAATAAAGAATCCATTTTAGAGGTTGTCTCTCCTATTACATAACTCTTTTGCCTGAATAACAGGAGAATTCCTGGGATTATAAATTAAACTCTGGGCCTCTTTAGGGTAATTATTACTTAGAAGAAGATTCTTTTAAAATCAGATCATATGATGACCTGTAAATCAGCTCTGTGGTCCAAGCTCCCTGAGATGGATTCATGACTGAGTGCTATTCCTGCTGATAAACTATCTTAGGCTTTGCTGCCGTACAAGTGAAGATTTAAGAGTTTAAGGAGTAATTTTGTTAAGAATTAGTATGCAATGCAAATGTTTGTAATAATTGAGACTATGTTCATTTCCTTTTCAATATTTCACTGTGAAATATGGCCCAAGAAATGCATTCTTATGTTTTAAATCAGTGGTTTTCAAAGTGTGGTCCCTGGAGCAGCAGTATCAGCTTCTCCTGGAAACTTGTTAGAAATGCAGATTATCAGCTCCACCTCAAATCTGTATCAGAAACACTGAGTTTGGGGCCCAGGAACCTGTGTTTTAACAAGCCCTCTAGGTGATTCTGGTACACTCTAAAGTTTGAGAACCTGACTTACAGTATTGCAATTAAGGAGAGAAAACCAAAGGGAAGAAAAATAGCAGTTATTTATTAGTTTATGATGACATTTGGTTTTAATGTGTTTAAAATGTTACCAAATATATTATCTTAAAAGGAGCTCTTTTTCCAGATAGGGAAACTGAGTCACAGATATGGTAAATAACTTACTCTAGTCTAAGTCAGCCTGAGAGAACTGTGTCTCCTTACGGCCACATTCTCCTAGGTGACTGGCTCTCTGATTCCGTAAACTCACTAATATTAATCTGAGAGATGTAGTTTGTCACCTCTCTTAGGTAGTATGCAGGAGGCACAGAGTAATTAACTAAAATGGCTCACTCTGATGGTAGGAATGTGAGGAAGTACAGAGGGTTGGTGGGGGCGGCAGATTTGACTTGTTAGGGTGCTTTTCATCACACCACAGGGGAGTCATCGACTCCTTCTATATATAAAGGGAGATGTGACCCTATTCTTAGTGAGGTCAGCCCATTTGGACCAGTTATAATATCTACGTTGTTTCCAAGGCAGTGGGAATTGAGCTGGTCCCAGGGTTATGAGACTTAGTAAAACTCAATCAATCGGAAACTTGGAGAGTACTATTAACTCATTTTACACCAAGCAAAAAACTGTGATGAGCACATACCTGATTCATAGCTAGGCCACAAAGGAGACGAAAGGCAGAAACGATAGAAATGAGGGACTTAGTAGTCATTTCTGCTACAAATATCTCAAGTAGGACTGTTACTTGATAAGAAATTGTGTGTACCGGTGCCAAACAGCATCACACTCTCATTGAAGAAAATGGGAGCCATTTCGCTGTGTCTTTTTTCATGCTTGAGTTCATCCTGCCCCAGTCAGAAGAAAAAAGTTTCACAAAGCTGTTTGGCTACTTTAAGTGATAATTGCTCTTGTCTGTTTTCCCTGTAATTGTTTGATTACCTGCCTTTTCTCTCCCTTACTAGTAATAATGCTGTTGTTTGTGTTTTGAAAAGATAGTCAATGCTAAAACCCTAAAGTAATATATTTGATTTTTCTGTGGAAACTGACAATGCTAACGAAGCCTGGGAGCCTATTTCTACCTGCAGTCTAACTGCATTATTTATTATACTTTGAGGCAACAATTTTTATCCTCTTGCCTTCTGTTGACCTTCCTCCAACAGCCTGCAAGTTACCAATCTTTTAACATTTATTCTTACACCTCTACCCTCTTGTTGAAATGAGAGCCTATAATTTCCTGGCCTCGAAAGCTGTCTCTAACTTGGGATTGCAAATGATCTGTAGGGTTACCTTCGTTTCATCTGAATGGTCTTGGAATTACTGCCCATCGATGGGAAGGGGAGGAAATGAAAACTGAATCTAAGGCAATCAAGAAACTATATGGCCCTAGGAAGCATGTGGACTTGTGAAGAAATTGTCTTAAAAATGATAAATTGTTTGGAGATATACAATGGAATAATGATTAATGAGAGCATTCCTCAGCTGAGGTGATCACCTCTGGTAGCCAGCCTGGGCACATAGGACATGACAAGGAATAAACTGTCCTTTAACCTTGAAATATGTGTCTTCTATGAATGAGAATAACTAGAAGATGAGGCCGGCTCTGAGGAAGACAGGGAAATCAGAGTTTTCAAGGGTTGTGGACTCCTCCAAACACAGAGCTGTAGCAGAGTCAAGCCTGCCAATGGTGCCTTCTCAACTCCTCCTTTTCCTGTCACCCTTGTCCCCTCTGGGGGCCTCCTCAGGAGGCCTAGGCCTTCGTGATACCTTCAAAGAGTCCAAAGTTCCCAGTGAGGTCTCTCTGGAGGGCCAGGTTGCAGGCTCCAAAAACTTCCATCTCATCCTTGTTACCATATAGCTAGAGCTAGCTCTCTTTCCTGATCTTGTTGAGAGGCGAACAGCAGTTTGGGAGGGGGTCGGGATGGAGGATTATTTTAGGCACTGAATTTTGCATAGAAAGTAGATTATCATGACTAATGATGTACAGATTTGAACAGAGCAGAACAGGCAAACATGAAAGACAAACAGAGCAAAGCTTTACCTTTCCAACTTGATAATTGTTTACCTTTCTGTATTAGCATCTAGGTAGCAGGCTTCCGCATAAGCAGAGAAAACAATTATCTCTGGAGACGTTTCTAGAAGTTCCACTTAGTCTTCTTTGCCCAAGTATATTACTACCATGAATCTGTCACAGTATCTGAAATTCCACCATTAAAACTGCCTTCTTTTGGGTTAAATCACTATACCTCAAGTATTTTTCTTTTTCTTTTTAATTCTTTTTTTAAAAAAATGTGTAACAGAATAAAATGCTTGGCTTCTCTGACTCCATCTTGTTCAAGCCTGCTTTGTTCCCATGGCCTTTGGGTTAATAGCTTCTTGCATACAGACATGCTAATCATTAGGGGAATTCTGCTTATGGCTTGAGTTATTTCTAAAAAAACAGCCCCTTATCAGGAAGTGCCTCTCCAGAGAAAATAATGGAAGTACATATTATGTATCAAAGATTTGCAGGAATCTCATGATGGAACTCAAATAAACTAGGGTCAGCAGACTAAGCACAATCTTTCTCAGACCTCTGATAGTGTCCAGATGTCTGTGGTCAATAATCACCTCTCGCTTTTCCTATTTTCCCCTTCCCTTGACATAAAAGAAGGCTGAACTCTGTACTTTCTTAAGATGGATTTGAGGCACCACTAGGTCTCCCATTTTCTTGGTCAGTGCTGACATTTGAGTTATGGCCTTTTGGAGCATCAGGCACATGGGCTTTGGACCAGAAACAATTGCAGTCCTGATGGACCAGGGCAAGCCAAGCAAGCAAAACAAATATATTCACAGGACCATCTTCAAGAAAAGCACAAAGAAAAGAAAACAGGAGAAAAGAAAAGAAAAGAAAAAAGAAAAGAAAAGCATAAGAGTTTGAATCAACCTCTTGTGTTTGCATACACCTCAAGTCCATAGTCTCAGATGCCACTGATCTTTCAAGGTTGCAAGGGCCAGTCTTAAGGGACCCTGTCTCCAGGCCATGGATAATGGTGGTTGGAGCCAGTTAGTGGGCAGTAGCAGAAAGAGGGAGAGAGACACAAGTGCAGACAAACAGAATGGAAGTGTCACATTCTTTTGAACTAAATGGCTCTTTTACTAAACCTGGACAGAATGGGACACTTTCCCTTTTGCAACCCAGACAACACTGCACCAGTATACCACTGTATCACGTTGCAAATGAACCTCTGGTTCTCTTACTAGATCTGTTTTGACTTCTATTTTGAGAATTCTGGTCTTGTATCGTGAGTTTACTTCCTCTTAGACTCAGATATTTAAATCATAACCCTCTTAAATCTAATTTTACTTTTCGCTTTTGGACTTTTTCTTTCTGGAATTTCTCCCATTATACTCTTTTTTCTTTTCTTTCTTTCTTTTTTTTTTTAATTTACTGACTTCAAATTTACCTTATCCTCTACAAGTTTTCTAACCTTAATTTTTATTCTTGCTTATGGTTCTCTAATGAAGTTGTTAAATAAGATTGCAGTGGTAACACATTAAATCCTCTTTGTAACTCAATGTATTTCCATTTCCGAATTTTCCCCCAATGCTTCAGGCTATCTTTGGTATTAAGGATACTGCTCATATCCGAACTAATTTGAATTAATTTGATTATTCAGTTACCATAAGCTTCGTGATAGTGAAAAGCCTAATTCCCTCCTCACATAAAGTGAGAGTGCCACTGAAGTGCCGAGGAAGTGTTATCCAAGTGGTGGAAACTGCCTAAGGGGTTTAGGTGCCACTAAACTGCCACCCGAAATGAAACAGCCGAGTTGGATTACTCCATTAAGGTACACTATTGGTTTAGTCCAAATCAATGAATATTTGGGAGCATTTGTGGATCTGGCCTGGCAGTTGGTAGGCATCCAAGTTTTTAGCCTTGCCTGTGACTTGGTGGGTCATTTACTCGCTCCCTACCTGTGACTTCTGTCATAACCTGGGCAACATTTCCCATTTATTGAATATAAACTTCTGAAGACTCACACATGTATAAAGGAACGTGCTTCTCAGATTAAAGATTAGTGGTACATATTATCTGCTATTGGTTAATACAATTCTTGATATTATCATTCTTTAATATTCTTATTTGGGAAGCTCGGTGATAGAGAAACCTACTCTATTTTTTACCATTTGTCTCTTGCCAGGCTACTTTATTACACAACTCCAAGAAGGCACCATCTGTGGAAAATAATAATGCTCCTACAGGTGTGCAACACACTGCCCTGCTCTAAGTGTAAACATTGTAATCTTACCATGTATTCTATACTACTATAGAGCTTTTAGATTCTATTTTTATTTTTGCTAGAAGCAGAGATTGTCTAGTCTTTTCTTCCTCACTTCTTTCCTGTTGATCAATAAAAATTGGCTAATAGTGTTAATGCTATTATTTTCCTTGCAACCAGAAAGAGCCAGACTGCTATAATCATTCTTTTGGTAACCTTCCCATAGACAATGTGCACAAATCCTCACATCCTCGACTTACTTTTGTGCTTCTTCATTATGTGGATGTGCCACCTTCATACTGCAGGCAATTTTGACGGTATGCACAATGTTAATTCATTGGATAGAGCCATTTGATGCCTCTTTATTCATGAGTTTCTCCTGTAGGTCTGTCTGTGGATAGGAGCTATAATGGAGAAAACACAGATCAATTTAAATAAAGTGGACCCTATCCATTGCTTTTCCATCTACTCTAAGCCTTCTTAGTCTCATACAAAGGGAAACTCACTTCCCTGGGTTGAAGAAAGAGGCAAAAAGAAAGACGAAACAGATCCAAATTAATTATAGTAAACATCAGTTACCGCCCCCTCCATACCTAAATGAGTGATGAGAGGAAAAGAAAATGATTCAAGCCAAGTTAATTACCTCTTTAAAAAAAAAAAGTTACAAAATACAGTAGTTCCAAGGGCATGAATTTCCTAAGATCTGTGTGGTTCTAGATCAGCAGTTTTACATTTTTTTAACCCTAAATTATTAGGTTGTATTAATCAGAAGGGAAATTTACTAGATGAGATCTGGCCAGTGAAAACAGAATATGTTATTCAGAGGAACATGCACATTTTAGCAAGACACTGTGGAAAAGCAGATACAATAAGAAAGAGGATGAATTCTTAACATTTAGGGAGCTAGTGGCAAGAGTCTGAATGGAGGCTATCTGCCATTTTCCTTCTTTTCTTATTTCTACTTTACCTCACACCTAGTGGTACCTCAAATGTATATGAGTAGACACCCGAGCTGTCTAGGAAAAACACTCCTGTGTTTCTCCTTTACTTTCATACAACTGCCACACTTTACTTCATTTCTAACACCAGATGTGTGTATTTCCACACATCAAGTGTTTCTCCAACACCAGCTGAGTATCCTACAATTTAACTCAGTTCTGAGACTATCTGCTTGGAGATAGTATCAGATCCTCAGATTAAGGGCTCAGTCTCACCAGACTATCCTCCGCCACACACACACACTTCAGATGCCAACTGCAAGTTCCAGTTGTCACCAATACTTCTGAAGGACTGGCTATAGATGGGGGTTTCCGTAACCTCCTCTTTAGGTTCAAGAATTTGCTAGAATGGCTCACAGAACTCACAGAAACACTTATATGTGTTTATTATATAATAAAAGCTATAATAAAGGATACAGATGAATAGCCAGATAAAGAGATTGGGGCAAGGACTGGAAGGGTCCCAAGCTCAGAAGCTTCTGTCCACTCTCTTGGTACAAAGATGTGTTCAACGACCCAGAACTCTCTGAACTCTGTACTATTGGGATTTTTATGGAGGCTTTATCACCATTATTAACTCTATTTCCAGACCCTCTTCCCTCTCCAGAGAATGATGGGTGGGGCTGAAAGTTCCAAACTTCTCATGGCTTGGTATTTCTGGTGACCAGGCCCCCATTGAAGAGCCCATCCAAAGTCACCTCATTAGAACAAAAGATGTTCCTATTGCCCAGGAAATTTCAAGAGATTTAGGAGCTAGCTCAGTGTTAGATGCTCCCATTACTAACAAAATTATTAAAGTCTTAGGATCTCTATGCCAGATATTGGGGTCAAAGACTAATACCAGAATAAAAGATTCTCCTAGCATGCCTATTTATAAGGGTTTAGGAACTCTGCATCAGGAACCGGAGGCAGAGATAAATATATATGTAAATTTTTTATTATTTCACATCAGCCCCCATCCAAGTTCTGAATACACCTCTACTCAATAAACTAATTATTGGGTTTATATAACAGCAGTATGGTCATCCCATGGGTATACAGGCTCTGGAAACGAGCTAGGGCATTTAGGCTAGAAATTCTGGTGTCCTTTGGAATCTGGGAAGTGTTATCTAGAGGGCAAGGCTCGTGTCCTTTGCCCCACAGACTCTTTGACTGATGGAGAGGAATATGACCTGAGGAGGGCCAGCCTACTAAATAGTGGTGCCCCCTTATCCACAGAGCACAGTTTCAAGACCCTGTGTGGATGCCTGAAACCACGAATAGTATCAAATGCTATCTATACTATGTTTTCTCCTATACATACATATATATGACAAAGTTTAATTTATAAATTAGGTGCAGTAAGAGATTAACAATGACTGATAATAAAATAGAACAATTCTAACTATATTGTAATAAAAGTTATGTGAATGTGGTCTCTCTTTCAAAATATATTGTATTATACTCACCTTTTCACTTAAAGGAAGAACTTTACGGCTTTTTTTTTTTTGGCATATTCAATTTGTCGGCATCACTAGTCTTGTGCTTTGGGCCATTATGAAGTAAAATAAAGGTTAGTCAAACAAAGGAACTGCCACATAGTGACAGTTGAGCTGATAACTGAGATGGCTACTAAGTGACTAATAGGTGGGGAGCGTGTATACCATGCATACGCTGGGCAAAGGGATGATTTGCGTCCCTGGTGGAACAGAGTAGGACAGTATGAAGTTTTATCATGCTACTCAGATGACATGCAATTTTAAACTTATCATTTATTTCTGGAATTTTCCATTTTATATTTTCAGACTGCGGTTGACCACAGGTGACTGAAACCACGAAAAGTGAAACTGCAAGTAAGAGTGTTAGGTACATGGGTGGTACCATTTGGTTTGTGAGATCCCAGTAACAAAAGGCTCAGGGGACAAGATTGAGCCTCCCTTAATTGTGCTTTCACCATTTCTGGTTGCTTTGGTTATGAGGCCAAATGAAGCACATTAGCATGAGCAAAATCACATGCAAATGAGGTTAATAGTAATCGGACACAGCAACTCGTGATCAACCAACGTCATTGTAGAGAATGACTTGAGGAGTAGTTTGAGAGGGTTTTGAACTGCAATAAAGGGGTGACATTACCAGGAATGTGCTTCTGGTGCCGCAGACAATTATGTCTCCCTTTGGCTTTGATGTAGCTACAGTAAATAAGCTAGATGTTCATGTATTCATATTGCATCATTTTTATTGCCTGATTCTGTAAGACTTCCTATTATGTTCCTAAGATGTTTTTCACATTTATTTTACCCTTCACGTTTTCACAACCACCATTCCATTTCAAGCTCTTATTAACCATTGTTCAAGGTCAAGCTCAGAACCGCTGATTTTATAATACTTTTCTCAAGTAAACTGAATTTCCGATCCCTTAGAGTATGACTTATCAGGACAATCCACTTGCCCTTTAGCAATTACTATTTTATGTTAAGCAGGCTATTTTTTCTGCTTATTCATCACATCTTTTCCCTCTGGAACCAGGGCTACCACATGCACTCTGTATAAACTGAAATCCTGGGCTGGAAGGGAGAGGTTACTTATCCTAACTTACTTGGTGGTTGCAGAATAGGTTGGAAGATATGTTAGGTCAGAGGTTGAGGGAGGGGAAGAAATTTGAACAAGAGAGATCAGAGCCTTAAGAGTCTTGCTTCTGTATCCAACATGGTTTGAGAGTTCTATCTATAATCCTCTGGATTCAAAAATAGAAGAGAACAAAAATGTAAGACACTAAGTAAGGGATACTTATTCAGAGGGGTCAGTTTAGAAACTATGTATACAAACAGTTGCCAATTTTAACTAATAGTGAATTTCATATGGATATATTAAGATGCTACATTTCTGTAAAGATAGACAGCGTTGTCACCAACCAGTTACTATTCAAAAATACCTCGTTCAGGACTAGTCTTTATTCAATGTCATATAGAATACAAACACACACTCTGAGGAAACATAGGAGAGAGAATTCCCCACTATGGTGGTGTTCTTGTGTGTGTGTGTGTGTGTGTGTGTGTGTGTGTGTGTGTGTGATTGTCCAGAAGAGAGAATAAGGTCAGAAAGACACATTCTTACTTTGTGCCGGAAAGCCAAGGAGGTCTCCCTTTTGCAAATTACACAACCATTATCTGCAAGGCTAAATAATATTGGCAAGGCGTTTCAGCCAGAGACCACAAGCATTAATTGCATGGAGGAAGTTGATGTCAATTGAAAATGACACAGAAGACAAGCCTGAGGGACTAACCCCCTTAACTGCTTAGGAGAGGACCAGGGCAATTTGGTGGTGTGAATGCAGCATAAATAACTGTATACATGCTCTTCAGCTGAATTCATTTGCATTTAAATCTCCTACAGGTGGTCAAACCTGTCTCTGAGAAAATTAAATATCAGTATTGAAAACTGCAGTGTGTTTTGTACTTTGGAAAGTAAGATATCCTCAGGCATGGAGATCATTGAAGAAAACAGGTCTGGTAACCACTTACCTTAGAGAGACTCAGTACAGCAAACTTGTGTTTTTTTCTACTTGTTAGTCTACAATACATACATCAGAAAAAAATCTCTCTAGTTCCTACAATTTCTTCCTATACATCAACCCCTATCCCTCGCCTTTTAGCCTGGTGTGAAATGAGTGATGACTAGGTATCATCTCCTGCCTGCATTCCTGTCTCTGCCCTCTTCACCTTCTTGAAGTTGAATCCTCTGGTGGCTCTAACTCGTAGTTCATGATAGTCCTAGTCTTTGTGTCAGAGCTGGCAGAAGGAGATATATTTTAATTGCCTGTAAAATCTTTCTTCCCTTGGTCTGCTGGAAATACGTCTGGACAGAGTCGTGGATGAAAAAGGGGCCTAAACCACACTAAACCTGACAAGCTCAGAGAAGACCAGCATGGCAGGCCCTACAAACTGAGAGACCGAAATTAAACACATAGTATAGGCTGAACATAATGATTCCTAACTAAAAGCGAGTCACGGCAGGTAGTCACGTCTTGGGCTTGTAGCTTCCTCGACAGAGGTCAATCTTTACCTTAAGTAAGCCTGCCTACTGTCTCTTTGCATTTAAGTTAACATATCCTAGAAATGTCAGTAATCCCCTTTATTCCAGATCCCTCGGGGTGTTTCCACCGGACCAGAGAACAAGACCACAGAACCCCCTCATTGTTATCTTGTTCCCCGAATACCATCTCTATGTGCTGTAAATGTTAATTATTTACCCTATACCCACCAATGTAAAAGAAGTATGTGTCTCTCCATTTTACTTTTTATCCAGTACCAGAGATTTCCCTGCTTTGCTTCTTTCTGCTCCCTTAATCTACCACCAATGGATTTCATGTAACCCTCCTTACATCTCCTCCTTTGATTCTAATGTATAAAATAAGCTGTAAAACTGACATTTTCTGGAGTATTTTCTCAATCCATTGAGATTTTACTTCTTGGCAACTGTCCTCAATTTGGCTCAAATAAACTCACAAAAATTCTGTACAGGTTTGGACGGTTCTTACATTGACAGACTGCAGCTCCATCCTAGGAGTTAGAAGCAGGAATATCCATCAGAGTAATGTTGAGAGAACAACTCAGCTAGCATCATGAACATGAACCATACAAGGGAATGGGGAAGAAGAAAGGGAATGGTGGCTCTCGGAGCTGAGGCAGGAATCAAGTTGGCTCTGTCTGAAGGAAACTTAGGAGACGGAGGTAGGAAACCAGTTGTTTGGAAGCATAAGAGGTATGTGTTTCTTCAGACAGAGCCAACTTGTTCCCACATCAGTTCTGAAATCCATCATTCTCTTTTTTCTTTCCCCTTCCCTTGTATGGTTCATGTTCATGATGCTGGCTGGGTTGTTCCCTTAATATTAACTGATGAATTGTCCTGCTTTTAACTTCCAGGATGGAGCGCTACTCTGCATCTGTCCATAATGTTGGCTGGTGCTTTCGAATCATGCCTCGATTGGGCCAGTTATCTCCCATCAGTAACTAGCATTTGCCACATATACACAGACAGCCAGCTTTCCACTCCACATCAAACTGCTAACCACAGTCACTGCCAGTTTTTCTTGCTGTTCCAGTTTCCACTTGCCCAATGACTACCCATGAGAGGTATACTCACTTCTAGATAAGGACTGGACTGAGCTTTATCTTGTCTTGAGTTGCACTTTCCAGACTCTAACTCCACTGTCAATGACCAAATGACTTATTGTGTCTAGAGCCTGAGTTATTCAAGATAGGATATTTAAAGAAAAGTCATACTATTTCCTCAATTTTAGGATCTGCCTGGTTCCCCATTGCAGTCCCACCTAATCTACTCACACCTGCCCGTGGCCTCAGCCCTTATTTTACAATTCCAGTGGGGCTCCCTTCCAGGCATGGTAGACACTAGCTTATTATTATGATAATTCTGACTGCTTTTTAGCTTCCTCGACTATCTGCCTCCATTCTAATTTTTGTTAGCCTTTCATGCTGTGTTCTCTATCCACTATATAGCTAAAATTTCCTAGTGTTTTTGTGTTTCTTGAATTAGCCTCAGGTCTGACCCTTTTAAATCAATATATCTTGGCAGGGCTTGCATGCGTGTTAACTTGTTTACATACTTATTCCTTTATACCTGTACTAATTCCTTGAATTCCAGACTCTGCTTCACTTTGTATTCTTAAATTTAATACACTTCTTTCCTTATAGTGATTGATCTGGCTGTCACCACATCTAGGTTCTTCAGACCACTTTGGTTCTATCCTTATTACCCAGACCTGTTGTACTATTTCCTTAGTACACGATGGTCATTCTGATTATGAATAATGAGGGAAGGCTAAAGAAAGGACAAAAGAAACTCACAAAATATCCATCTACTAGAAGTAGAGTCAAGCCTAATGCAACCAAGGAAGTGATCAGGCACAACTTTGTTCTTATGGTTACTCGTGGTCTGTCATTTCCATTTCAATCTGTATGTCTGCAACATTCTTGTTTCACCCAGACTAGCTTTCTCTACAATTCTTTTAGTTTTGCCTGTCATAACTTTGGTCTGCCATAGATTGGCCTATTGACTGGTTCTCACCAGATGAAGTTTCCACTCTTAATCCAATAAGAGATGGCCAAAGAGAAGGCTCTTGTGGTAAAACATAGCCACCCAAATCCACCACTTCAGCAGAGGTCATGACTAAGGATAACTTCTTAAAAAAATAAATAAGTAAATAAAAGCAGAGACAGAGCATGTTCTCCAAGCATGTCTAATACAATACAATTAACTCTAAGAATTTGACTAAAATCGGTCAATTCAATAGTCATGCATGGATAGGTCAATAATATATTTTTTAAAAAAGCAAACTAAGTACTACAAAGTGACAGAAGTGGTGTCAAATATCAGAGACAAGTGATTGAACCTAATCAGGTATGAGAGGTTGGAAAAGGAATATATGCTTAAGGGAGGTTAGAAATTAATGAAATTTAAGGAGAGTGGAAAATGTGGATAAACTTGATTCGATGACTCAGTTAATACTAAAAATATCCTGCAGGAATATATAAGGGTAAGTAAGGTATTTGAGTTTACTTGGAAAAAATAGTCCTAACTACTAAAAAGTGTGCCCAGGGTTTTATACTCTTCTATTAACATGTCATTTAAGAAACTAATTAGAGAATTATAATTATCATCGATTAATTCTCCTTTATTGAAAGAGCAGAAAAGCATATCAAATAAAATTATGTAGAGAAGATTAATAGAGCCAGACATGGGCAAGCAGATCTGGAGAAGGGCAGCCTGTACTAAGACATTGATTCTTTCAGCTTCCTATGTCCTTCAAGGACACGATCTCAGCCATACATGGAGGAGTAAGTGCATTATATTTCCTGAATACTTATCTCTGAGAAGCTGGAAACTTCTCTAGGGTGCTCTCAGTGGCAGACTATGTGCAGCCATGTCACAGGGCAAGTGAGAGATGCCAGGCAGGATTGATGTTTGTTTTCTGACAGGACAGAAAGGAAGGCAGGAAGATAGGGGAGTATAAGTATTCACACAGGAAACAGTGAGTTTAGTGGGTAAGAGCACAGATGTCAGAGTAGGGTTCAAATCCCGGCCCTGGCACTTACTAAGGTAGACTTCGGTACACTGCTTCATCTCTCTAATTTTCTGTTTCCTCAGCTATAAAATGTGGGATAGTAATTCCTATTTCATAGAATAATTGGCTTGTTGGTAAGATACCTTTAAAATACCTAGCACTGTGACTGACACGATGGGTTTACAAATAAATGGAGTTATCATTATTACTCAAAATGAATGAAAGAAACCTGAAGAAAATGGGATCTATGATGGAATATCACATATTGTTATATACACAAAAGTGGTTCACCCTCTTCCTGGTATATGATGATCAAGTTTGGTAGGCATATACTTCTTTATAGAAAATAAGTCAAAGAACTACAAGTATTTGGAGCTAGTTTACTGTAACAAAAAAAGACGTCAACGTTTTTGCAGTTGGCAAAAACTGCTGCAATTTTTCTCTATGTCTGTTAAGTAAGCTTAAGCTCACTTTCTTAGTCATTGCCTAAAGGGTCTCAGAGACTCCTTTGAACCCTCTTTCCTTTTCAACATTCATTTAAGGATCACTGATTTTGCTTCTTCTTCTTTCCTAATCTTCCTAAGAGTCATGTTGATTCTTCAGAATTAAACTTCACAGCTCAAAGGTACATTTCAAGCATCTCGCAAACAGACTTTACTACAACCTTCCCTAGACTGGCCGTTCTCTCTCCATCCTTTAACCTCTACCACGAAGAGAAAACGTTAGTGCAAAGACTCTTTTATAAATTATATTTTAACTATTTCACTCAAATTTCTATACTGATACTATGTCACTCTTGGCATCAGATTCCAATTTGTTTCAAAGAATCAACAATGCCTGAGCTTTTGGGAGTATTTCTATTTCAATGAAATTAAAAGCAAAATTATTGAAATGTAATTTATAGCCATCATGATAATTTACCTCCCCCCAAAATAATTAAACACGTATCAGCTAAAAATGATATCCTACATTCTAGACTATCACTATCACACTGAAAGAATTTAACATCGGTAAATCATATTTTCTCATATACAGTCTATATTCAAATTTTCTTAACTATCCGTAAAATATTCTTTATAGTTGTTTTTTGTTGTTGTTGTTTTACATCTTTTATTAGAGCAATAAAAGATTACTCATTGCTTTTGGTTGTCATGGCATAGGAACTTTTAAAAACTCGCAGGCTGATTTTGATAACTCCCCTCTTCCCTTTCTGTTGAAAGCTAGGGAGATAGAAGTCTACTCTACTCACTCACAAGCGTGGCCCTTAGAATGTTATTTTACAAATTCTATAAATTTATAATAAAAATATCATACGCTTAGTTTTCTTAAAATTAGGTATACTTCCAAAGGGATTAGATTATCATGGGAATTTCAAGGCCCAAAATTCCTTTGGAGAGAAGATTTCTTAATCAATGGGTTTCTAAGAGGATTCCAACCAGCCTGGGTTGGAAGAGGGTAAATAGAGCCCTCACATCAGAGGAGCTGACACTCTTCTGAGAGTTATTAATTTTCCTAGGAGCCAGAATTGTTTAGGACTTAACATCTGCCCAAGGCTATGTAATTGCCAAACAGACCTCTAAGATGAACTCATATTTTCAGTCAAAAATGATGGCTTGACCTATGAAAAGAACCATAACTCACTAGTACTGTTAGCGAAGTCGTAATTATAAAATGACAAATGCTAATATATAATATGCAAAAATCTTTATTAATAATTGGTTATAGTAGTCCTGTATCTATCTACATTGTAGTATTCCTTTTAGTCTTTCAAATAATGTGATCATTGTTTCCAATCTTCTCATCACTATACGTGGTCATGGAAAATTTTTGCTTCATGCCTGTTTTAAGAAACTCTGGAAAGCCCAACATTGCTGTAGGGTTTAAGAAATATTCAAAATAATTCTAAAGGAGATCAACAATGGATAGTAGGAAAAGTAACATGAAGCTATTATTCAAATATTTCATCAATTAAGAATTAGTTGATTGACAAATTGTTTCTAAAGTGATTTACTTTTAAGAACAATACTAGGAGCTGTCACTTTCTCTGCAGCATCCTCTGATATAAAGTGTTAAGGTTATGTAGAAAGCAGAAGCATTACTACCTTTTGCTTTTTTTATCTTGACATGACCCTCCCCCTAGGATTATTTTTTTTTCTTTTTGCTTTACAGATTTTATCTCAGTTGCTTTCACTCCCAGGGCAACCTTCCTAGAATGAATAGAAGAATCAGGCAATGCTGATTGATTTGGTTTGATAATGATAGAGAGCTTTGCACTTTTTGATTGTTAGAATGAGCTTTTCCTGAAACTGACAATACTAATGCTGTTCCTTTTTCTCCACCTATGGTATACAGAAACTATGAAAGAAATAAAAGACAGGACATGTCATCATCACCTGTGCTTTGAGTTTCGGCTTAACTCTAGAACATATCAGAAAATGGTGACTATATGACTCGATCTCACAAAGCGAAATTGTGATTTCTTTGTGTGATATCATTCACCGTCTTCCTTTCTATTTCTACATTGTCCTTTCTCCTCCTTCAGTTTGCCAAGAAATTTAAAATAATTTTTCTGGGCAGGACACGGTGATGAGAAGGTATGCAAAACCACAGGCCAAGTTTTCCTGGGAGTGGGAATGCTATTGATTTTATTTGAAGATTTTGGGGAAAAGTTAAGAAATTCAAATTGTGATATTATTGAAAGTATATAATACCAAACAAATATGTCATTACAATGTAAAATTCATGAGTATTAAAAATAAAAATAAAATAAAATTCATATGAGTATTAAAAATAAAAATAAAACATGTCTTTACAATGTAAAATTCATATGATTATTAGAAAGACTTTAGAGACTTTTTTTTTTTTTGCTTACGATAGAACTATCCTTTGCCATTGAGGTTCTTTGGTAGCAAAATCTTGGTCCAAATATAAATAAAAACCAACTTTGGAAATTTTGGTTAACATGGCTAAGTTTTAGCCATATCTAATAAGGCTTCATTCACATGTCACAGTTTGTGTTCCCCAGTAAGCAGATTCTGAGATGAAGTGGCTTTGTCTTGCCATATCTCTAACTCCAACCAGACTTTCACATTTCAGGTCCTTAGAGGCAGGAAGCTAAGTGAAGAAACAAAGCAAATAGGGCTGAACCTCCCCGGGCTGTAGATGACACATGCTTTCAGGCAAGGAT
This sequence comes from Pteropus vampyrus, assembly GCF_000151845.1. Lineage (NCBI taxonomy): Eukaryota > Metazoa > Chordata > Mammalia > Chiroptera > Pteropodidae > Pteropus > Pteropus vampyrus. The sequence goes on from NW_011888963.1 coordinate 3,684,753, forward strand.
TGCGAACAGTACGAAATGATTGACAACTTCAGTCCAGGTAGCCTTCTGAAATTAGCTTAGAGTTTCCCAAAGTAACTTCTTTAGAGAAGGAGACATTCATTTAGACATAGAAATTCTAACATGCTTGTTAAAATTCAATTTTACAACTTACATCTCCTTATTTTTCCCTGGAATGACAGTAGAGTTGGAACTATAACTTTTTAGGAAAGCAAGCAGAATTTCCCTTCCAGTTTGAACCCTCAAATAGCTTTGCAGTAGCTCAACACTGGTAACGATATGCTATGATGATTTTCCTTTTTAGTATATTTGAAAGACAGTGAGTTGTGCCTCATTATACATTGAAGGTTTGAAATACTCTTCCCCATCTTGAATAGCCAAATAGCATCCAAAGAGACTCATAAGTCAACATAAACTATTCAGCCTAATGTTCCAGATTCTAGAATACCATTAGAGTAAAATGTTTCCTTCTCCTCAGCATAATAGAAAAATCAAGATGAGAAAGTGTATGATACACCTGAATACACAAATGAGTCATGTTTAGCTTAATGTAAGTCTCTGCCCTGGCTTACCCCTATCTCAGCTATTTGTGTTGAGGATTCAGCTAGCTGTGAGATATGCCATTTATTTTTTTGGAATCAAGGACAGGGTACTTTTGTGTATCATGTTTCTTCTGGTCCTGGGCTGAGACTGCAAGTTTCCATGCTTTGACAACTCTCTGGGCAATACTCCCACATGTCCTTGAATAATGCTGGTATAGAGCAACACGTCCCATTGCTAGCTCTGATTTTTCAGTTCCCTACTGTATTCTTTCCAGTACATTGAGGTCTGCTTGCCAGTTTCATTACTTTCAGTCTCGAATCCCAGGAATTGGGCTGTTTCTGTTCTTCCCTTACTTTCAGCCAAATTCCCTTGGATCGTCTGGCCCTCGAGTGATGCTCCCATTATTCTCATTCCCAAAAAGGGCTCCATGACCCACTCCTCCCACTTTGCTTTGTTTGATTTTCTGCTTTCCTGGAATGGAACCTGAATTGCCATTATCCTTTTATGGATTGTTTTCTATTTGTTTGCCACTGTTGAGGTCAATATTCTGTCTATTCCTGCTCCCCACCTCACGTGTTGGCCTCCCTTTAACTGTTAGGCTGCTATAAGGCACCAGCTATGACATTATATGTCTACATTACCATGGAAGCTAACACTACCTTTAAGTGAATAGTTAACTTATTCCTTGAGATACTCAACAGTAATTAGAATTTGGAGTATGACCCTTTTGAGCATGGTCACAGTATAAAACTACATCGTGTTGGTTTCGGGTCTTGATTTACATTAAGACTCTTAGTGAAAAGACCAAAATATCTTCTCAACCATCTTTCATTCTGCTGGCATTAGAGATTTAATTTGTCTTGGGAAACTACCAATCTTATGGTTAAGAACCCAGATGCAAAGTAAGGTAACTTAGATAACTGTTCTTTGAGGATCCTAGAAATGTTGGATTTTTAAGTATCGTCCTTCTCTTTCCCTCTGCATTCAGACAGAGACAAAAAAAGAAATCAACAAAAAATATCAGAGCAGTTTTTAAATCCATGAAAGGAGTAATATATTCATTTGAAAAATGTGAAGTGACACCCTCATAACAATAGAAATAAAAACAACTATTACCAATACTAACACGTCCATTAATATCATTCCTGCTACTATCATTGGTATCATTTAATGAATGCTTATTCTATAGGTGTTTTAAACTTATTCTTTTATCAGGCCCTGCAAGAGAGGGATTATTATCCTCCGTACATGTGAAAGGGAAGTCGAGGCTTAAAGAGATTAAATAACAAGTGTAAGATCACATAGCTAGTAAGTGACTGAGCTAAAAATTGAATCTAGATCTGTTTGATTTTTAAAATCTATGTTTTAGCCACTACACCAAGATGACTCTCATCAGCTATCAACCTATTCAATGATTGAATCTGTCAGGCTTTAAAAACAGAAGCAAAATAAAATGGAACAAATTCTCTGGTAAATTGGAAAGCTGATTTCAACCTGATTTCTCTTACTCGTTTTATTTTTCCTTTTCTGCTTGTGCAGATGTTGGCAATGTCTCTGCATATAACTAGCCAAATTGACCAGCAAGTCCCTTCAGTGAACGGTATGCCTCCCTCACTCAGGCCAGCATGAATGCTGGAGTGGTGCTCCACAGCCAAGTAGTCAAGAATTATAAGCTGCCACAACAAACTGAGGGAACCATTCCAATCTTGCTGGGATCTGTTTGCCTTTTGCTTTTAGACCTGTGTCTTGTCCTAGTGTGCCTTTTTGTGTCAAAATCTAATGATAAAAAATTTTATACTAGGCTTATACTTTTTAAGCTGTAATGGCAACTGTTGACTCACTATATTCTCTAGCCCACCCCCGGGGATGAAACCTAGAGTGCAGAAAGTGACCTTCACAGCTGGCCTAGATTTCCCTGAGCCCTTCCACTTGGAGAACAAAATTCACTTTTTCTTATCCAGGGTTCCTGATTTCTGTTTTTTTGTTTTTGTTTTTGTTTTCCCCAAAACAAGTAGATGAGTAGATCAAGTTAAGGAAGAACAGATAGCAAGATGTTCATCACCTAAAATCAATTTGATCAGCAGAAGCAATAGAAAGTGCCTATCTTTCTCTTTTTGAATATGCAGGCTCAAATTAACCCTTTTACACATACTACATTCTTCCCCTTCATTGCATCCTTCTTGTTCTACATTGCAAACACCTCCCCAAACTCTTCCCCAGATCTTCTCCAAGGGGAGCTCATTAGGGATTACTCTTTGCTTTATTTCATGTAATTTTCCTTTTTTAAAAAAATCTCTTTCCATAACATGAAGTTTCAATTGCCAGGGAACTGTGAGTGAAAAAACAAGCTGTTTATTCTGAGTTCATAATTTATTTGTTCTAATTTCTAATCTTTATTAGCTCTTTTCACTTTTATGGTTAAAAGAATGGAAACCATTCCATTACCCACCTTTTTTCTATTCTTGTTTGCCTCTGTTCCTTCTCAAGATCTGATGTGTCTGTACTCTGCTAAATTTACACATTTAATTCCCTTTCTTTCCGCTAGCTTACTCTATTCCGTTCTCCTCATTCTATGTCATATTCTCCCTTGAATCAGTATGTTCCACTCAACAGAAACTATTTTCAAAGCTCAGTTTCTCACTTCAAAGAAGAAGTTTAATTATCATTGATAAACCCTTTCCCCTATGCAACACCTGTTATGTAACTGGAGAAGATTCAGCACATGAATTTGGATTGACCAAAATAGATGGCTTCTCTATGTAATCCCTTCTTGTTTACAGAAATCAAAAAACACCAAAATGTTTCTGGGAATCTGGGTGGAAAGAATACCTAAAATCTCTGCTTAATGATGGGGAGAGTACTTTAGTATTGTATTAGCTACTGTAATTTAGAAACCAACCAATGAAAATTCAGGCTGGATGAGTCAGAACTAAATCCGAATTCATAAATAGGAGCAAGAAAGGACACTGTTGATAAGTTTAGCTTCCAAGAAAAATAATTAGACAAAATTTATATGTGATGGATCTTAGAGACCTATTTAGAATCACAGAATCAAGGAGCACTATAGCTGAAAAACTGCTTAGATAGCAGCTATTTCAACCCCTCATTTTGCTGATTAGAAAACTGAAGTTTAGAGAGGTGAAATGAGTTTTCTAAGATTACCTAACTACTTAGTAGCAGAGCTAAGACTGGTGTTTTCTGGGTACAGTATCTTACTAAGGGCTAGATCATAAATATGCTTTCATTTGAAGTTACCCTGAGATATTTACTTCAGTTTAATTTAATAAGGTCCAGTTAAGTGCTACACTCATGGCTTTCAAAGATTTTATGAACTTCCAAGTGAATTGAAGTCCCTGAAGTTAAATAGCCTAAAATCCAGACAGTCTAGATTAAGATTCTTTCCACAAAACTTGGAATCCCTTAGGGCAAAAATGACTCTCTTTTTTCTTCATTGCTGGACAATAGGCCTTGGGAAAAAATACAGAATATACATGTTTATGGATTGATAGAAATACATCTTAGGTTATGTTTCCCCCAAAGCATATCCTGAGACAAGAATTTGAGTGACGATAGTTTCTCTGAGAGATGATCCCAGGAAGCACCAGTTGGGGAATGGGGACGTGAGCCAAGGAAGGGTATCTTATCACTAAAGACAAGTAGGGCTCAATGCCTGATGGGGACTTCCGAGATTATATGTGGAGTATTACTCAGCTGTTAATGGGCAAGGAATTTGGCGTATTTATTAACCAACTCCCAGCTCCCATATGTCATTGATTGAGAATTTCTCCTTGGGAGTCGACATTTTGGGTCTGCCCTGAGAAAGAGTTGCACTCCAGTTCCTATGATCAAAGAATTGTGGATAATAAAAGAATTGTGGATAATTGCAGTAAGAAACCACTGGCATGCATTTGCATGGTGAGTGTTGAGGGAATATGGGTGATATATGGATATTGTCTGCTACTGAGGGAAAATGAACAGTGGTGGGAATGGGGATGAAGCATATAAGCTCAATGGATCAGCCAAATTAATTTTGAATCTCTCTCATGATCTCATGATATTTTCCTCAGGATATGAGTCTGGGTTTAATGAGTTTTAGTCTATAGAACTGGCTTATTTTACAGATTGAGATTTTGTGAATTTTCTATGGATTTTTTGAGCGTATTCCAAAACATTCACAGCAAACTTTTGGTAAGAACCTTGTGCAGAGCTTTTTGTTTTAGGTAGTGCTTTGTTTCGGGTAGTGAAGGGTCTCAAGAGGTGAAGTTGGGAGAGTAGAGAAGGATAGCTAGAAAGAGTAGCAACTGAAGATTGCCGAGTATTTTAGTAACATTGGATTATACATACTTGAGTTAAGATTAACAACAAAATGTTAAAAGACTGTAAAATTGAATGCAAATTAATATTTTGAGAAATACTTTCACACTGTTAATATCTCAAAATCTTATTTTTTCTTTTGATGTGGGGATTCGACAGAATCAAGAATTCAGGGAGGTAGGTCAAGGAATGGTGACTACCTAAATCCGAATGTCCCAACACATCCTATAAAATCTGACCAAATCAACAAAAGTAAAATTTAAAAACACAGAAATCCCATTCTTCAGAATGACTATATGTCAGAGTATAATTCACAGTTCATTTTACCTATAAGTAGAAAAATAAAAACTAAATTCGAGTTCAGCTATTTCTTAACTTCCTACTCCAAGATTTCAGGAGAGGAAACTGTGGGAAAACTCTGCAGAAGAGAAAATAGAGAGAACCTTAGGGCAACACTTCTGAGGAGATAAAAGGCAAGAGGAAAGAGCTCTTTGGAAACTGCATAATGAAAGAAAAAATAAAGCAAGAAGGGAACATTTAGAATCCTGTAAAATAAATACAAATAACTATCACAAGACACATTTTTCTCCACTTTGCCCCACACTAAAACGCCATTTGCTCTGCTACACTGACAGAAGAGAGTGATCTAGAACTAGTAATCTTGTAAACCTTCCAAAATTTCATCCCTGATTACTAAATGCAGAGATGCAAAAGCAGTCTTCATTTATGCTAAAAAGAACATGGAGAATTAGAATCAAAAGATTTCACCTGATAAAAATTGTCTCCAACCACAAATTAGAAAACTACTTCATATAATTCCATAAACTGAATTAAATATTTTCTAATAAACATTTGGTAAAATGAAAAAGAATATCTTGAATCACTTTTCCAAGAGCAGAAATGAAAACAAAAAAGGAAGAAAAAAATGAGTATTCATTAAGGAAAGAAATATAAGAAAAAGAGACTAAATTGCAAGTTGCTCAATGATGAATAAATTAAATAAAAACAAGTGTCAGTGGAGAAGAACAGAACAATAATCAAAAGAATGAAAGTGAGATAAAGGAAAAGGGCCAGAAAGAAAGTGATTAGAATAGAAAACAGACAAAGAAGATCTAATATATGAATAATTGAGGCCCTCGAAGTAGAAAAACAAAAACAATGAAACAGAACTAATATTTAAAACAATAACCTAAGGCAATTCTCCAGAAATAAGAGAAAACTTGCATATTGAAAGGGCCCACTAGATACCTCAGAAAATTGACATAGAATAATCAAATCTGAGACATATCCTAGTAAAACTCATGAACTTTAAGGTCCAAAAACTTGCCAGTGTTTTCAATAGAAAGATCTCATGACTTATAAGGCAGAGACTTCGAAAAAAAGCAATGATGAAGCAGCATTTTCTAAAAACTCAAGAATAGAATGTATGATCCAAGGATTTTGTATCATGACAAGATATCCTTCAAATATCAGACTAAAAGAACTCAAGACATTCAAGAACTCAAGGAATTCTGAGTAAATGCTGAGAAAATACACAGCAAATATTATATATATATATGTCATCTGTAACATAAAATAAAGTGACAGAGTTGAGACTAAATATATCAGCCATATAAATAAATACAAATGAGCTTAATTCATTCATTAAAATAAAAATTATTTACAATTTGGCTCACAAAGCAATATCCAACTATATACCTCATAAAAGGGGCCCATCTAAACCAAACTGATTCAGACTTTCTGAAAATAAAAGGATGAGCAAGAGTGAGGGAAAGAAAACAAAGATGAAGCAGGGGATAAGATATTGATATTCCTGCCCAAACACATGTGATCAGAGGGAAACATCAAATAAACTCAAATTGAGAAAGATATTTATGAAATTATTGGCCTGTACTCATTAAATTTTTCAAAAATGTCAGGAGAATGAAAAACAAATACAGACAGGAATTGTCTAGATTAAAAGGAATGTGTAATCCTGGATAGGACTCTGCTAGCTCCCATTCTCATTCCCTCCCCCGCCTTCCCCCTCCTTTCCCCCTTCTCTCTCTCTACCCCCTCCCTTCCTCCCTCCCTTTCTCTCTCTTTTTATTATAACTTTCTGTAAGTCTGAAATTATCTCAAAATTTAAAAAGTTACAAACAATAATATTCAGTGGAGGAATACAGATTAATTAAGTTAGGCATTTGTAGCCATTGGAAGGATTTGAATACATTTTCTGCAGGCTTTGCAGTACCATAAACTTCATTGTTTCTGGGGGAATCCTATTTCAAGGACTTGCTCTGCCCTGGTTATTGGGATGTGACTGGCTGCAAACACCACCAAGCTTAAAGAAATGTTATTCCTATGAGAAAATGCACCTATGAATTTCATCTAAGTGACTTGCCTTTTCTGGAGAGAGCCCTGGATAAAGTGAAATTGGGAGTAAAGGCTTAGAGGGCAGGGCTTCGTTGGACCTGGATGCTTTGGTCGGTTTTCTGAGATTCTGATATTTTGATTTTCATACGCTAAATAAAAGCTTTCAAAAAAAAAAATCTGAGACATCCTGGGGTTTTTTAAATTACCAAGTACATTTCTACTGCATCATAGAACTCAGTCTTAATGGTGAATTAAACAAAAGCAGAGATAATGACTCTTGGAAGTAATAGTTTGTAAAACAATGGTTCTTAGGCAGCTTGCTCACATTGTTAGCTAGGAATACTTTCTTTTTCATTAATTTTGGAAAGAATCAAGACATTATATGATAGAGGCAAATATGTTTATATGCCTCCCTATCTAACATGAGATTAAGTTCAAACTGTATTAAGAGAGTTACTTCACTCATTTAGCTGTGGGGAAAAAGGAATATAAAAAATGTAAAATGTAGACATTCTATTTTATTTTTCTTTAGATTATCACCACATTTAAAATATTTAGCATTTTAAAAACATTTTGAAAAGCTTTAAAGATGCCAATAAGTACAGAAGCTAATTTAACAAGTATTCATGACTCTACCACCCAAACTAATAGATACGAAATTTTTCTTATTTTTGCTTCAGATACATTCCTAATGAAACAGAATATTAAACAGTTAATTAGATTTATCCCTTTGCAGTACATTTCCCTCCCTTCCTCTTCCCAAATAACTATCTGATTCCTTAAGTTCATGTATATTACATATGTTTATCAATGAATAACATGTTTTGGGTATGTGGGTATTCAAAATTTTACAAATTGTATCATGTTAGTCATCTTTTTCCACTAAATATTGGTCTGAGATCTATTCAGAGATTACATTTAAATCTGGTGATTTCATTATAAATGCTATTTAATATTGTAGTATACCCGATTTTATTTTTTGCTATTGCAATCAATGTGTAATGAGCAATTTTATATGTGCCTCTGGAAGTACATGTGTAAGAATTTCTCTGCAATGTATATCTAAAAGCAAACCTGGCAAGTTTATTAGATGTTTTCTCTCTTTGAAGCAGTTCAAAGACATAATGGCTCTTCAAAGCAGTTCAAAGATATAATTGCTCTTCAAAGTAGTTATGCAAATGTATACTCACCAACTATAATTTGTGAGTCTGTTTCCCTAGAAACATGCCAATATTTGGCATTGTCAAACTTCGCATTTTTGTCAAGTCAAGTCAATTTTGCCTTTAACTTTTCTATTATTATGCCTCTTGTTTCTTTTTCTTCTATTGACTTTATTGAGAATGCAACTAAAGTCTCACCAGTAGAAATGTTTATTGCTTATTGCTGTAAATTATGGCTAACTTCTTCATTTTATTAGGCAAAGGAAGTGCTCACTATAATTAAAGTCTGAATATATTGCTTTATAACTAATAAGCATTAGATTTTATCATTTTTTTTTTTTATGGATGGATTGATTAAGATCATATGTTATTTTTCTTCCTAAGAGTGGGCACATGACTGATACTGGCCCACTGGGCTAAAATGGAAAAGACTCTCAGCCATACTTGAGGAAGTGCTTTTTTTGCTTTATTTTAATTTTATTTTTTTGTTGCTGGATATGAAAAAGGAAGTATTCGCCCCAGTTTCTGTAGAAAACATTTCTGAAGAAAAGCTAATAAAAAGAGGACTCAAAACTGAAACAAAAGGGAAAAAGTAACTTAAGGTCCTGTACGTAGGGCCTACCCACCCTCCATCCTCCTTGCCAGCAGAACTAGTAAGTATTATTAACTTTTAATCTAGTTTTAGTTCTTGTTATCCATCACTTGTAGTCCAAAACTGAAGGGTAGTAGACTTCACTGCCACTGCTGGTAACATTCAGAAACACATGTAGCAAGTCCACCAGTTCATAAGGAACAGAAATATCTATGAAATACTATTGTGAAACTCCGGAGCTAAAATTACACTTTAAAATCCCATGGAAATGGTTATGTTTCTTTTTAATTGTATTTTCTCATATTCGATATATATTTAAGGAGAACATTTGGGAAAGATCATCAAGAATAAAGATGTTTCATTAGAGACTAAGGCCAAGATCACCCATACCCTTGTATTCCCAATTACGGTATAGGACGTGAAAGCTGGACAGTGAAGAAGGCTGATAGAAAAAAAAAATTGATTCATTTGAAATATGGTGTTGGAGAAGAGCTCCATGAATACCCTGGACTGGCAGAAAAATAAACGAGTGGGTCCTAGAGAAAATTAAGCTCAGAACATCGCTGGAGGCAAAAATGAAACAACTGAAGCTGTCCTACTTTGGGCACATCATGAGAAGGCAGGGTTCTTTGGAAAAGATAATACTTCTGGGAAAAATAGAAGGCAGAACAAAAAAATCGAGACCAAATATGAGATGGACTGACTCCATAAAAGAAGCCATAGGCCTGAGTCTACAGGAGCTGAGCAGGGATGTTGAAGACAGGAGATTGTGGACATCACTCATTCATAGGGTTGCTGGGAGTCGGAGCCAACTCAAAGACATGTAACACACATAATAATTAATGTACCAAGTAATGGAGGAAGTATAGTATATTTCCCTGAGCCTGATTAAAGCATAGACTCTGAAACAACTACCTGCTGTGATGTTGAACAAGGTACTTGACTTAAATAAACCTCAATTTCCTCATCTGTAAATATGCCCTTGGCAGTATCTGGCATGTAATAAGCAACAATAAATGTTAACGATTGTTGTTATTATAGGAAGGAAGTCTTTTTTGCTAGCTCTCCATATTCAGAGGTTTGAAATTCAATGTATTTTTGTCATAGCTACCGACTGATTTTCCCTCAAAAGGGGTTAAATTCTTGTTAGCATTGAAACTTTTCCAAATGTTGAAAAATCTTTAATAACTCTCTTATGTAAATACACAATGAAAATGTCAGTTTGAGACAAAGAGAGCAAGGATGGAGAATATTTATCTTTAAAGGTAAAGAAAAAAATTTGAGAGTAATTCAACACTGTCCCTAGCTGTGACAAGCTAGCTGTAGCAACCAAATGATGGTAAAAGAGAAATTAAGTGATGCCTGATGTCTGGCCATTTCAGTTCAGTTAAAGACCATGACTCGGTAATTATGCCATGTTCAAAATACCAGTGAAGTCTGGAAGGCTGCTGCCTTGGGAGTAAAGCATTATTGGAGGTTGGTAAAATACCGACCACAATTGACAACTGTCAAAGTGTTTGGATCAAGGGGTAGTGACTAGGTGAATAGATGCAGGGAATTGCTGCATGGACTGCTTAAACTATAATTACAGTTTAGTTCTCGAGAATAAATTAATCTGTAAAGTTTCCAGATAAATGGAAATGTCTTCCTGTGAGAAAGTGTCAAAGGAAGTAGGTTTAGCCCTAGGAAATGAAAGCAGCAGAAGGGGTGATTTTGAATATGGAGGTTGCAATGAGGTAGATGAACTTTCAGTAGTGTCAGAGATATACTGAAAAGAGGGATTAGTTTGGATAGAAACCTGAGAGCAAGCAAGGCACAGTGATTAAGAGCACAGCCTCTAGAGCCAGACTTCTTAGGCCTCAAGTCCTTGTTCCACTGCTTACTAGATGTATGACCTTGGTAAGTTACATAACTTGGTGCTTCAGTTTATTCCTCTTTAAAAGGAGGATAAAATGTTATCTGCCTCATAAAGGTATTGAAAATAGAAAAATACTATGTATAAAACACTTAGAACAGTGTTT
>NW_011888963.1:3698469-3708482 GCF_000151845.1 Pteropus vampyrus
ATTAAAAATATAACTACCTTATCACCCAGCAATTGCACTTCTGGGTATTTATCTGAAGAAATCCAAAACACTAATTTGAAAAGATATATGCACCCCCATGTTCAATGCAGCATTGTTTACAATAGCCAAGATATGGAAACAACATAAGTGCCCATCAATAGATGACTGGATAAAGAAGATGTAGTACATATATACAATGGAATATCACTTGGCCATACAAAAGAATGAAATCTTAACCATTTGAGACAACATGGATGAGCCTGGAAGGTATTATGTGAAGTGAAATAAGTCAGACAGAGAAAGACAAATACCATATGATCTCACATGTGGAATCTAAAGAACAAAATAAAGGAAACAGATACAGACTCATAGATGCAGGAAACAAGCTAATGATTACCAGATGCGAGGGGGTTTGGGGCTATTTGAAAAAGGTGATGGGATTAAGAAGTACAAATTGGAAGTTACAAAATAGTCATGGGGATGTAAAGAATAGGGAATATCGTCAATAATATGGTCCTAACTATGTATAGTGCTAGGTGGGTACTAGACTAATTGGGGGATCACTTAGTAAATTATATAAATGTCTAACCACCATACTAAACATATGAAACTAATATAATATTGAATGTCAAGTGAAATTTAAAAATCAAAAATAGGGGGAGGGAAGGTGACGGGGAATAGGAGATTCAAACTTCCAAGTAGAAAACAAATAAGTCAGGGGATGTGGTGTACAGCATGGGGAATATAGTCAATAATATTGTAATAGCATTGTATGGAATCAGATGGTTGCTGGACTTACCATGGTGATCACTTCTTTAGTTACATAAATGTTGAATAACTATGGTGTACACTCGAAACTAATACAATGTCGAATGTTAGTTATATTTCATTTTATTTTACTAAATTTATTGAGGTGACATTCATTAATAAAATTATTTTAATAAAAATGTTTTTAAAAAGATTAAATAGTAGTGAATCGAAATTCTAACATCCCAGGCAAAGGGATGTTACGCCAACGCAGATAGTCTGCTTTGCAGACTATCATTTTTTTTTTTTTATTGTAGTAAACTATAAATAATATAAACTATACCATTTGGTAGACTATGATTTTTACCTCAATTGCTATTACAGAAAAATTGACCTAAACTACACGTAAAACATAAACTACCACGTATCCTTCCCTTAGCACACTTACTGAATTCAACACTAGGCTTGTCAAGGCCAAAGACCAACCATCACTAAATATGTTTGACCCAGTTATCACCATTTTTAAAGGAATCCAAATATTTTTCATATTGATGACTATAGAATTATTCTAAATTTCTTACACGAATATTATGGGTAGAAATATATCAAAGACTATGTGTAAAATGACTAAGACTCAAAAAGATGTTTCAGGCAAAAGCAGCAATAGAAGAACTACACATTAACTCAGGATTTCTAGTGAAAAATATTACTTAAGTAACATTTAATCTGAGATAGAAAGTTATCAAATATGTGAGGAAAGAAATTTCTCAGATGTTTTCAAATACACCAAGGGCCTATTTTTAAAATATATATGTAATTGCCTTAATAATAAATTACCCTAGTTAGGCATGAAATAAATCATGAAAGAACCTCTGGAACAACTACCTAGTTCTCCTTACTGTATGTACCAAGGGGAACCCACAACTTTTGGGTGTGATGGATGTGTTTGTTATTTTGATTGTGGTGATTGTTTCTTGGGTATAATATACTTATCAAATTATACACTTAAAATAGAGTAGTTTATCTGCTGTCAATTACCTCTCTTTTAATAAAGGTTAAAAAAAAAAAGAGTAGATGCCTCCAGCCACTCCACCATATTACTCAATTTTATCTTCCTCATAAGATTATCAGCACCTGAAATTATCTCATTTATTTATTTATATGTTGTTTATCCATTTATGGTTCATCTACTAATTTCTGTACGAGGTCCTTGAATGCAGGAATACTTGTCTTATTCATAATTATATACCAAAAGCCTAGAAAAAATAGGAAGGCCTCAATAAACATAGCAGATTGATGGAAAAAGCGAATGACTGTGCAAGGATATTTCCCATTCCTGATGAGGATTCCCCTAGCTTCAGTGAATGAGTTTAGGCAAGGACTCTGTCTTTCCACCTTTATGGTTTTAGTGGATGTCCTACTTCCTGGCTCAGAGCAGATATACAATAAGCGCTTTTATAAATGAACAAAGAGAGAAAGAAAGTAAAGCACAGATTATCGAACACAAACTTGAAGTTCTTTGGTCTGTTTCAAGTTCTTTGGGAATTTTCAGCTACAGCTGGCAGCAGTTTAGTCTGAAACCTGGGTAATCATGTTAGGGGTCTTTCAACTGATTCAGGTAAGCTAAAATGAGGCACCATTGTGTGATCTAGGGTAAATTACATAAGTATGAGGACTCTTGCTTTCTTTCTCTGCAAAATAATTAAGTTTAGGTTAGAAGAATTCTGCATTCCCTTACTATTTTGAAATATCTGCTATATCAACAGATGGAGAGTCAGAAAAGGGATGTTGAAGAAATTATCAAACAGATAATACAGGTAGTAGCCAAGGTCTTCCAAGGTTGACCAGAGGCTACTTTTTTAAAAACACGACTAAGAATGATCCAGGAAGCCTCAGGGAATGTTTACAGGGAGGTTGGACTTTCTCCCTAGGATGACTATATTGTCCTCTTTCTCTGCCTGCCTATTGCTAAGCAGCTCCTTCTCAATCATTGGTGATCTTGAATGAAGGAGCAATCACAACTGTTCTGGTCAAGTGGCTAAATGTAGGAAGTAGTTTTTCAGAGTACAGAATTCTATTTCGTCATTGCACTCATGCATTTAAAAAACAAACAAGCAGAAGGCCTTTCTAGGCCTCCATTCATTTATTTTAAAAATTGTTTAGGTTTAGGTTATCATGAAGATTAAGTAAAAACAATGCCTGGAAAGGGCCTCACATAGTGTCAGTCATATAATAAACATTCATGCTACCTACCACTGTTGTTATAATATGCAAGCCATGACCTAGAAGCCAAAATATTTAATCTCAAATACTGGCATTTGGTTCCATTTCTTTCTACTGAAGATAGAGGAGTTGGCTATGAAATCAAGAGGAAGAGATCCAGAACTGCACATGATAATAGTCATCTGCTTCAATTAAAATGCCTCAGTATATTGATAAGCCCAGCTGTGTTTCCCAAACAATTTGGAAAAGCTGCAAAACCCAAAAATAAACCCAAACAAAAAGACATGCAGTCTGAAGGCAAATTTCAATTTTAAATTTCTTATGGCAAAAGGTTGATATTGTGTTTGACATTAAAACTATATCAACACTGCAACTTGTGACAGATACTATCACATACTCATTTCCTTGTCTCTGTAACAAAAGCAGATATTTGAACGTCTCTGGAAAATTATTGTTCTATTTGTTTTATTTCTTATTAAATGATAGGCCTAGGATAAATGACATCCCATTCGCATTAAAATTATTGAAAGGCATAGCCCTTGCTTTAAAATGTTATTTATTTTTAGTTTTCAGCATAGAATTGAAAACTAAAAATAAAATAATTTTAGAAGACATATACCATTTATTTTAAAAATGTATAAACTGATAATAATGAGCTTTAAACAACTTTTCAAAATGTTAGTTCTTGGACAATTTTATTTATTTATTTTTCTTAAAATGGTGGATAATTTTAAATAAGAAATTGCTTTTGATAAATCATTAACAGCAACTTTTTACTAATTTTAGTTTAAAGAAGTTCTTTTCTGTATAATTTTTAAGTGATTGATTATAAACTCAAATAATATGATTCTGTATAATTTCCTATATTTATTTTACATCAAATAAGTTTATGTGTAACTTCTTTAAAATGTAAAACATAAAAATTCTAGTTACTATTTATGCATATAAATGGACATTTATTTTTTTGAGAACAAATATATTTCACATAAATGGAAAAGATGAAGAAATCCCAATATAGAAAATATTTTGAAAAACTTAAAATTTTAATTTTAAATAAGATTTTTATTTTACTAATATTTATTGAACACGTAATATAAGGAATTCTGTTAAGCCCTTTAGTTGCATTTTTCTTATAATCCTGATGCAACCTAATAAGGTAGAAAGAAATTTTTCTATCTTCCGCTTCTGGTAACTTTTTCAGACCCTATAGTCAAACTTTTTCCCACTGCAAAATGCCAAAGAATGATAGATAAATTACAACTAACAGGTGGAGCTGAACTTTTGAGAAATTAGGAAAAATGTTCAATATTTCACAATTATGGGAACAAAAACCAGAGTAATAAGCCAGCACTGAAGTTATAGATATCTTATTAGATATCTATAGATATCTTATTAGAGACATTTGCTGATCAAAGTTATCTAAATCCTGAAGGTTTAATGTCTCTTCAACAAGAACAAATGAACCAGAACAAATCCTAGGATATATGAAAGATGGTAGGGGTATGGAGTTGGAATGGAGAAAGCTACATAAAGCTAGAATCCTCAGAGAGCTTCAGTGGAAACAATGGATTTCTCTGGCTTAAATTCTATACGGGCATAAAGACTCCTCTGATAATATGTAGCCATAGCAGATGCCCTCCTACAGATTAGTAGCATATTATTGTATGCAAGAGAAGAAAAACAAATCTTCCTGGAAGAATGTCCATTGAACCAAGATTTTTAAGATTCCCATAAAGAGAGATTAGCCAAAGTATAAACTCACAATATAAAATTGCCAAACACAATAATAATCAAGTTACCATAAGTGAGACTCAACAGGAAAGAGAACTAGAAACCCAGTGACACAGATATTGTAATAATCAGAGACAGAATATAAAACAAACATGCTTGAAATTTTAACAGAAATAACAAAATTATAAACTTGAGCAAGAAACAAAGATCTATTAAAATAGTTAGGTATATTTGAAAAATAAAAGAAATATTCTAAAAGTAGAATATATAGTTCAAATTGAAAACTAAAAGGATTGGTTAAATGGCAGGTTAAGCACAACTGATGAGATAATAACTAGACTGTAGGAAGATATGAAAAAAAATTAGCCAGAATATAGCATAGGAAGAAAACTGAAAATATGACAGAGAAAAAGTAGGAAACTAGGAGAAGAAATTCTCCTCTTAGCATATTTAGAATTTCAGAAGGAAAGAATAGAATGAACAAGAGAAGGGCAATATTTGTTGAAATAATGGTGAATGAATGAATCAGAAATTTCCAGAATTAATGGAAGTTATGAATTCTCAGTTTCAAAAGGCAAAATAAATTCCAGGAAAATTTTAAAAATAATCCACATGTATACACACTGAAGTGGAATTGCAAAACACAATAAAAACTAAAAAACCAGCCTGAGATTAAAGGAAGTTTACTTATGTATAAATGACACACTGACAGCAGATTTCTCATCAATAGCACCAATGCAAGGTAAAATATATTCAAATAATACCTTCCAGTTCTGAGAAGCTTGAAGCTGTCAACCTAGAATCGTGTACTTAGTTAAAAGAGGATGAAGTAAAAACATTTCAGTCAAGAAAAAAACTAAGAGAGCTTATTGCTAAGAAGTCTTCATAAAAGAAATTTATAAAGGATATTCTTAAGACTGAAGGAAAATAATCCCGGAAAAATACATGAGATGCTAAAAGGATTGGTGATCAAATAAATTAGTAAACATGTGAGCAAATGTTAGTAAACATTGACTGTACAATGATCAACACAAATTAAGACAATCAAAATCATAATAAAACTAATAATTTCACAATAATACTTTGGATGGGGATGATTTGAATTAAAGTATTTAAAAGTATTTGTATGGTTTGGAAGGTAGTAAAAATCATAAATAATCTTTGTGCTTTAAGTCGAGCATGTTAAATTTTTAAGGAAGATCATGTCTAGAATATAGAACTTCTAATACAGTGGAGGACAAAAATTAATTCTGAAACTCAGCTAGCAGAATAGATGCCAGGAATGGGTATATGAGAACTACGACAGAGACAGGATAAATATAAAAATATTAATTAACACGGCTGAAAACTTCCAATATAGGAAAAGTCACAGTATAATTAAGACTAAACTCACTTGCTGAAACATTAAGATTTTCAGATTTACAAAGAAAATTACTATAATATTTTTACAAGGAACTCACCTAAAACTTGAAGACAGAAAAAAGATGAAAGTTAATATAAGAAATGAGATATACTAGGCAGAAACTTAACACCAAAGGACTGGTATAGACAAAATAAACTTTAAGACAACAAACAGTATTAGGGATAAAGAAGGTAATCATTTAAGTCAGCAGGAAGATGTACTAATTGTAATAATGTGTGTACCTATTATGTACTTAAAATAAGACAAATATTGACAGAACTATAAGAAGTTGATAAATTTACTGTCATTGTGAGAGATTATCCTATCATATTGTATTCTATCCTATTCCTATCCTATGCTTTCCTATCCTGTTCTACATCCTTCCTAATTTTTGTCTGCTTAATCTATCAACTTCTGATAAACATTGAAGTTGATAGATCGAGCAGACAAAAATTAGTAAGAATATAAAAACTTTGAACAATGCAATTATCAAGTTGTAAAAAATAGATGTGAATAGAACTATGCATATTATGATCAGATGATAGGTCTTCTCAATTATACATGCAACATTTATGATAACTATATGTAAGTGACATATTATTTATATTAATTATAATATATAATTATGTATGAATTATATAATTATAAAAAGTATAAAATGAATCTTAAACTTGAAAAGAATCAGTGTATTTTACTTCACATTCTCTTACAACAATGAAATTAAGTGACAAATCAATAAAAGATAACAAAGAATAACTTCATTTAATTGGCATTTAAATTAATGCTTCCAAATGACCCAATTTGGAAATATCAATGGAAACTGGAAAATAGTTAGAATTGAATGATGATGGCAGTATATGTCAAAATTTGGTGGATGTAGCTAAAATGCAACTTCGAAGGAAATTTGTATTTCTAAATCCCATGTTCTAAAAGAGGGAAAGTCTCAAATTTAAGGAGCCAACTGCAAAACTTAAGAGTTAGGAAAAGAATAACAACAAAGTTCCTGGAGAAGAGACAATGAAGATAAGAGCAAAAATTAAACAAATAGAAAACAGTCAGCGAAGAGGATCAACAAAAGTAAAGGTTGTATCTTTCACAATACTAGTAAAATAGAATAAATAACTTTTTTGAGACTGATCTAGGCTAAAAGGATCAAAACAAGAGACTCCTGAATTATAGGAAAGATCATTAATTAAAACAATTTCGTAAAAATAAAAAAAATTAGGAAAACTATAATAAAACATTTATTCTAGAAGTATTAGAAGTCTGAATTATGATATAACCACTAAAGTAATTACATCAGGAGTTAAACACATAACCCATAGACAAAAACCAAGCCCAAATGTTTTTACAAACAAGCTTTACCAAATAATAGATAATTATTAGATAGTTAGATAATAATAGATAATAATAGATAATTACCAAATAATAGATAGTCAAAGAATAGATAATTGAGGTCTTATAAAAACTCTTTTAGGGAATAATAAAATGAGGGAATACACCATACTTAATTTTAATGAGGTTAGTATAACTTTTGTTACTTATGTCAGAGGAAGACAATACAAGAAAATAAACTTATAGACAAATCTCACTAGTGGACTTTGATGTAAAACCTAAAACAAAATATGTTGCTGATATCTTTATTACCTCAAGGTAGAAAAAGATAAGATGCAAAATGAATTTTACATTAAACTGGAAAATGTAAATTCATCAAAAGACACTTTTAAAGAGTGAAAATTTGAGCCAAAGATTGAGAGAAAATATTTTCAATAATCCAAAACAAAATATTAACACCAATAATAGGTAATGGACTTTAAAAATCACTAAGTTAAAAAAAAAAACAAATTTGGTTTAAAGGTAACCAAAAAATAAAATCAAATAATTCACAGTGAAGAAAAATGAAACAATGCTCAAACTTGATGAAGCAATGGGAACTTAAGACATTTTTTGGTGGTTGCATTCGTTTTCTTGGGCTGTCATAACAAGTACCACAAACCAGGTTGCTTAAATAAACAGAACTGTATTGTCTCACAATTCTGAATGCTAGACATCTGAAATGAAAGTATTAGCATAGCACAAACTCTGACAGCTCTAGGGGAGATTCCATACTATGTATTTGTCTAAGCTTCTTGGCTTATGGCATTCTAACTCTAATTTCTGTCTCTGTATCTTCAACATGGTGTTCTTTCTTGTATGTCTGTATGTCTTCACATGGTGTTCTCCGCTCTGTGTCTGTGTCTAAATTTCCCTCATTTGATAAGGACATCAGTCATTTGAGAAGAGCCTACCCTAATTGTATATGACTTCATTTTAACTCGATTATATCTGCAAAGACCCTATTTCCAAATAAGGTCACAGTCATAGACACTATATTTATCCTTTACCCTTTTAGGCGACACAATTCAACCCACTACAATGGTTATGAAATTTTATACAACCAGTTTGGAGAATTAGGCTATATCTACTAAAGTTGAATCTGGGCATGTTATAGAACTCAATAATTCCACTTCTGAATGCTTAGATCCTTGCTCCAAGAACTGCTTCTAGCCTATTCTTAGATTTAAGTTACTAATATTTTGTTTTAGGTTTTACATCGAAGTCCATGAGTGAGATTTGTCTATAAGTTCCTTTTCGTGTGCTGTGAATAAGCAATATCCATACCAACTGGAAGTTTGGTAGAAATGCAGTCTTGGGTCCCATCTCAGACCTACTGTGTCAAAATCGGCCTTTTAACCAAGATCCTCATGTTATTTGTTAGAAAAGCACTAATCTAGTTTACTCTAAGTTACATAGATTAAAAAAAGACATGCACATTAATTGTGTTGTTTCTAAAAGCAAATCTTGGAAAAGACTTAAATATTTGCTAACCAAAGAATGCATAAATGATTTCTGACTTCATTCATATAATTTAAATCTACACAACAGTGAAAATAAAAGAGGTGCTTGTATCAATACAGATGAATTTCACACAGATAATGTAAACAAAAAAAGAAGTTGCAGAAGAACATACAATACCATTTGTATATTGCTTAGTGACACATACATATGCTGTCAAAATATGAAGTTATTCATGGGAATGATATACATCAAATTCATATAGTTAGTTACTGTATTATTCTTTAAGTTTTTGGTAACTTATATAATGCATAATAAAATAGAAAAAATTAAGGAAAGAATTAGTGCTAGTAAATAGCAGAGTAGTCATTTGGATCCAGAACTGTGGCCCTGAACCACTATTCCCAACAGATATGTTTCTGCTTTAATAGACCAAATGGCACAGTTATAGACTAGTATTTTATAATCACAATTGATGTTTTTATGTAACTAGCGTGTTTGAAACAAGGTTAAAATAAAGCATTGAGTATTGGTTTTAGTTTTATAACAAAAATTTTATTTGCCGAAGCAAGTAAAAATGTAGGCATTTTCCCTCAACTATTATTAGATTAAGTACAGTAATTAAATTTTGTTTCAAGTAATTATTAGACTGAAATTAATTTCCAATTATCTCTAGATTAACAGAAAATACTGAGCTAACATTTCAAACATTTTTCTCATCTCAACTATGCTCTTATCCTTTTCGAAGTGAGCTGTTAAAATATTATCAGAGAGCAGTGCAGAGGAATTGAGGTTGGGAAAACACATTTATTCTCACTTATCACTATAATCTAATTATTACCTATGACAAAAATATTGCCTTTGGTTTTTTAAATTATTTTTTTAATTTAGTTTCAAATACGCAATACATTGGTTAGACACCTCTATAGTTCATAAAACGGTCCCCTCAATTGTACCCTCCCTCCCCTGACCCTCCACCTAGCCAACGTGTTAATGCTAACTGCATTCCCTATGCCATGCTCCCCATCCCCGTGACCATCCATCAGCTACTAATTTGTACTTCTTTAGCCCTTCA
>NW_011888963.1:3708532-3710458 GCF_000151845.1 Pteropus vampyrus
AACATTTTTCTCATCTCAACTATGCTCTTATCCTTTTCGAAGTGAGCTGTTAAAATATTATCAGAGAGCAGTGCAGAGGAATTGAGGTTGGGAAAACACATTTATTCTCACATATCACTATAATCTAATTATTACCTATGACAAAAATATTGCCTTTGGTTTTTTTAAATTATTTTTTAAATTTAGTTTCAAATACATAATACATTGGTTAGACACCTCTATAGTTCATAAAACGGTCCCCTCAATTGTACCCTCCCTCCCCTGACCCTCCACCTAGCCAACGTGTTAATGCTAACTGCATTCCCTATGCCATGCTCCCCATCCCCGTGACCATCCATCAGCTACTAATTTGTACTTCTTTAGCCCTTCACCCCATTCTCCCAGCCTCCCAACCCCCCTCTCCCCTCTGTCTGACACAAAATTGTCTACTCTATTTGTGAATCTGTTTTTAATTCGTTTGTTCTTTTTATTCCTTAGGTTCTGCATATAAGTGAAATCATATAGTGTTTATCTTTCTCTGACTTAAATACCATCTAGGTCTATCAAAGCAATATCTTTTTCCATCTCCTTCCTTTTCATATGTAGGGGTCTTGTTTTCTTATCCTTTCAGCCACTTTATCTTTTGGTTAGAGCACTTAATTCTTTTCCATTTCAGATACTTATTTTTAGGAATGTAGTTGTTACTATACTTTATTCCTGTTTTTGATACATGTTTTTTCTTCTTAAAGAATTCCCTCCAACATTTCCTGTAATACGGGCTTGGTGGTGATAAATTCCTTCAGCTTATTTTTATCTGAAAAGCTCTTTATCTTTCAACTCTAAATGATAGCTTTGCTGGATAACATTCTTGGTTATAGATCCTGGGTCTTCATTCTGTTGAATATTTTTTGCCAAGCCCTTCTGTCCTGCATAGTTTCTTTTGAGAAATCAGCTGCCAGTCTTATGGGTGCTCCCTTGTAGGTAACTATCTGCTTTTCTTTTGCCGCTTTTAATATTCTTTCTCTGTATTTAGCCTTTGGCATTTTACTTATGATGTGTCTTGGTGTGGGTCTCTTTGGATCCTTGGTTTTTGGGATTCTCTGAGCTTCCTGGAGTTTTATATCCATCTCCTTCACCAGGTTAAGCAAGTTTTCCATCATTGGTTCTAACAGCTGTTCCACATCTTGATCTTCTTCAGTTATACCGATCAGACGAATATTTGGAGCCTTAATAGTGTCCCATATCCTCTTTAAATTATTTTTATAGTCTCGGCATCTTTTTTCTTGCCATTCTGATTGAGTATCCTGATTGGCTTTCCTGTCTTCTAGATAGGGCATTTGATCCTCTTCCTTATCTACTTTGTTTATTCCTTTGCTTATTCCATTTACTATACTTCTCATCTCAGATAATGTGTTCTTCATTTCAGACTGGTTCCCTTTTATAATTTCCATTTCCATTTTTATGTTTTTTTATCTCTCTGTTGAAGTTCTCAGTGAATTTAACTATACTTCCTAAAAGTTAATTGAACATCTTTATAACCAGTGTTTTGAACTCAGTATCTGTTAGATTACTTGACTCCATTATATCCGGATCTCTATTCTCTTTTCTCATATGGTTTCTGCTTCTTTGTCTTTCCATTTTGGTTGCCTTTCCATGTCTGTTTCTATGTATTAAGCAAAGATCCTAAGTCTCTCGGTCTTATTAGTGTGGGTTTATGAAGTGGGTGTCCAGCAGCACAGTCCTGAGAGGGGTTCAGCTGCAGGCCAAACTTAGCCCAAGCCTCTGCCTCTCTGGGGCCACCTGTTAAGATTCAGCAAGCAATCCACAGACACTGTGCTTATAGTTGCCTCAAAAGGCCACATTAGAAACTGAGGCTGCCTCCAGTGTGAGTCTCAGCAAGGAGCACACGACTTGCTGAGGATACACCTGAATGTGACTTAGGTGGGG
>NW_011888963.1:3710508-3720929 GCF_000151845.1 Pteropus vampyrus
AGTCTCGGCATCTTTTTTCTTGCCATTCTGATTGAGTATCCTGATTGGCTTTCCTGTCTTCTAGATAGGGCATTTGATCCTCTTCCTTATCTACTTTGTTTATTCCTTTGCTTATTCCATTTACTATACTTCTCATCTCAGATAATGTGTTCTTCATTTCAGACTGGTTCCCTTTTATAATTTCCATTTCCATTTTTATGTTTTTTTATCTCTCTGTTGAAGTTCTCAGTGAATTTAACTATACTTCCTAAAAGTTAATTGAACATCTTTATAACCAGTGTTTTGAACTCAGTATCTGTTAGATTACTTGACTCCATTATATCCGGATCTCTATTCTCTTTTCTCATATGGTTTCTGCTTCTTTGTCTTTCCATTTTGGTTGCCTTTCCATGTCTGTTTCTATGTATTAAGCAAAGATCCTAAGTCTCTCGGTCTTATTAGTGTGGGTTTGTGAAGTGGGTGTCCAGCAGCACAGTCCTGAGAGGGGTTCAGCTGCAGGCCAAACTTAGCCCAAGCCTCTGCTTCTCTGGGGCCACCTGTTAAGATTCAGCAAGCAATCCACAGACACTGTGCTTATAGTTGCCTCAAAAGGCCACATTAGAAACTGAGGCTGCCTCCAGTGTGAGTCTCAGCAAGGAGCACACGACTTGCTGAGGATACACCTGAATGTGACTTAGGTGGGGACGCGAGTTGGGGGAGGTGGGGTTTCAGGGAATCCTCCGGGCAGAGCAATCTCTGTTATCTAGTTTAATGACATCGCAGTTGTGTTCGTGCACTGGGAGTGGGGAGGGCTCCAAGGAACAGTGGATACCGCCTTGCCTTTGGTTTTTAAACATTTTACTGGGATCTGTGAATTTCAATTATTTATTACACTTTGGAACAAATGGTCGAGTTCCCAGGAAAAGGGCAGACTACTATTCAAGACCGATTATTGAACTTTTGTTGACATGTTCTTTATTGCCCCCTCGATAACTTCTGATTTAAGCCAAGAAGTTCCTAATGCAGAGGTCATGCCTTTTTATCATTTGTCTTGTACTCAGAGCTTCCTAGAGAATTGAAAGCTTTCCAAATACTTTAAGGAATAGGGAGAATGCCACATTCATGAGCTAACCGTTTTCACAATAAATCCTCACCTGAAAGGGCTTTAATTTTTATTCAAGCTCTTGATCTTTTACTAACCCCACATAATTCTTTCTCCACATTTCTCAGAAATTATTAGTAAAGAGAGAATATTATTACTTTACATCGCCATTACTACTATTATTTTTTAACCTCTATTGAGTGTTTATTATGGGCCAGCAGTGTATTAAATCATGTAATCTTCACAAGTCTATTATTACACCCATTTTACTACTGAGAAAACAAAAGCATTAAATAACTTGCTCAAGGTCACACACCTAGTGAATACATGCTTTTACTTTCTATATGCTGTGTTTTGGCATGCATGCTAAGTGAATCAAGCCAAAGCTACAATTCTCAAGAGCAGAGACTGAGGCTTCCATTGTTTGTGTTTTGCCATTGAAAAGCCAGTTCTGAATCTCTGGAGAAGTGCCTAACAGTGTAGTAATAGCAGTGAAGGAATGATACTGTCAGAGGAAAGTGGATAACGAGAGTTAGACACATACAAAAACAGTTCAATTATAAAAGAAAATTTATTCTCTTGCATTGTCGTTGCATTTCTTATAAATGACCAGTTAATTGTCACTGATAATCACATTTCCTAAATTATATGAGCAAACATTTCTCTTAGAAATTTCTTTTTTTGGTGTTCCAGTAAAAATTCACTGTTCCGGTAAAACTCAATTGCTTTATTGCTTTAGTATTTGAGGATTGAGGAAAATTAAATTCAGGATAGTGTTTTTAGTTTAAAAAATAATCTATCCTAGTTCCAATTACCTGGAAAAAAAGGTCAAAACTTTTTTAATAGGAGCTTTTAAATCACTTTTGCAATCTCCTAAGTAAAATTTCAGCTTTTTACTGTATAGGTTACTGACTCATTAATAGAAAAATCAGCCATAATTTGGAAATTATGGATAAACATATCAATTACTGAGAAACCTCAACCATTACTGAGCCTGCAGTAATGATAGGACATTCAGAGTTTACAGTGAAACTTCAGCCTAATTTTTTTTTATCTGGTCAAAGATGTAGTTCTCTGGTCAAAGAACTATATTGAAATGCTGGGCTTGTATCAAATTTCCTGTGAAATGTTAAAAATCTTTATCTCTCATAAACTACTTTAGAGAAATTTCATATGATGGATGATGTATCATACCCTAGATCCATAACTGACAAGTTCATACTTGCATCCAGTTAAATTCAAACAAGAAATAAAAGCAGAATCACTGGAACTTTTGTTTTCAAATGACATCAGTAATATCTGCTTTAAGGCTAGCTTTTCTTTAGGCTAATTTCAGAGGCTATGAAGAACCGGAGCATAACTAATTATCCAGGACCTTTGGTTTGCAAAAAAATATTTTTTCATGTGTGTGTTTCTTTATCTTTAAGGGTTAAACATAGAAGAATTGGCAAAGGGTGAACATGAAAAATGCAACATCATTCTTCTTTAAATATATGTCATAGTATTATTCAATAAAAGTTATACAAAATTATCTATTGGTCACTTTAAGGGTATGGAACCACAGTCAGTGCTGCATATCCTTTGATACTTCTGTTTTCTTCCTAATGTTCATCAGAGTGCCTAAAACATATTATAAATTTTAAAAAATAAAATGTTTGCAATACTATGCACATTATTTCTAAGGAAAATATAAACTGCTTGAGATTTTTTTCAACTTGAATAAAAAATGGTGCATTGTAGAATATCGAAGCAGAATAGCAAATGCCAGATCTCATGAGTATTAACTCCAGGTTTATAGCATTTTAGCTTTCTTGAAAAAGAAAAAGAAAAATTTCATTTATTAAACCATTTGGGATCCAATAGAAAAATGTACAATTGCTGACTGACATATTTACTGACATATATTTATTTATATGTGCTAAATCTGACACAATTCTATTCAATTATATCTGTGTATATATTTAATATTGAAATATGTATATGTATATATAGTGATAT
Organism: Pteropus vampyrus; assembly: GCF_000151845.1. Classification (NCBI taxonomy): domain Eukaryota; kingdom Metazoa; phylum Chordata; class Mammalia; order Chiroptera; family Pteropodidae; genus Pteropus; species Pteropus vampyrus. The sequence goes on from NW_011888963.1 coordinate 3,713,588, forward strand.
GTATATATTTGCTCTTTAAAATTTAAATTTATTTTACTCTTTGTTTATGTTTATCAACTATATTTCCAAAGTTTTCTTTGGAGAATTCAGATTTTAATTATTTTCCTATTTTAATTTTTGGACCTGCAACAAAGTTATTTAGTTCTGTATTTGTCAGGAAAAGGGAGAATGAGAACCTCCACAAATTTTAAAAAGACTTCTTCAGAGTCTGTATTCAGAATCGCCATGTATACTTATCTCTTTCTTTTCAATGCCATGAATCATTACAAATGTCAGATTCATTACTGTGTCATACTGAAGTGACTGGGTGCAAACTGTGCCCAGCACTGCACTGTAAAACAATCCATTTCAAAACACATATCCCTGTACTATATGCATTGACCTAACTAGAATTTCTTTGATGCTTTGGGATTGCTATTTTGTTTTGTCTTGGAGAATTCAAAGTTATAAAAGTCAGAGTGCAAATTTGAACATAATAAGACTCTTGCTATCTGTAGTGAATCTGTGCATGTTATCTAGAGTCATCTGCTTTTGGGATCGTACTGGGCACTTTTCCTTTATTTCAGCCATGGCATCAAAATGTATGTGAATTTGTTGTGTTATATGTCTATTCTAGTGGATTAGGAATCCCATTCTTTATCTATGCTCAAATGAGATTAAATTTGGTTTTCTTGGTAATGAAAACAGTTTAGAACCAACCAATAGCAGCATGTTTGTCTTCTGCGTGAAGTAATTCCCATTAGAAAAATCCATTATTGTTTTCCCCAGTTGGTGAATGTGTGCAAATGTCTGAGTTCCAAAGTGCAGCCTTCGTCAGCACAAAACCAACACATATGAAGGTGTGAATGTGTTTTCCTGGGTCTATAAAACCACATTTCTAGATAGAATGTGTGAATCACATGCTGCAGGCTTTCAAAAAGAGCTAGAAAATATAATAAGTTTGATATACAAGATTAAGAGCAAAAGAGGACACTAAAAGAAAGTTAAAAAAAAACAGAAGGAAAATATAAAACGAATGTTACTTTTCTTTTAAAAACTGTCCTTTTCTTTCTTGAAGTTAGGAGATTTCCTCTATACCTGCTTAATTCTTGCAAGACAAGTGTTCCTAGATGGCGCTCTAAAGCATTTGCCAGAAGGTGGCGGCATAAGCCCTTATTGCCTAGAGCTGTCCCAGGTACTGATCCCAGTTTCAGAGCTTTAGAGAAACTCAGGGGCCAGCGTCCAGGGGATTCCACCAAGTTCTCCCTTAGAGGTTTGCAGGCTCTGTTAAGAAAAGCACAAATCCGTGTGAAATGCCTGACCTCATTTACAACACAGACAAAATATCCCTTTCCCTAAATTTACTTGCCATAAAGCTATGGAAGATGGCAATGTTCACTGAATTTAAAAAGGAAATAATGATAGAAAGGCATGCATGCCTGTTTTTGTAGAATACATACTAAACTGAGTAAATTGAGTATTTTCTTCATTTGGAGATGCAGCTATTTATCTGTCCTTTGTCACGTCCTCTATGATTCCTTTCTCCCCCAATTCCCCAAGGTTAGAAGAAAAAAAAGTCACAGGCAACATCCTCCCCAAGAGAGTCAGGCTGAACTGTAAAATGATGAACAAGGGTGATTTTTAAAAGCTAAGATACTCCATTTTCTTTCCATCAATTAACAATAATTTACAGACTGACCCAGGACTGTCCACCTCCAAATATGTCCTTTGCCCATCTCCTATTGCCACTCTGAAATGCTCACTTTACATAAGAATTCGACAGAAATATGAAGCAATGTGTTGTTAGATTTTTCTTCCGAGTTTAGCTGGGCGGGAGGCAGTTATTTGTTTGTAATGTTGGTCTGACCAGGAGATCAGGTGTGTGTAAGTTCTAAGTCTGTTGATAAAAGGGGCTTGAACGCTAAGATGCCGAGCTAGAGGGAGAGTAGGGCGGGGACCCAGAGGAAAGAGACACTCGGGGTTGGGGAAGTGTTAGGAGGGGAGGGCTAGCGTGGGAGGGAGGGAGACTGGCTGTCGGAGCGACACACAGGAATAAAGAAAGGGGAGTGAGAAGGGAGAGGGAGGCTGAAAGGAAAGGATAGTGGGAGACGGGGAGGGGAAGGAGGAGGCTTAAGAAAAAGAGAAGAGAGAATAGAGTGAGAGAGAGGGAAGGAGAGGAGGGAGGAGAGGGTCACAGAGTGACCGTGGAGGATGGGGTTTCAATATTACAGATACTTCTAGGATTGGGGACTGTTTTCTAGTGGAGAGACTCCAGCTCCGGCAGCCAGTTAGGCAGCGGCAAAGTAAAATGGACAGCGAGAGACAGATGTTTCAGCCACCTCTCTGTCGCCAAGATATCCCAGAGCTGTTCTCCGGCCAACTCGTTTCCCAGTTAGAGTCTCTGAACGCGCTGGACTAAGAGAACCCACGGAGTGCCCAGAAGCTGCTCCTCGGAGATGCCTTCGCCTGAGCAGTAAGAACTTCCTGCTTGAGTCCCTGCATCCCCTCCCCCTGAAACTCTGCAGGAGAGAGAGGTGGCAGACCCCAGGGGGAGGGGCGAGGGGGATCCTGGTGCAGCTCTTCTCCCCTCCCCCTCCCCCTTCGGGCGTGCAAGCATGGATGTGCTCAGCCCCGGACAGGGCAACAACACCACATCCTCCGAAGGGCCCTTCGGGACAAATGACAACGCTACTGGCATCTCCGACGTGACCTTCAGCTACCAAGTAGTCACCTCTCTGCTGCTGGGCACGCTTATTTTCTGTGCGGTGCTGGGCAATGCGTGCGTGGTGGCCGCCATCGCCTTGGAGCGCTCCCTGCAGAACGTGGCCAACTATCTCATCGGCTCGCTGGCGGTCACCGACCTCATGGTGTCGGTGCTGGTGCTGCCCATGGCCGCCTTGTACCAGGTGCTCAACAAGTGGACGCTAGGACAGGTCACCTGTGACCTATTCATCGCCCTCGACGTGTTGTGCTGCACCTCGTCCATCCTGCACCTGTGCGCCATCGCGTTGGACAGGTACTGGGCCATCACGGACCCCATCGACTACGTGAACAAGAGGACGCCCCGGCGCGCCGCAGCGCTCATCTCGCTCACTTGGCTCATTGGTTTCCTCATCTCCATCCCGCCCATGCTGGGCTGGCGTACCCCCGAAGACCGCTCGGACCCCGACGCGTGCACCATCAGCAAGGACCACGGCTACACTATCTACTCCACATTTGGCGCTTTCTACATCCCGCTGCTGCTCATGCTAGTTCTCTACGGGCGCATCTTCCGAGCCGCGCGCTTCCGCATCCGAAAGACAGTCAAGAAGGTGGAGAAAAAGAGAGCTGACATCCGCCTTGGGGCATCGCCAGCCCCGCAGCCCAAGAAGAGCGTAAATGGAGAGCCGGGGAGCAGAGAATGGAGGCTGGGCGTGGAGAACAAGGCAGTGGGGACTCATTGTGCCAATGGAGCGGTGAGACAGGGCGATGACGGCGCCGCCCTGGAGGTTATCGAAGTTCACCGACTGGGCAACTCCAAAGAGCACCTGCCGCTGCCCAGCGAGACCGGTGCTGTCACCTGTGCCCCCGCTTCCTTCGAGAAGAAAAATGAGCGGAACGCTGAGGCCAAGCGCAAAATGGCCCTGGCCCGCGAAAGGAAGACAGTGAAGACGTTGGGCATCATCATGGGCACCTTCATCCTCTGCTGGCTGCCCTTCTTCATCGTGGCCCTGGTCTTGCCCTTCTGCGAGAGCAGCTGCCACATGCCCACCTTGTTGGGCGCCATAATCAACTGGCTAGGTTATTCCAACTCTCTGCTCAACCCTGTCATTTACGCCTACTTCAATAAGGACTTCCAAAATGCCTTTAAGAAGATCATCAAGTGCAAGTTCTGCCGCCGATGATGATGGAGAAGCAGCAGGCGAGTAGGCCCGCCTTATCCACTCTGCCTCCCCCTGCCCTCTGGAACCAACGCCTCTGATAACTTGCTAGTGTTCCTCTGACTTTCTCAGCTGCTCTGCCCGAGGCTTCCAGACCTCTTCCCCCCTCCCTGCCGCCAATCCCCTGCCCAGAGGGAGCGCGCTCAGTGCAAAGAGGCGCCAGCAGCGTGATAGGAGGGCACAAGAAACTTCCCAGGTCTGTGAGAAGCGACTTTGGCTCTAACTTTGGCCTCAGAATTAGTTTTGTCCCAGCAATTAGCTGCTTCTTCTCCCCAAATTTTCGCGGCGAAAGTTTAAGACTTGGCCGTTCTGGGGTGGGATGGGAGGGAATCCACACAGAAAAATAAACTACAATCAGCCGCCGCGCCAAGTAATGGCTCCCACCTGCTCGCCCCACTGCTAGAAATTGGACTTAAGGTTTAGGACTTTGTTCCATTCTTATTCCTGCCCCATTCCCGGCCCTCTTGCCTGGTACAAGTGGAAACTTTCACTTCTTTATTTTATTTTTTTTCAGTCTCATCCTTTCTTTCCCAGTTTCCTTTCATGCCCTTGCCAGATCCCATGCACTATTTACTCGGGAGAGGCGGGAGGGTCTGCTTTTCCCCGTGGCTGTGGTGTTCCTGGGAATCCCCGCTTCCCCCTGTAGACTCGCAGAATAACACTCCTGAGCCCAGCCCCATGCTTTGGTTTCTTGGATTCAAAACAAGTGGCCAGAAGCTGTTTCTTAGCGTGGACTTGTAAGTACAAGGCTGGGCCAGCAGGAGAGAGTGCAGAACCATTTCACTTGTGCTTGCCTTGGTGTCAGCACCAAAGAAACTGCCAGCGGTAAAGCACAGCAGACTTCTGTTTGTACAGGTTCTGGCGAGTCTACATGAGCTGGCATCACCACTTACCTACTGTGGGAGGCGCCCGCCGGCTACAGTGTGAGCGTTGGAGACGTCAAGCGGTCTGGGATCCGTGCGCCTCTCCAGGCTTCTGCGGTTTGGTGTGTGCTTGGCGCGCGGGCGGCGGACTGATCCAGAATGGGTCCATTCCTCCGCCTACGGCCGGAGACACGCGGAAACGCTGCTAGGCAACCTTTAGGGTTTGCTTCGGCTTGCGGCTCTAGGTCCCTCCGAGCTCTCTAAACCCGAAACACCCGGAGAGCCCAAGGGGTGGTATTGACTGGCATTGAGGAGGGAGGGCCTCTCAGTGTGCGGGCGCGAGCTCCACTGGCACTCTCCGAGGCACCTGAAAGGGTAAATTTATCCAAAGGATGTAGACTCTTCCCTCCTAATTCATCCCCTTGACCTTTTTGGGTTGGTGAATGGCTCTCTTTGTAGCGCGTCAAAACACTACAAAGGATTTGTTCTGTAGGACGTTCAAGACACATTGTTACCAAGAACTAGGTTTCCAAGTTGGAATTCTGGGCTGTCAATCGAACGGGTCCCGATATATTTGGTACCATCTGTGACCTAAGAGGCGGTTACTTCAAATAATGGAGCTCTGAAGGCCTAGCTGAGAGTGCTTTCCTTGGGGAATCCCTGAGAGGCTGGTACAGGGTTACATTTGCTCCCTGGCCTGACATATCCTTCACCACGGGTCTATCTATGGAAAACCAGCTTCTTGCCCTTTGAATTTCTGGAGCACGCCAAGCTTTCTCCCCACTCAAAAGTTATTCTTTAAGCCTTGCCACCCCTGCTGAGAAACAGGTTGTAATTTTTATTGTCCCCAGAAGGGAAATTATTTCGGTGCTTCGTTTGAATGTAAATTTCCATCCACATGACCTGACTGGGATCAAGAGGTTTGTTATAGCTAGATCTAGCCTCTAATTTTCTGATGAATAACGGTTTCGTTTCCCAGCAATTGCACAGTTATTGATTCTTACTCCCCTCTCCCTTCAGCTGTACCTTTTGAATGTTTGCGTCGATGTTTTAAGAACCGCGTTGAAAAGTTGCCAATGAAAAGTTCACCTGTGTTTAAAATTAAGGTGAAAAGACAGCTCTATCACTTGAAGCCATTTTATTGTTTGTTAAACAGACAAAAGGTATCTTTTTCTCTAACCTAAGCTGAGAGTAGGTATCATATCCCGTTAAAACAGAGAAAATATAAGAACTCTGGGAACCCAGTGGATGGTCTGTCTATGCATATGTAATACTGATACGGGAGCTTTGGTGGAGAAAAGGTAGATGTCTCAAAAAAATTAAATTTCTTTTTTCTAATAATAATTTAAGTAGAGGTGTATGAAAAAAACTTAACTGTATGCCTTCCTAAGTCTTTAGAACAAATTCTATGTTTAAAATAATTCAAGTCAAAAATTTGCTCATTCAAATTATGGCTTGACCAGCAATTATTCAATTTGAAGTTTTGAAACTTCCAGTTATTTACGTCTTTTACAGAACTGTATGACAATAGTTTTTGAATGTTTGCTGTTACTATTTTGGAGGATTTACACAAGAATGGGGAAGGAGCATCAAATTGGGGTATAATTGCCAAGGCAATAGAAAAATTAGGAATACATGCAAAAGAGCTGCGTAGCAGTAAAGAGCCTCGGATTTTTTTTTCTTTTAAAGTATTTATATTAACGTTAAGTACATATGCATCAAAATTGGCCTTTACTCTTCCTTGTGACAATAAAGGACTTTAATAATTACAATGCTACAATAAACTGATACCAGTAACACATGCATCTTTATTTTAATCAGACTCACTGTCTACTTGTATTTATTTATAAAAATTTAAAATTGACGTCAAAGAATACAGTTATCAGGAGAAGATCCTGCTATACAAATGAGGGATTTAAATTTTAGCCCTGAAACTTATTCTAGATGCGTGATTTCTCTTTTTAAAAAATCCAGTCTTTGGAAAGAGAAGGTTATATCTTATTGGTTAGCCATGAAAACCATGCATTGTTTCTGACTGACACCTACAGATAAGATTTAGGCATCTAATTACTATGGAAGAGGTAGGGGGACCTGCAGAAGAGAAAAGCAACAAGCCGGTCCTGATCTTTCAAAGCAGTGGTGAGTTCTGAGGCCCCTCCTTTGTCTACCCCATAATATCCAGGTAGAAGAACTTGGCCTCCTTTAATTTCAAAATAAGCAGCTGTTTGGGATTTGTCACTCAATTAAAGGTGAAGAGGCATTTTCCTTTCTGGTTGTCTCCCATTTGATAGTGAGGTTCAATATATAAGATCTATTACTGTGTTAAAATTAATTCTTATGCTCACTCTCATTTCCCTACTTGGAATCATCAGTAATGCCTCTTGTTTCCCATGATATAGTTGCTAATTCTATTGCTTTCTGGTATCAGAATGTTGACTGTAAGGTAAGGTGAATTCAGGTAAACCCAAGGGGAAAACAAAGGTCAGAGATATTATGGCTACAGAAGAGAACACTGTGAAGCTGCATGATGCCTAGTTCAGGCAATGTATGTATATACAAATTTTTAACCAAAAAAAAAAA
>NW_011888963.1:3721529-3724767 GCF_000151845.1 Pteropus vampyrus
GAGTGCTTTCCTTGGGGAATCCCTGAGAGGCTGGTACAGGGTTACATTTGCTCCCTGGCCTGACATATCCTTCACCACGGGTCTATCTATGGAAAACCAGCTTCTTGCCCTTTGAATTTCTGGAGCACGCCAAGCTTTCTCCCCACTCAAAAGTTATTCTTTAAGCCTTGCCACCCCTGCTGAGAAACAGGTTGTAATTTTTATTGTCCCCAGAAGGGAAATTATTTCGGTGCTCCGTTTGAATGTAAATTTCCATCCACATGACCTGACTGGGATCAAGAGGTTTGTTATAGCTAGATCTAGCCTCTAATTTTCTGATGAATAACGGTTTCGTTTCCCAGCAATTGCACAGTTATTGATTCTTACTCCCCTCTCCCTTCAGCTGTACCTTTTGAATGTTTGCGTCGATGTTTTAAGAACCGCGTTGAAAAGTTGCCAATGAAAAGTTCACCTGTGTTTAAAATTAAGGTGAAAAGACAGCTCTATCACTTGAAGCCATTTTATTGTTTGTTAAACAGACAAAAGGTATCTTTTTCTCTAACCTAAGCTGAGAGTAGGTATCATATCCCGTTAAAACAGAGAAAATATAAGAACTCTGGGAACCCAGTGGATGGTCTGTCTATGCATATGTAATACTGATACGGGAGCTTTGGTGGAGAAAAGGTAGATGTCTCAAAAAAATTAAATTTCTTTTTTCTAATAATAATTTAAGTAGAGGTGTATGAAAAAAACTTAACTGTATGCCTTCCTAAGTCTTTAGAACAAATTCTATGTTTAAAATAATTCAAGTCAAAAATTTGCTCATTCAAATTATGGCTTGACCAGCAATTATTCAATTTGAAGTTTTGAAACTTCCAGTTATTTACGTCTTTTACAGAACTGTATGACAATAGTTTTTGAATGTTTGCTGTTACTATTTTGGAGGATTTACACAAGAATGGGGAAGGAGCATCAAATTGGGGTATAATTGCCAAGGCAATAGAAAAATTAGGAATACATGCAAAAGAGCTGCGTAGCAGTAAAGAGCCTCGGATTTTTTTTTCTTTTAAAGTATTTATATTAACGTTAAGTACATATGCATCAAAATTGGCCTTTACTCTTCCTTGTGACAATAAAGGACTTTAATAATTACAATGCTACAATAAACTGATACCAGTAACACATGCATCTTTATTTTAATCAGACTCACTGTCTACTTGTATTTATTTATAAAAATTTAAAATTGACGTCAAAGAATACAGTTATCAGGAGAAGATCCTGCTATACAAATGAGGGATTTAAATTTTAGCCCTGAAACTTATTCTAGATGCGTGATTTCTCTTTTTAAAAAATCCAGTCTTTGGAAAGAGAAGGTTATATCTTATTGGTTAGCCATGAAAACCATGCATTGTTTCTGACTGACACCTACAGATAAGATTTAGGCATCTAATTACTATGGAAGAGGTAGGGGGACCTGCAGAAGAGAAAAGCAACAAGCCGGTCCTGATCTTTCAAAGCAGTGGTGAGTTCTGAGGCCCCTCCTTTGTCTACCCCATAATATCCAGGTAGAAGAACTTGGCCTCCTTTAATTTCAAAATAAGCAGCTGTTTGGGATTTGTCACTCAATTAAAGGTGAAGAGGCATTTTCCTTTCTGGTTGTCTCCCATTTGATAGTGAGGTTCAATATATAAGATCTATTACTGTGTTAAAATTAATTCTTATGCTCACTCTCATTTCCCTACTTGGAATCATCAGTAATGCCTCTTGTTTCCCATGATATAGTTGCTAATTCTATTGCTTTCTGGTATCAGAATGTTGACTGTAAGGTAAGGTGAATTCAGGTAAACCCAAGGGGAAAACAAAGGTCAGAGATATTATGGCTACAGAAGAGAACACTGTGAAGCTGCATGATGCCTAGTTCAGGCAATGTATGTATATACAAATTTTTAACCAAAAAAAAAAAAAGGGGGTTCAGGCAGTAAAAAAATTAAAAAGTATTTATTTGAACAAAAGAGTGCAATCTGAGAGATGTAGATTCAGGTAGCAACCCAAACTGTGCTCTGGAGAGAACAGAGAAAGGCAGGGTTTATGAAGGTCAAACCCACACAATGTAATTCTTTCAAACAAATAAAGGCTTGCTGGCTAGGCTAACAGAGATTGGTTAGTTCTCACATGCAAATAAGGGAGCTAAAAGTTATAAAGAAGGAGGTAAAGTCCATATGTGTCAATGCAGAAGTTGTTATTCCAGGATGTTTATGGCTCCAGGATATTTTGAGCTGAGTTTAGCACAAGTTTAGCAATAGCAGCTTTTGGAACTGAGGCACAAGATGTACATAGGCCCTACATCAGTAATAGCCTCCTGACTATATTTTAAGTGACTCTCTTATCAATGCTTATTTCATTTTCTCCATTATCAATATTATCCCAATAATGAAAAATAAAAACAGGAATTGAGAGAACAAGAACTGTCCTGAGTTTCTCATTTGAAAAGTGTTGTGTAAATGCATCTCTGACTTTGAATAAAGTGATGCATTGGACACATTTGTCTTTTAGAGTCTATATATCTCCCTTCTTAATTCTTGTTCTCTACTCTAGCATCTCTTTCTCCAAGGAGGCAATGACTTTCAACCTTCTATAGGCCTTCCTGAGCCTCTATCAATAATCCATTAAAGAGAGGGACTTGTTATCATTCACTTCCAGTGTGACTAACAAGCCCATGTGTTGTGTCAACTCAAAGGGTCTGGGGAGAGAGAGAAATGACACATCTAAAATCAAAGAAGTGGGAGTTGGGTAACTAGATAAGAGGAAGAAGATTCGAAGTAGACTAAAGATCAGAGCATATGAATAAGAAAATCATTAAACCATTAAAGGGTGATAATAGATTGACCAGAGGTAGACACAAGACAGAATAATTCATACTTATGCAATGTTTGTGTTTTGCCAAGTGATTTTTATACAATGTACCATTTAAATTTGAAGTGTCAGATCCTGTTGGAAATACCAGTTAGACCATTTTAGCCAAAGCAGAAGATTCACATAGTAGTGGATAAGTATAGAAAAAAAAATGCTAGAGATTGTATGTGAAAGAATTATAATTCCAGGTTAGAAAGCTAGAATTATAGTTGTAGTCAGTGGGGATCACTAATAATGAAAGCAGAAGTGTTCAGTTTGGTGGTAATTTCAAAGATGCAGGTATGAAACAATAAAAGACTGGATATGGGATGCTGGCAAAAGGAATGAATACAAGTAAGACTCTGGA
>NW_011888963.1:3724817-3732516 GCF_000151845.1 Pteropus vampyrus
GATGCATTGGACACATTTGTCTTTTAGAGTCTATATATCTCCCTTCTTAATTCTTGTTCTCTACTCTAGCATCTCTTTCTCCAAGGAGGCAATGACTTTCAACCTTCTATAGGCCTTCCTGAGCCTCTATCAATAATCCATTAAAGAGAGGGACTTGTTATCATTCACTTCCAGTGTGACTAACAAGCCCATGTGTTGTGTCAACTCAAAGGGTCTGGGGAGAGAGAGAAATGACACATCTAAAATCAAAGAAGTGGGAGTTGGGTAACTAGATAAGAGGAAGAAGATTCGAAGTAGACTAAAGATCAGAGCATATGAATAAGAAAATCATTAAACCATTAAAGGGTGATAATAGATTGACCAGAGGTAGACACAAGACAGAATAATTCATACTTATGCAATGTTTGTGTTTTGCCAAGTGATTTTTATACAATGTACCATTTAAATTTGAAGTGTCAGATCCTGTTGGAAATACCAGTTAGACCATTTTAGCCAAAGCAGAAGATTCACATAGTAGTGGATAAGTATAGAAAAAAAAATGCTAGAGATTGTATGTGAAAGAATTATAATTCCAGGTTAGAAAGCTAGAATTATAGTTGTAGTCAGTGGGGATCACTAATAATGAAAGCAGAAGTGTTCAGTTTGGTGGTAATTTCAAAGATGCAGGTATGAAACAATAAAAGACTGGATATGGGATGCTGGCAAAAGGAATGAATACAAGTAAGACTCTGGAAAATACATCACAAAAAGAACTGGCAGGACTTGGTGTCTGAATACGAAGAGAGGGAGTTAAAGATGCTGATGAGATTTCGAACCAAGAAAATTTGAGAAAAGAATGGAAAGGAGAAGTTGAGAGTTGCTTCTATTATGGGTGTTTGCTTTTTCAGCTCTATCTGTAAATTTAAAAAGGCTTTGTCTTCTGTAGAAAGAAGTTCAAGAACAGATGGAGAGGCCAGTTGGAAAAGGTATTGATACATATCACAGCCTTCGAGCAATGTTATTTGGGTATGTGAGGAATGCTACCTCATTGAGCAATGGTTAGATTAATTATCTGATTATTGATGCATTTTTCTTTTTCTTTTTTTTTTTTTTAGCGGAACATGTTTTTTTTGGAGAGGGCACAATTCCTAGGGTCTACAACAGCCTTTCAACGAGAGTAACCTGACACAGCATGTTAGGTGGTGTTTTAAGAATGATACAGGAAGCCCAGAAGATTGAGTCTGACTGCTCGACCAAGTGGAGGTCAGAGCAATTCAGTTTGCTCTTTAAGTCCACTTATCAAGAACCATAGCAGACCTGTTTGATACATAAACTAGATATTTCTAGAAAGTCTAAATACATGAGGCTAAAGTATCTAGAGAGTTCTATTTCCTAACTCACTTTGTTTATGTGGCAATGGCAGGGATGGGGGAATGAATTGGGTCTACAGACACTTCAGTATCTAGTCCTATCAATCATTTCCAAGATACTTGTTGGTAATCCTGTTCAATTGTCCAGCTTTTCAGAAAGTTCCCCAGGCTGAAATTTCAAGGAGGTGTCTTGAACTGGAAAGTGATCATTTTGTTGTGTCTCAGCTGGTTTCATCTTTGAATAAGGAAAAGGAAATAGGCTGGCTGAGAGAAAAGAGGAGCGGGGAAAAAGTAGACAGCAGGACTCACCTATCTTGTTGTATAGCTGTGGAGATTGATGAGAAAGTGTTTTGAAATTTCTTCAAGGTCTTTGAAGGAAAAAAGCATTCTATGAAATATGATGTGCTTCATGGTGTGGAGGAGTGATTAGTCTGAATTTGCAAGAACTAAAGAGAGAAAGCAAACTATAAAAGCTGGTGTTAACTTTAAAACAACGGTAGAGACAGGACTTCAATTGGAAATATTCACAAGCAATGTAATTTCTCACAAACATATTGTAAAAATTGGCATCAGAGAAGGGGCTATTTATGGGACAACCTCTAGTTCAAGAGTAGTGAGCAGATGATTCATTCAGTCATTCAAGTAATATTTCTGGAGTATCTATGGGTTAGTCCCTGTTCTAGGTGCTTAGGATACGGCAGTGAACAAATCAGATAAAGTCTTTCTGGTAGATTGTTTGCAAAAATGGCACAGTTACACTCCTCTATGTGTCTACCTTTTTTGCAATGTGATTTTCAGCTTCTCCCATCAAGAGATGGAGGCTTTCTCATCACTTAAATGTAGGTTGGCCTTGTACTTCCTTTGACCAATAACACAGGACAGAAGTGATGTCTTGCTTGTTCTGACCAAGGAACTCACAAGGCCTTGCTCTCCCACATGCTTCTCCATTATCCTACCCAACCTTAATGTGAACAAGTTTGTGCTCACTTGCTGGAGACTAAGAGATCACTTGGATCAGAGAAGAGTCATCCTGGCTAAGTCCATCATGGACAAACCAGATCTTAATTGACTCAGCAGCTGACTGCAGACATAAGAGTCAGCATAGCTGGCACCAGAGAAACCTCCCATCTTCAATATTACAAATTGTTAAACCATAGATTTGTGAATTAAATAAATGGTGGTTCTTTTAAGGCATTAAATTTGAAGGGTAATTTGTTATACTGAAAAGCTAATTGATACACCTGCAGACCCTAAGGAATTACATTCTAGAGGAGAAAAAAGAAAATTAACAACAACAAAACCACATATATGTAGTATATCAAATGGTGATCAGTATTATGGAAAAACATCAACCAGAGTAAGATATATAGAGAGTGCTGATGTTGCTGTTTTTATAAGGTGTTCAGGGAAGGGCTTCCTGATAAAGTCACATTTGAATGGACACTTTGAAAGAGTTATCAGAGATATGAGGTTGAGGCTTGGTGAAAATGAGCGCTGGAACAAATAAATCTTAAACAATTTACTGTGAAAACTACAGTGGATATATTTTCATCAGGAAATTGCAGGACATTTTAGATTTGGAGATTTTTGTGCTCAAATTCTACGATTTTCCTCCTTCTTGAATGCACACTCTTTTAGGCTGTAAGTATTAGTCTTCACCCTGTTCAGGATAAGGCCCAACCAGGTCATGGCACGCCCTGAATGGGTTCTTATCAAGCCTCAGATAGTCCTCTAACCCTAAAACTCTAGCATGGTGAAAATATTGCCTTTGGCAAGCCAGGTCATCTGATTTTAACTTCCTACTATGCTACCACTGATGTCTTGCTATGCTTTATAGTTTTATTTTGAAAATAGGTCCATCGAGATATAATTCGCATTCATTACATTAATCCATTTAGTGTATAATTTGATGATTTCTGTACATTCACAGAATTTTGCAGCCATCACCACAATCCATTTTAGAACATTTTCACGTTCTACAATAAACCAAAATTAAACTCCGTATTTATTAGCAGTCACTCTCTATTTCCCACTAAACCCTGTGCCTTAGGTCTCGGCAACCATGAATCTATTTTCTGTCTTACGAATATGCTCATTCTGGACATATCATATAAATGGAGTCATGTAATAAGTGGTCTTTAATAAGTGGTCTTTAGTAACTGGTTTCTTAGCATAATGTTTTCAAGGTTCATCCATGTTGTATCATGTATCAATACTTTATTTTTATTGTCGAATAATAATATCCCATTTTATGGATATACTACATTTTATTTATCTATTCATCCATTAATGAACATTTGAGTTGTTTCTACTTTTTGGCTATTATGAATAATGCTGCTACGAACATTCACCTACACATTTCTGTGTGGCATGTTTTCATAATCTTAGGTGTAAATTTAGGAGTGAAATTGCTAGGTCATATGGTAACTCTAACATTTTGAGGAATTTCCAAAATGATTTTCAAAGTGGCTGCACCTTTTTACATTCCTACCAACAACATAAAAGGGTTCCTTCCAATTTCTTTTTGCCAGTACTCATTACTATCTGTCTTTTTGATGATAGCCATCCTAGTTGGTCTGAAGTAGTATCTCATTGTGGTTTTGATTTGCATTTCTCTAATAACTTACAATGCTGAGCATCTTTTCATGTGCATTTTGGCCATTTGGAGATCTTATCTAAGGAAATATCTATTCAAATTATTTTCCCATTTTTAAACTTAGGTGTTTTTCTATTATTATTGAGTTATTAAAGTTCTTTACATATTTTGGATATTAGATTCTTATCAGATACATGATTTACAAATATATTCTCCAATTGTCTTGTCTTTTCACTTTCTTGACATCATTTACAACAAAAAAGTTTTTAATTTTGATGAAGTTAAATTTTTTCTTTTGTTGCTTGTACTTTTAGTGTTGTATTTGTAAAAGTCACAAAGATTTACTTTTATGTTTTCCTCTAAGGGTTTTATAGTTTTAGCTTGTACACTTAGGTAGTTGATCCATTTTCAGTTAATTTTTGTGTGTGGTGTAAACAGGGGTTCAATTTCAAATTTTTGCACTTCAAGTACCATTTGTTGAAAAAGCAACTATTTTTCCTTATTTTTAGCACCCTAATGAAGATTAGTTGAGCATGAATGTAAGGGGTTATTTCTGGACTCTTCAATTATATTCCATTTAGCTTTGCTCTGGCTTCAGTTTTATGGAATGCATTTACAATGTTTCTGAGCCACATCTTTGGCCACCTCTTGGGTCTTCGGGAATATTATAAAGTAGGCACAACTGGTTTTAATAACTTTTCCTTTCTTTCAGGCATCCTTTTCCTCCGTTGTGCTTTCCCCATTATTTTCTCAAAACTTGCACTACATGTCTCCCTTCTGAAATCTCTTACTTGCCATTTTTCCTCATTTCTTCAACTTTGGATCATGGCAAAAGTGGTGCAGGAGCCAGCCAGGACAGGAGGGACAGAAAGTTGACTAGGTTCACTAGCAATGATTACATACAAAGACAACTTTTTTTTTTTTTTTTAATCGTTTGGACAACGAAGAAGGAAGGTGGCTTTTCATAGTCTCTAATAGAGGTATTACCAATTGTTATGACATCATGCAAAAACAAAAAGGCTATAGAACATCTTGTGACTTGGTGCATCCCCATGTTTATAACATAAATTATCCTAAGGGAAATGAAATTATCTGATCCTAGTCATATCATGCCTTTCTAGTGACAATTTTCTAAGCCCATGTGTTTATATATGTAGGTAGATGATAATAAGATGACAGACGACCAAGAAGCCTTCCTGTATTACTACATTTGAGAGTTCCCTAGCTTACTAAGGAACTTAGACCAGCATGATGGAGGAAGGACTGGAAAGGGAGGGGTTAATAACAGAGGACTGCAATAAAGAGCTGAGAGGCCTTGGAGACTGATTGGATGTGAAATGGGCTGTTAAAGAGAAACTCTCATTTGGAGCTTGGAGGGGATTGGAATGGACTCGAAATAGGGACATTAAGAACAGACAGGACTATTTTGAGAGAGAATAGAAGGTCTTTGATAAACTTACAGAATTCAATTTCAGTAGTAGAAAAGAGGAAGAACCAGCTAACCTTATAAGAGATAAAGGGGCACAGAGAGGCCATGCAGCCATTGCATGTAGAACACTACAGTGAGAGGATATGTTGTTATAAGAACTAAAGGGAAGGGTTGGGTAAAAGAAACACTTCTTTTTCTTTCAGAAAAAAAACACCAACATATATCTATAGAGACTAGGAAAATGGAAACAACAATGAAGGAAGATTGAAGATAGGAAGAACTGAAGATTTTGGTAAAAAGGGGTAGTTGGAGGAGTAAAGTCTTGAAGAAGGCAAGAGGGTGAAGGATTAAGCTTTGAAGAGGAAACATTGTGAGATAAGAGATGAAGGGAGAATGTATGAAGAGGTAGAGATATAATACAGATTTGGGGAGAAAGGAAGATATTGTATGAGGATCAATGTGTCAGTGCTTTCACTTGAGAATTACATGTCTAGATGGATGCCCTAGATAAACAATCAAAATGGACTGGAGAATCTGTTACCTGGGAGCCTTAGATAGAAGGCCAGATAAAACTGAATGAAGTTGGAGGCTACAGCAGTACTGGTCGCATGTTATCTCAGAGTTTGTGCTGACCTTTAAGCTAGAGCACATATGACCTTTTCTGTCCCTCCTGGCCTGGCTTATTCTTCCGCCACCTTTGGTGTGATCCAGAATTGAGAGTGGAGAATCAAAGCATATGGGCTGGCAGTTGCTCTCATTTCCTCAATTTCACCAGTGTTTCTCTAAGAATCTGTAGGACACTTATAGGACACTTAGTTATTGGAACTTTGACAAATGGGAAGAGATTTGTGCCTGGTGATTTTTTAATGCAAGAAGTAAAGTAATAAGTAAGAGTCGGGACAAATAGGAGTGGGGACAATGACCTCGACAGGGTAAATAAAGTCTAAGATCATTAATGCAACTAAAATTACACTAGTGACTTTAATTGTCAAACTACTATGAATTAGCAGCTGATGTAAGACAGTCTGGCTTTGTAGTAAACTAGATCCATGGGAATGGCTGACTCCTAGCTTATTTCAAGGTTCTTCTCCAACTTCCCCCATTACCAGGTTCTATTCTCCTCTCTTTATGTGTTTTATATATGCCCTTTCTCTATATATTTTTAATTTCCCACATTCTTATTCTAGATTTTAGTTTATGCCCAGATGATTGCATGATTGTTATAGTTTCCTAAATTGTCTTTTATTCCTTTTTCTTCCCTATTCCCCACTTTTATTCTGTTTTGAGTACCACTGTTAAATTAATATTCTCTGGTGAAAAGATCTTCCATAGTCAGGTTTACTTCCCACAGTATAACCAGTTCCTCCCAACTTTGTCCTAAGATTAAACAAGGTAATAATATCCAGAGATATTTCGTAAAAGGTCTGGTATGTAGTTCCTAGTGAATGAGTATTATTTAATCCTTAGTCAGAACCTGTGATTGGTCATTCATTGTGTCATTCATTGGCTTTGTTGTTGTAGAGCAGCGAGAAAAATTATACCTAATATTAGATGTAATTACCCTAATTTTTTTAATCACATGAAACAAAAGGTGGTTAAGTAGAAATCAGACTTAACTAGCTGTTTTTAAAGGCTTTTTTCAAATATTCAAGGAAGAAGTAAGAGGGCATTTACAAACTATCATTGCTCATAAAACAGAGCTTTTATTTTAAAGAAATAAGATAATAAATACAACTTAAGAATGAGCTTAAGAATAAATAAGATTTAAGAATGATAAAGTACTAGAAAATGTAGCATCAGCCTTCTTCCCTCCTTGTCTTCGCTTTGCCTTTGCCTGACTTTGAAGTGTGAAGTTCTCTTGCTTGCTAGCTCACTAATCTTTGGGTTTAACAGAGTGAGAGAGCTTGTCATTGCTTTCAGTTTATGATGGTTTTCACAGTGGGCCAATCTGTTACCACTCTAAAGCCTCTCCAGAAGAACCAGAGGGCCAATATACTTGAGTTGCCAAAACAGTAAAATGAACCACATAATGCAAAGAAATATTTTTTCTCTTTTTGCATTTCAGTTCTGACAGAGTGCCATTAAATAATGGGGCCTTTAAGAGCTGACTGTGAAATTCAAAAAATGTTGGGAGTCTGGGCCATTGTTCTCATTCTTCACTGTTAAATAATTAAGCCTTGATCATCTCAAATACACATACTTGATTGGTGTCATCTGATGACATTACAATGTTTGCTGTAGCAATTTAGGAAAAGATTAATTTTAAATTGACCTAATTATCTGTTTCTTATTTTTCATTTCAGTTTCGATGATATGGTATCTGAT
>NW_011888963.1:3732566-3736435 GCF_000151845.1 Pteropus vampyrus
AGAGGGCATTTACAAACTATCATTGCTCATAAAACAGAGCTTTTATTTTAAAGAAATAAGATAATAAATACAACTTAAGAATGAGCTTAAGAATAAATAAGATTTAAGAATGATAAAGTACTAGAAAATGTAGCATCAGCCTTCTTCCCTCCTTGTCTTCGCTTTGCCTTTGCCTGACCTTGAAGTGTGAAGTTCTCTTGCTTGCTAGCTCACTAATCTTTGGGTTTAACAGAGTGAGAGAGCTTGTCATTGCTTTCAGTTTATGATGGTTTTCACAGTGGGCCAATCTGTTACCACTCTAAAGCCTCTCCAGAAGAACCAGAGGGCCAATATACTTGAGTTGCCAAAACAGTAAAATGAACCACATAATGCAAAGAAATATTTTTTCTCTTTTTGCATTTCAGTTCTGACAGAGTGCCATTAAATAATGGGGCCTTTAAGAGCTGACTGTGAAATTCAAAAAATGTTGGGAGTCTGGGCCATTGTTCTCATTCTTCACTGTTAAATAATTAAGCCTTGATCATCTCAAATACACATACTTGATTGGTGTCATCTGATGACATTACAATGTTTGCTGTAGCAATTTAGGAAAAGATTAATTTTAAATTGACCTAATTATCTGTTTCTTATTTTTCATTTCAGTTTCGATGATATGGTATCTGATCATATTTGAATATTCAATTGTTATGAATTTCTAATATTGTGCTCTTACCCTGGTAGTGTTTTGTTCTGTAACTTTTCGTGATGCTTGATTTAATATGCCTCTTATCCTTTTAATCATATTTTAATAAAATCTAGTGTGCCAATATTGGATTTGGCAGCATCATCACTGATTTTTTAATGAACATTTACATATATACACATATAATTTATTACTTAGCATACTTAAGCATATCTTATAAAGTATGATGTACTTTTAACATAATAATTTTTATATCCACATTTATTAAGTAGAATATGTTGGTAGCTCGCAATTGGGAATGATTTGCTTCCCCATCTTCAACTGACATTTCGCAATGTCTGGAGACATTCTTCACCATCTTGACTGGAGGGGTGCTATTGGCATCTAGTTGGTAGAGGCCAGAGATGTGCTAAACATCCTAGCATGCACAGGACAGCCCCCGCAATTTAATATGGCCCCAGATATCAATAATACTAAGGTTGAAAAATCCTGATCTAGATGAATGGGTATGGGATTGATTGCCTTTTCACGTTTTGGAAAGAAAAAAATTTGAGTTACTTAAAAAATTTTTTTTTAAATTTTTTATTTACAGTTTATATACAACGTTATATTATTTTCAAATGTACAACATAGTGATTAAACATTTATATAACTTATGAAGTGATCATTCTGATAAGTCTAATACCCATCTGGTTCCATATACAGTTGTCACAATATTATTGACTATATTCTCTATGGCGTACTTTATATCCTCATGTATAACTGGAAGTTTGTACTTCTTAATCCCTTCACCCTTTCACCTTTTTCCCTAACCTCCCTCCCATCTAGTAATTGTTAATTTGTTCTCTTTATCTATGAGTTTGTTTCTATTTTGTTTGTTTATTTTGTTTTTTAGATTCTACATATAAGTGAAATCATACAGTATTTGTCTTTCTCTGTCTGACTTATTTTACTTAGCATAATACCCTCTAGGTTTATCCATATTGTCGAAAATGGCAAGACTTCATTCTTTTTAATGGCTTTGTAACATTCCATTGTACATATGTATCCTATCTTCTTTATCCAGTCATCTACTGATGGACACTTAGGTTGCTTCCATATCTTGGCTGTTGTAATTAATGCTGTAGTGAAAGTAGGGGTGCATATATCTTTGTGAATTAGTGTTTTGGATTTCTTTGGTTAAATACCCAGAAGTGGAATTGCTGGGTCATATGGTAGTTCTATTTTTAATTTTTTGAGGACTGACCATACTGTTTTCCATAGTGGCTGCACCAGTTTGCATTCCCACTAACAGTACTTTTATGGCCAGCAAAAGGTAGTGCATGTAAATAAGAATAATCCAAGATCAAAAATGCCATAAACTCCACCATGCTTTTGTAATTCTTGTTAATCTTTAGGAGCTTTCACACTTAGAATGTTTTATATCATCTCCGGGATGTGAAGTAGAAGAGTTTCTTAAGAAATATGCCTTTTTACAGATGTAAAACAGACACAGAGAATTTAAGTGATTATCTTAAGGTTGCATGACTGATGAGTGATCCCAATTCCCTGTTCACAGAGCACTGAAGCCCCTGAGACAGAAATGTATCTACTAATCTAATAGTACGAGTGAAATAAAGAAACATACTTTTTGTGTTCCCAGGAGGAAAACAGACTAGTAGTGCAAGTGTGCAAAAAAGCCTGCTCTGTCTTCTCTTTGCATCTCCCATCTCCTCAGTAATATGAAAAATCCAAGAGGAATAAGGTCACCATTCTGTTATGAAACAGTGAATAATCTCAAATTATCATATTAATTAAAACATTTCATTATTGGTGGAGAATTAAATTCACTTGTGTTAACTCTAAGTTTACATTGAATATTAATGACAGTATTCAAGAGAAGTAAATCTCAAATTGATGCTGTAAAATGTGCTAACATAGTCATGCTAAAACTGAGACAGCTCAAGCAATATGGCCTTTCCATGTTCTTCCTCTGCAAGTTCTAAGTTATGATTTTTCTTTTAGCTATTGAATAATAAATGCATTTGTCACGGAATGTCATCAGTCAGAGTACAGATTTAAATGAGAAATGGAATGAGCATTGATGCCTAACAATTGTGTTGCTGACCTTGGATAATGGTGTCAGTGATTTTCAGAATACTTAACATAGAGAAGAAATCCACTATCATTTTCATCACAAATTTGTCCCTGTTGTGTTATTTTGGTCAGGAACTAAGATCAGTAAAACTTTAACTTAGAAATTGTTAACATATGACATAAAACCTTCTGTTTTAATAGTTGAGGTAATTAATTTTAAATGAAGTAGAGCTGTAATCTCAACTATGTTCATATAAATATTGATCATTTGGAATAAGTTCTATTTAAATGTTTTCCAACAATTTGTACAAACCTGTAAAAGTGAATACAGCGGGAAGAGTTACAAAGCAATCCATCCTTTCTTATCAACTGGCTCACTTGTCAATCAAAGATTTCCTCAAATTTAGAATCTACAGATTGGAGTAAGGATTTTTTTTCAATATATTTACTAAGTTTCTTCTAGATATCTCACATTGTGGATATACCAGAGAGGCATGCAGGCTTCATATGTGTTTTCTGTAGTTAAACATTTACTAGTTAGGCTATACATTGGGGTAACTTTTAGAATACCCATTGGGAGATGAAGGTGGCCTAGCAGCAGAGAGGGAGGGCTTTCAATGATGAGCGTTATCAATGTCCAAAAATAAAGGAGAAATTCTCAGGATTCTGCAGCGTAGTGGGAGGTGGAAAAAACACTGAAAGAAGGTGAGAAGATAAGGACAATCGAGGGTGAAATGACCCACAGCAGTATTTCCAAACTATGTGTTTAGTTGAATGGCAAGAAGCGAATTGTAATCAAAACTCACATTCTCCACTGAAGTAGTATGTTGAAGATGGAGGAGTCGTTTGTAAACACGGTACTTATATTCTAATGGTTGTTCTTAATCATGACTAATTTGAATTATCAGGGGAGCTTTTAAGTATATGAATGACTGCACCCCCAACTGGGGATTCTGGTCCAGTGGGTATAGATTTAGGTCTTAGAAATTGCTATTTACAAAGGAAAGCAAATTCTATGGAAAATTCTAAAATTCAGAAAACCAGGGATACAAAGAGATTAGAACATACCTGATGGTATTTCAGACACCTCATCATATATGAAGATGTAGTG
>NW_011888963.1:3736485-3750170 GCF_000151845.1 Pteropus vampyrus
GTAGGGGTGCATATATCTTTGTGAATTAGTGTTTTGGATTTCTTTGGTTAAATACCCAGAAGTGGAATTGCTGGGTCATATGGTAGTTCTATTTTTAATTTTTTGAGGACTGACCATACTGTTTTCCATAGTGGCTGCACCAGTTTGCATTCCCACTAACAGTACTTTTATGGCCAGCAAAAGGTAGTGCATGTAAATAAGAATAATCCAAGATCAAAAATGCCATAAACTCCACCATGCTTTTGTAATTCTTGTTAATCTTTAGGAGCTTTCACACTTAGAATGTTTTATATCATCTCCGGGATGTGAAGTAGAAGAGTTTCTTAAGAAATATGCCTTTTTACAGATGTAAAACAGACACAGAGAATTTAAGTGATTATCTTAAGGTTGCATGACTGATGAGTGATCCCAATTCCCTGTTCACAGAGCACTGAAGCCCCTGAGACAGAAATGTATCTACTAATCTAATAGTACGAGTGAAATAAAGAAACATACTTTTTGTGTTCCCAGGAGGAAAACAGACTAGTAGTGCAAGTGTGCAAAAAAGCCTGCTCTGTCTTCTCTTTGCATCTCCCATCTCCTCAGTAATATGAAAAATCCAAGAGGAATAAGGTCACCATTCTGTTATGAAACAGTGAATAATCTCAAATTATCATATTAATTAAAACATTTCATTATTGGTGGAGAATTAAATTCACTTGTGTTAACTCTAAGTTTACATTGAATATTAATGACAGTATTCAAGAGAAGTAAATCTCAAATTGATGCTGTAAAATGTGCTAACATAGTCATGCTAAAACTGAGACAGCTCAAGCAATATGGCCTTTCCATGTTCTTCCTCTGCAAGTTCTAAGTTATGATTTTTCTTTTAGCTATTGAATAATAAATGCATTTGTCACGGAATGTCATCAGTCAGAGTACAGATTTAAATGAGAAATGGAATGAGCATTGATGCCTAACAATTGTGTTGCTGACCTTGGATAATGGTGTCAGTGATTTTCAGAATACTTAACATAGAGAAGAAATCCACTATCATTTTCATCACAAATTTGTCCCTGTTGTGTTATTTTGGTCAGGAACTAAGATCAGTAAAACTTTAACTTAGAAATTGTTAACATATGACATAAAACCTTCTGTTTTAATAGTTGAGGTAATTAATTTTAAATGAAGTAGAGCTGTAATCTCAACTATGTTCATATAAATATTGATCATTTGGAATAAGTTCTATTTAAATGTTTTCCAACAATTTGTACAAACCTGTAAAAGTGAATACAGCGGGAAGAGTTACAAAGCAATCCATCCTTTCTTATCAACTGGCTCACTTGTCAATCAAAGATTTCCTCAAATTTAGAATCTACAGATTGGAGTAAGGATTTTTTTTCAATATATTTACTAAGTTTCTTCTAGATATCTCACATTGTGGATATACCAGAGAGGCATGCAGGCTTCATATGTGTTTTCTGTAGTTAAACATTTACTAGTTAGGCTATACATTGGGGTAACTTTTAGAATACCCATTGGGAGATGAAGGTGGCCTAGCAGCAGAGAGGGAGGGCTTTCAATGATGAGCGTTATCAATGTCCAAAAATAAAGGAGAAATTCTCAGGATTCTGCAGCGTAGTGGGAGGTGGAAAAAACACTGAAAGAAGGTGAGAAGATAAGGACAATCGAGGGTGAAATGACCCACAGCAGTATTTCCAAACTATGTGTTTAGTTGAATGGCAAGAAGCGAATTGTAATCAAAACTCACATTCTCCACTGAAGTAGTATGTTGAAGATGGAGGAGTCGTTTGTAAACACGGTACTTATATTCTAATGGTTGTTCTTAATCATGACTAATTTGAATTATCAGGGGAGCTTTTAAGTATATGAATGACTGCACCCCCAACTGGGGATTCTGGTCCAGTGGGTATAGATTTAGGTCTTAGAAATTGCTATTTACAAAGGAAAGCAAATTCTATGGAAAATTCTAAAATTCAGAAAACCAGGGATACAAAGAGATTAGAACATACCTGATGGTATTTCAGACACCTCATCATATATGAAGATGTAGTGCGTGCTTCAAAATGATGATAACTTTATAGGTCTGAGACTTTACAGCAAAGGTATGTGATATTTGTCTTCTGCTCTTTGGGAGAGAATGAAAAACGGCCAGTAAACTTTACTCTTGGTCTCCTTCTTATCCCAGGGAGCCTCCTGGGAACTAGCACGGCAGTGGCTAGGGAAGTTACACAGAACGCTGAAGAACCATTGACACTATCTAATTTACTGAGTGGCCTTCAGGGGACACCCTTGTCAAAGATATTTTTTAGGTAACAACTTAGAACTCAGCATAAATAGAAACTAACTGTAAATAGATTTACAGATAAAATGATCAATATTTAGGATATCTACATTATACAAATACCTCAATTTTAGATCTTGTGGAAGTTAAAAGGTTAACTGCCAGAGATTGAAAAGGTTAATTCTGTCCTCTGACAACCAGAACAAGGCCCTGTCATTGCAGAACAGTTACTGCTCAGTGTCAGGAAGGAGAGATATGTATACACATATATATGTATATTGTAGAAGTCACATTTATAGAAGGTTAAAGAAGTTTTCAAATCTAAGTTTGTGAATGATAAACCACATTCCGGGAGCTGTAGAATGAGGAAGGTGATCAATCCATGTAATAACTAATAAACAAACAGGAAATATTAGCAAACAGGAAAATAGGTCAGTAGATATTATGACAAAATTTTGATCTTTTGCAGTCCTCAATCTTCAGTAAATTTTTTTTTCAGCACTGTTTAGAGATGTGAACTAACCTAGTCAGAACAATTTATTTAAACTACCATCATTTTAATAGGAATATACTTAGAAATGCAGATTATTTAACAAAACTATATTCTCAGAGGAATTGAGGTATAATTTTAAGGAGTTGCATGATTAGACCAACTGCTGCATCATGATGAATGTTAATTTTGTTAAAGTATAACTGTCCGTGTTCTATACACCATAATAAATATGCTGTTAAGAGTTGTTTATAGATTTTCTATCATGCCTCTAATTTAATTAAAGTTAAAAATGTTGGAAAACTTTAAAATTGTACGAGAACTTTCTAGTTCCTGATTGTCATTTGAGTTCCCACATTTAATTCTCACCTTTTCTAAATTCCTAATACAATCAAAAAGAAATAGAAAAAGAAAAGTACCCACACAGTAGTAGTGAAGAGGTAAAGCTGCCATCAAGTAGCCAGATAATTTGAGGAATTTCTGAAAGATGTAGTAGAAATAGTACCAGATCTGAGAGAAATATCTACATGCTAGAATATAATTAATTCATCCATCCATCCATTCATTTATTTATTCTTTTACTCACACAGTTTACAAATATTTATTGAGCACATATAATGTGTCCCACATTTTTGAAGTACTGGAGATCACAAACATGAACAGTATTGGCACAATCTTTGCTTTCATGGGATCTAGTGCAGGAAGACGTAGTACATAAATGAGTAAATAAACAAGATATTTCAAATACTGATAAAGGACTATAAAAAAACCCCAGAATATTGTGATGAAGAGGTTTCCTGCAGGGAGAGGAACTGGTGGTGGTATGAAGCCGCATTTTATTACAGGCAGAGATGACAATAGGGCTGAGATCTGAATAGTAGGAAGAATTAACCACAGGAAGATTTGAAGGAACAGCATTTCAGGAAGATGCAATAAGGAGTGCAAAGGCTAAGAAGAATCAAAGAAGTCCAGTGTGACCAAAGAAGAGTAAAAGAGGGAGTTAAAAGATGTGAGATCCAAAGAGGTAACTTTACTACAAAAGTAGCACAGCGTAAGCTTCAGGTCCCTCTTGAATCAATTCTTGCAAGACTGTGAACCTAATTTTGTATATTTTTCTTGAATTGGGTCCACCAAATTACATAAACTTAAGATCCTCAAAATTTAGATTCAACCCTGAGTCAGAGGACTAGGGTCAATGAATAAAACCTTGTAGGACCTAGAAAGGCATTTTAATTTTTTTTTTCTTGTTGACATGGGAACTTTTGAAAGGTTTGGGGCAAGATAGTGCTATGACCTGATGTATGCCATATATTTTAGAAGTATTTCTGTGGCAGCTGTCCTGTGGATGGACAACATGGGTGGATAGAAATATAAAGAGAGGCCCCTGAGGAGTTGCCCAAATTGCCTGAGAAATGGCAGGTTGGAACAGTGAGGTAGCAGTGGAGATAGAAGGGGATCTGTGAAAAAATTACCTGGGCAGCATCACTAAAAAATATCCTCCCAAGTCCAAGCTGAAGGCTTGGGTGGGAAGCGGGCAATGAGTAGAAGTCAAATATCAGTCCTACTGATGACTTTGAAAAATGTGCTCATGGAAGAAATGATGACAGAAAAGACTTATGAGATTTTTTTTTTAAAAAAAGTATAACATTCATTATTAGTGAAAGTGATGACAATGAACACTCGTACGCATAGTTAATAAAGTGCAAATTGGTACAAATTTTCCTGAAGAGAAATTGGTGCTATATATCATGAACTTTTCAGGGTGTGTTATTTTTGGTTTAGTAATTCCACTTTTAGAAAACTCTCTTGTGGAAATAATCAGACCACTGATCAAAGATGCACTTATAGAGATGTTCATAATAGCATTATTAATAATACAGAAAAACTGGAAAGCGGTTTTAATTTTCAATAATTAGGGTTTGAGTGAGTTCATTATGGTAATCCATACAATGAAATACTATATAGTCATTCAAAATAATGTATAAGCACACAAGTATTGCTAATGAGAAAAGCAAGCTAGAAAATATTTGTATATGAAGAAATATTTGTGCATGTGAATAAGAAAAAGTTGAGTGTATACCTACATGTTAACAATGTTTATCTTTCTGTGATTGGACTAAGGATGATTAAAAAATTTCTTTCTATCATAAATTTTGTGCAACATAAAAAATAAAAAAGTTTAATTAGTGGTAGTAAACATTTCTAGAGATAATTTGCATTGTGTTTGTTAATAGCTTTTGAGACTGAAGCAAATGTTTTTAGCCATGTGGGATGCATTTTATATGTAGCTATAATCCATTAAAAATTTATATCCATAATATGTTAGTTGCAGATACAATAGTATATACAGGAAACAGATGGAATGAAGTGAAAATAAGTAACTCAAGGTAAGTGATGTAGGCGATACAATTTGCATCAGGAGATCAGTAAAGAGAACATTAAAGGGATCTAGGGAGTCAGCTCATTCTGCCTTTTGCATGAAGTGAGATGAGTTTAGCCTTTAAGGCTGGCTGGTAGGATTGGATTCAGCAGATGAGAGTCTTTTGGATGCAGAGATTAATGATTTTTGAGGGGAGAAGTAAGTGGTTGGTAAAATTAGGCCTTGTTTGCATATTAGAAAGAATAAAGTTGTAAGATTAGATCTGTTGACTCTGAGAAGGATATACCTGCCCAATAGGACTCCTTGTGTTTAACTGGGCTCAAATTTATAATCAGAGTCTAGCAGCTATTGCTGATGGAGGCCTTTCATGCATTCTGCATTTCAGGGAAAAGCCACAGGCTGAGTTGCCAGCCTCCTGCATTGTGTAACTGGTGTCTGAGTCAGTCCTTATAAAAGAGTTCCTAGAATCACATTTCAACCAATGGGCTGAGACTTGCCCTATCCAATCAGAGCTGCTCAGCTATATCCTCATTTTCATATTTACTGACCAATGAGAACAGCTCTGTAACAACCAATCAGGACATGCTACTCCAACCAATGAGGAAGGTGCTATTTGGGTCCATAAACCTGTGCAAATTTGGTTTCCTCATTTGCATAAAAATGGACCAATCAGGAGCCAGGGCAGTCACTTCCTTTATATAAGAAGGCATCCCCTTGGTCTCAGGGGAGCTCACTTTCAGTTTCCCCTGGAGGCTGTGTTTCTTTGATTTGCAAACTGTTCACCTGAAGAAAGTTTCTCCTTTTGCTGTACCCCAAATTGGGGACTTCTGTTGGCATTGGGTTGGTGGCAGCAAACTTTTGTTGATGGATCTGTAGTAAACTAGGAAGAATTCATAAATTTCGTTATGAATCCATAATTCACAATGGAATAGGTGTCAGGAAATTACCATGACTTCTTGAACTATGGAGAAATGATATATACATGGCATTTTAGTAAAATTCCACTGGCCTGTGATAGACACAGGGTTTGTCACATGGTGGCTGTGAAACCATCAAGGGAAGCATCAGCAGTGCTTAATACACCAAAGAGGGGAGACCAAAAAGACCCCTATGTTTCGAAACTGGAAACATAAGGTAATGGGAGACCAGCCTGGAGAAAGTGTGAGATGAAGCTTGAAGAGCATAACATGCATATTCCTTCTAAAAGAGGTAAGGAGGAATAAAATCCACAGTGTAGTTTTCCTAAATTTGGGTTCTGAGTTATTGATGTAGCCCATTAACCAATTATGGTTGCCTGTGAAGACTTTGCTGGACTCCACAAGAAAGGACACATTGGCATATGGTTTGTGTTCTTGAACTAAATCATGACTCACTCACTTCTAACTGCCCTTAATTCCATGTGTCATACTTGGGTTATCATGGCCACAGAATTAGCTATTGATACTTTGATATCCATTGACCATCAGTTTTCATGCTCAAGATTATGTACCTAATCTGGCTTCTGTGACTGAAAATGCTGTGTCTTCATTCTGTATACATGTCCTAGGCAACCTGAGGTCATTTCTTTCCCATTTTTAAAAAATTATTTTAAAATAATTTAGATTCATGGAGAAGATGCAAAAATAGTACTGAGAGTTCCCTTATACCTTTCATTCTTCCTCTAATGTTAACATTTCAGATAACCATTGTATCAAAATGAAGAAACAATGCTATTAAACTAAAAATTTTATTCTGATTCCATCAGTATTTCTACTACCCCTTTTGCTGTTATAGGATCCAATTCAGAATCTCATATTGCATTAGCTGTTGTTTCTTCATAGTCTCCTTCATTCTGCGGTGGTTTCCCAATATTTATCTTTCTTGACCATAAGACTAATGAAGAAAAGTCAGTTTTTTTGTCAAATTTCCCTCTGTTTATATTTGTCTAATGTTTTCTGATGCTTAGATTGAGGTTATTTATTTTTGTCAGGAACACCACAGAAATGATGTTGTGGCCTTCTCAGTGCAACCTGTCAGGTTGAATCGTGTTGATATATTTTATGCCATTTATATTTATTTTTGTATCTCTCTGTATACAATAAAAACAGTTAAGTTTATACTGATATTTCTGACTCCAGTCCAGCATGACAGGGCACATTCTAGCCTTCTCCATTTCCTAATTTGTAACTTAGTTCTCCAACAGTGATAAACATGGCTGTCATTATCTACATGTTATTTACTTATTTTTTTCAACTCTAGTATAGACATAAAGTTTTTTTTGAAATTGCTAACACATACCCCTGTGAGAAACAAATTTATCAACTAGACAGTTTTCTTGTATAGTTCTTTTGTCTTTACCCTTAGAGTATTCAGTCAAAATACTATTTTCCAAGTTAGATTAGTTCTTTCCTCACCCCTTTCACTGAGGTTATATTATTTATTTGTAATTCAGTTAAGTTCATGTATTACAATTTGTATTCTATTTTATGTTTTCTTTATTTCTAGTTCTTTTTAAATTGACATCAGGAGAATTTACTCTCTGTGGTGTGCATTTAGTTATTTGAGAGAACTGTGTGTTTACCACCACAATCATGATACAGAATACTTTATCACCTCAAAAAAATCTCTCCTTCTGTCATTCTATAGTTAACTTCATACTTTACCCTCAATCCTGGGCAACTACTGATCTTTTTTCTATTCCTATCTTTTTGCCTTTTCTAGAAAGTCATATAGGTGAAATCACACACCCTTTTGTCTCTGGCTTCTTGCAATTAGCAAAATTTATTTAAGATTCATCCATGCTGTTGCCTGAATAAATAATGTTTCTTTTTATTGCTTAGTAGTATTCTACTGTATATATGAACCACATTTGTTTATTCACTGGTAGAAGAACATCTGGGTTGTCTTTAGTTTTTGACAATTATAAACACAGCTGATATAAATATTCCTGTACAGGTTTTTGTGTGAACATAAGTTTTCATTTCTCTTGGGTAAATGCCTAGAATTGGGATTGTTGACTCATATCATAAGTATGTACTGAACTTTATAGGAGACTGTGAAACTATTTTTTCAAAGTGATTATACATTATATAATCCTACCAGCAGTGTATAAGAGTTCCAGTTTCTCCATCTCCTCTCAGAACTTGATGTAATAAGGGTTTTTGTTTGCCATCCTGATAAATGTGCATTCATATAATATTTACATTTTCCTAATGACTGGCAATGCTGAGCATCTTTTAACATGCTTATTTTTCATTGGGCATTTTCTTTTTGGTTAATTGTTCAGATCTTTTGTTCATTTATAAAAAATTAGATTGTTTTCTTATTGCTTAATTTCGAGAGTTCTTTATATTGTATATGCAAGTACTTTGTTAGAATGTGATTTGCAAATATTTTCTCTCAAAATTTGTGGCTTGTCTTTTCATTCTCTTAATGGTATCTTTCAAAAAGTAGAGGTTTATAATTTTGATAAAGCTCAATTTATCATTACCCAGCCCCCCATGAATTGAATACTTGGTGTCATATTTTAAAAATATCTTTGCCTATATTGAGTTTTAGAAGATTTTTTCCGATTTTTTTTCTAGAATTTTGAGAGTTTACTTTTTACATTTAGGTATGTACTGTTGTTCATGTTTTTCTGAGTTTTCAGGTTTTCAATCACCATATGATGAAAAAGTGATCTCTCCTTTTTTGAAATTCTTTTTTGCTTTTGTGAAATATTAGTTGACTATATTTGTGTAGGACTGAACACTCTATTCTTTTCCATTGATCTATGTGTTTATCTTTTTGCCAATATCATTCTTTGATACTTTCTTTTACCCAGGGGTGTTTAGAAGTGTTTTGTTTGATTTTCTACTATTTAAGGATTTTTTTCAGATATCATTCTGTTATTGGTATTTAAATTCCATTTTTCTCAAAAGATAGGCCTTGTTTGATTTCTATTCTTTGAAATCTGTTGGTATTTGATTTATTGGCGTAATATCATTTATCTTGGTGGATATTCTATTTACACTTGAAAAGAATGTATATTTTGCTGTTGTAGAGTGGAGCATTCTATAAATGTCAATTATGCCAAGTTGGTTGATACTGCTGTTTGGGCCTTTTATATCTTTTCTGATTTTTCTATCTATCTGTTCTATCTATCCTGCTATAATTGTGGATTTGTCAGTTCTATTGATATTTAAGTTGCCTTAAATTTATTCTACTTTTACAAATATCAATACAATGAATATCTTTCACTTTGTGAATATTTATTATTATTTCTCTAGATAAATTCCTAAAAGCAGATCTATCAGTCTAGATGTTTTGCTCATTTTCAAACTTTTGAAGATAATTGCCAAATCACCTTTCAGAAAAATCATGCCAATTTACTATTCCATTGAGATAATATAAGTGTTTGTTTTTGGAAGGGGAGTTTCTTTACCTAATTCTTCCAGATGAGGAAGAAGCAGAGAGAAACAAACTTTTCATGGTAAAATAAAATTGAGAGACAGTTTTATGTGTGATGATTTTATCTGATACTTCCTAGATGAAAACAGCAAAGAGCAGCTATCTAAAGAATGAAATGATAGATAAAATCTATCATAAAATAAACACAGATAAAATCTGTGTTTTGTAAACATTCTCTTAAAGACAAAATTAAAGGATATGCTTTTTGCTCTCATTAAAAGTTCTTTGAATTCTTGAATTTTTAGTCATTTTCTCATTTTTTAGTGTAATTTGAGCATTTCCACTCCTCCTTTTTTCATTTTTCAAGGTTTTTTACTTTCCTCAGGTTCTGGTTCAAATACCTGTCCCTCCTGAAGTTATTTCTGATTTCCTCAAACCTGGCAATTGTTCAATCACTCTTAGAATTCTGCATGGAACTTTATACTTTTGGTTTTTAGCACCAATAATTTTATGTACTTATCCCATCTTAGCAATGTTTAAACATTCATCGAACACAAGATTCCTGTCTTGTGCTTTTTCTGTTTCTCTAAAGATGAGTCTACTAGTTTGCAACATAATTTGAGACTGTAAACTCTGTAACAACAGGACACTTTTTTTCCTCATTATTCCATTTCCAGTGCCTTTCACACTGCTTGAAACATTGTTGGAGCTCAATAAACATTTTTTTTTTAAATAAACGAGTGAACAAATAGATTTATAATGAATTTAGTAGAGGAGAGTTATTTTCCAAAAAATCATATGCTGCGCTTTCCTTTGTAGCAATCTCATCAGGAAGGAAAGAGTGTTTTCCTCTTAAGGAAAGATTTAAAGCAATTAGGTTTAATTTTCCACCAAAGGGAGAACAAACCAATCTGGGTTTACAGTGTCAAAATGAGGAAAAAAATGTCTACCTGGGTTTATTGCCCAGGAATGAGAAAACGAAAGGGTTTAGGCCTTTTGGGAGGTAGAAAGTCCTAAACCCACTTAGATGCTGCAATTCCAAAGGTCCGAGGGGATACCTATGAGGACAGAACTGTGGCCTTAGTGACAAGCAAAGCCTTCTGTGGCCAGGCTTGGCTTGAAAGTGAATGAAGCTACCATGTAGTTGCCCATCAACAAGTAGAGCTTGTTGGCTTAGACCACAGATGGCACACCAGCTTGGACAGATGGTGAGAGACTAGTGCTTCACAGTGGCATCCTGTGGCCCCAAAGAACAAATGACAGTTGTGGCAGTCACAGACTGAGGCTCTTCTCTGCTCAAAAACTAGAAGGCTCAAAGGTCTACTTTTTATATCAATCTATGGGATTTATTTTGGCAGTTTTAGGGAGGGTGCAGAGACCCCCAAAATGACTGGTTATATCTTCCAATTTGGGTAGGGAATTGAGCTCCTTCTAATTAATTTGAAAAAAATTAAAGGATTAAAGGATTGCGATGTACCATGTACCTTGCATGTCCCAGAGCAATATGTAGCTCAATAATTAACATTTTGTTTTTTTTTCTAGTCACATCCTCTCAGGGTTAGGAAGTTCTTTTTCAGATCTATAGGATATCGTTATTGAGTAAGCCTTCTGCTAGCAAAAGGAATACTCCAGCTTTAAGTCCAACTTTCAGTCCAGGAATGCATAGGTTTCTGGAATAATTCTGAAGCTTTAGTGTCTTTAAATTATTGTTATTGACCTTAGTTTCCCTTTCTTTGTATGGAGCAATATTGAGTGACTATATGCTTGGCTGTGTCCCCATGCCCACTGCAGCATTTAATTTTCACTAACAATGTGTGCTATGGGGGTGTTTTAGGAAGTATTCTTCCAAGCTTTACATTTAACATCAAAAAAATGCTTGAAGACTAGCTTTTGTTTGAGACCAGCTGTTTAGCTTAAGTTTAAATTACTTTTTGAAACACGTTTCCTTGTTGAATATGTGCAAATTACATTTTGGATGTGAAACTGGTGGTACGTAGGTGAAGTGTCTTTGCTTGCATCCTTCCATCAAGCTTCTCGCCTTTGTCTTTATTCCGTTTTCTTCCCAATTAAATAAATGAGGTCCTCTGTGCATCAATGATTATAAAAGAGTTGAAACTAAAGTCTGTATTGAGGATCAGGGTACAGCTGGATTAACTATATTTTCCTCCCTTGCTTTTCCATGTGGGATTAACCATAGAACTGGGGGGCACATTGCTGGGTACCCTCACACTTCCAATATCTCCATATAATGCTCTGCTGTTTTAGGAGAAAAATTAAAATGCTGCCTTTGGAAATGAGATAGACCAGGCAAAAGTTTACAAACTCAGCAAGTAGTTTAAGAACCATAAGTAAAAAAATTCTGTTTGACAATGTAGAGGTGTTTTTCCCCCAAGGGAGAATGAAAACCAGAAAGATGATGAGTTTATCTATGGAGGAGATACAGCAGTGTTGGTTATCTAGGTGTGTCCCATCTCTCATCAATTGCATCCACATGACTTCTAAGATAGTCCTTAGTTTTCCAGGGAAACACCAGAAATGCCATTGTTTTGCAAGATCATTGAACTGGTTATTCTCTACCCCGTGCCCATTTTTCCTTCTCTGCTCCGGGCTGTGTTAGTAGCCTCCCTTGCCTTGACTTTTAGCTAGTTTCCACCAATGAGAAGTTGCCACAGCAGATGACAGAGCCAGAGGAGAATGAGGTGGTGGTATCTCTTGGTCACTCCCACTCCCCTTTTACCTTGTCATGATTCCAGCAGTGGCTTTTCCTTCTGAGATTACAACTCCTACAGTTCTGACAGGCCTTTAGGTACACTGTGTTTTCTTCTCTAGCCTCTTTAGGGCCTGTTGGTGGAAACAGTTTCCTGCTGATGTAGTCCCTAAGGCTTCTGCTTCCCTTGCAGATTATCTTAACCCTTGCCTCACCTCTGTAAATAAATAGTCTCTTTATTAATTTACCTTCAAAATCCCAGCTGAATGTGTCTCTGTTTCCTTCCAAGACATTGAGTGCCAAAGCATTAAACTTTTTTCCAAGTACTGGGCCAATGACTCTGAGTTTACAGCTCTTTTCCGATTGCTTCCTGGATA
The DNA here is from genome assembly GCF_000151845.1 of Pteropus vampyrus. Taxonomy (NCBI): domain Eukaryota; kingdom Metazoa; phylum Chordata; class Mammalia; order Chiroptera; family Pteropodidae; genus Pteropus; species Pteropus vampyrus. The sequence continues at coordinate 3,749,092 of NW_011888963.1, forward strand.
GTAAGTGGTAATTTTATAATGACTTTTAAGTATCGACTGGGGTCCCATTTTAAAGCGTTAGTCTTAAATTGTTGAGCCCGGTTATTTTAAACTTGAGGAGAGGGAAACTTCAGTGAAAAGGATGTGGATTATAAAAACGGACTCAACCGAATTAGAACTTCACCTTGGCTCATTTGGAAGTACTGGACCAGTAAGTTAGGCCTAATTATTTGTTCTGGGTCAAATTGGGATCTAGACTTGGGCCTGAGGGAAGAGTGAACAAATAGTAGTGGTCCATTTTAGAAGCATTGATGAGTAGGGCTTGCGTAGTGTTTGTCTGTAGGAAGCACAAGTGTTGGGCAGCCCACCGAACACAAACCTGACTCCAGTTGCTTTCCTGTGGTTTGCAAAACAACCTGTGCCCTTACCATATGGTCCCACAGCTTTGTTAACAGTTGTTACCGACGAGTGGTTTGGTAACAATTAGCCTGGAGAGGTAAGAACAGTGGATGTTGGAGCTCTAGTTTGTGGTTTTCCCTTAATTTATGAATAAATTCCAAATAAAAGTGAGAGTGAATGGGTGATAGAGCTTCCTTTGTTTTGTGTCGATGTTTCAAATAATTTCATCTTTCCTCTTAATGTGAGAGATGGGAAAGGGAAGAAGTTGAGAATTAAGGACCATGTCATTTCACACACCTGGGATGAGCTGGCTGTGGAGGAGGGGCACATCTGAGGACTCAGCTCCGGTAACCCTTGGTAAGAATAGTGGTTATTTCTAGGAAAGCTTTAGATAACTAGGGACTTTAAAATTCAGATAGAGACCCACTGAGAAACTTTGAGTCATTTATTTGTAATTTTACTTGTTAGAAAATAATATCTTGAATTCAGTACCACTCAATAGTTATTGAAAGTTTATGGAGTATTTTTTTGGATATAAGTCCAACTACTTTTCTAGATCCTATAAAATGCATTCAGGAGTTATCAGACAAGGGAAATGCTTCCTCGCCCTGCATCACTTTAGCACCCAAGTGCTTTTACTCAGCCTGGTTTTGTTGTCTTTGCTTCGTGTTTTTGTTGACCTGCTTTGTTAGAAACAGCCC
>NW_011888963.1:3752585-3754818 GCF_000151845.1 Pteropus vampyrus
AATATTTAGTGTTAAAAAATTAAGAAACCCCGTAAGTGTTGGTCTCAAGCCCTGTGAGCTCTTTCTGACATGCACTGTCCTAGTCACTTCACTACCCCATCAGCCCCTCTTATTCCAACCAGGGAAAGGTTAAATTTGGCATCACAGGGGGCCTCCAGCGGAATTACCGGAGTAGCACGTAATTCCTGTGGTTGGTACCTATCTTTGATTGTTCGAAGTTATTTCCGAGTGTAGCTTTGGATACGGGAGACTCTTAGAAAAGCAGAAGCTCAGCAGAGCAAAGATGGGAACTAAATAGGCCATTAAAATCTGGAACTTTCTTGACTGGAGGCTTTTCTTGTTTGTTTGAAATGGGGTAAAATACATTATTGAAAAAGCGAATCTTTGAATGCAAGAATTATGACAGTGAAGTTGTTTGTATATGTTCTCTGGCAAAAGAAATTGAAATAAATAATTAAAAAAACAGCAAACCAACCAATGGCACTAATTTAAAGAAAAAACTGAAATTCTGAGAAGATAACAAGGCAATTCAGTTGAGTTTTTGCTTGATACTGCTTAGATTCAGACTGTGATAACAGAAGGGCTTAGAAATATATGTTATCTGAAACATGCTTTTGATTTCATTACTAAAATCCAAACCATTTCTCCAGAGGTGGTTAATTATAAACACTTAAATTTTGTAGCAAATTGACTCACTGTGTTTCAAGTGTTAATATTCTATTTGGACATTTAGAATTAGGTTCAGATTGGTGTTTTGTAAATCATTTTGAGATGGGATTAGATAACTGAATCGGAACTCCAGATCTTGATCAGCCACAGTCATTTCTGATGAGTCTCTGAGGAAGGTATTAAGCCTAGAGGATGCAGGGATGTAAATGCTTGGTTTTGTGGCTAGCTTTTGGTCCCAAGTTCTGACGAACTGGGCTGTAATTCTTGGCAATCCAAAGAATTGCCTTTTCCTTTTCTCCTGATATGTATGGTAGAGCAAGTTCTAAGTAGGCAAAGCCTTAACTTTTTTCCCTGAATGCTCCCTAGGTTCCTCTTAGCTGCATAGGGAAAGAGGAAGGAGAAGAACAGTCCTCCCTTCTGAACAGAAAGACAGTTGGGTTTGTCTCACTGAATCAGTAACATGGCAGGGGGAATATCCCAAAGAAGAAATGTTAAGAAAGAAAGTGGGAGCTCTAAGTTACAAAAAGAAAATGGAGAATAATGTTTCCCAGAATCCCAGAAAAGTAATAGTTTCTCTCTGCTGAACTCCCTGAGCATTTTTTGAGCCAATAACATTTTTCTCCTTTTTATTGAAACAATTAGTTGTTCGTATTTACATTGTATAATTCAATGAGGGTTTTTTTTTTCAATTATAGTTGGCATACAATAATATACCAGTTTCAGTTATACGGCATGGTAATCAAAGATCCACATAATTCGCAAAGCAATTACCCCACTAAATCTAGTACACCACTTCCCCTTACATATTTATTACAACGTTATTAACCATCTTCCTCATGCCACACTCCACATCTTCATGTCTATTTCGTAACTATCCATTTGTACCTCTTAATCCCTTTGCCTTTTTTTTGCCATCTCCCCAAGCCCCCTCTCATCTAGTAGCCCTCAAAATATTCTCTGTATCTATGAGTTTATTTCTGCTTTTATTGTTGTTGTTTATTTTGTTCTTTAGATTCCACATGTATGTGAAATCATGTGATATTTGTCTTTCTCTATCTGACCCATTTCATTCATTGCAGTACCCTCTAGGTCCATCAAGGCAATATCTTTTTCCATTCCCTTTCTTTTAGTCTGTGTGTCTTTTTATCTGAAGTGAGTCTCTTGTAGGCAGCATATGTAGAGGTCTTCTTTTCTTATCTATTCAGCCACTCTATCTTTTGGTTAGAGCACTTAATTCTTTTCCATTTGAGGTACTTGTTAATAGGAATGTAATTGTTACCATTCTTTATTCCTTTTTTTGATACATGTTTTTTCTTCGTAAAGAAGTGCCTCCAATGTTTCCTGTAACACTGGCTTGGTGTTGATAAATTCTTTTAGCTTATTTTTGTCTGGGAAGCTCTTTATCTGTCCTTGACTCTAAATAATAGCTTTGCCCGATAAAGAATCCTTGGTAGCAGATCCTGGGTTTTCATCACATTGAATATTTTGTTCCAAGCCCTTCTGTCCTGCACAGTTTCTTTTGAGAAATCAGCTGCCAGTCTTATGGGTGCTCCCTTGTAGGTAA
>NW_011888963.1:3756673-3758882 GCF_000151845.1 Pteropus vampyrus
TAAAAAATCACTCTTTGGAAACTGAAAAATGATAGGATTGATTTTAGGTAATATTTCTTGAGAATTCCGTACTTGTTAAGCACACAAGTATTTTACTTGAATTTATTTTATTTATTATTCAAATTACCCTATGAAATAGGTATACTAGTATTGCTGAAATGCAGCATGGTATAGTGCTTAGAAGTGTTTTGGAGCTGATCTCTGTGAGTTTGAATTTTGCCCATGTCATTTAGTAGACTAGTTGTGTGAGGTCGGGCATGTTCCTTAAACTTTCTGTGCCTACTTTTCTCATCTGTAAAGTGTAACAAGTGTGACACTTTAATCTGTAATAGTAACAAGTGTTGTTGTGAGAATTAACATAGTTAATACCTAAAACTCTCAGAACAGTGCCTGCCTGGCATATAATAGACACAAAACAAAATTAGCTGTTATTATTTTCTTCATTTTTCAGATGAGAAAACAAGGTCAGGTAGGTAACATACTTTGTTTAGGGCCACACAGATGGCCAGTGAGAGAATTTGGTTTCACATGCAGATTGTAAGAGGCCAAAGACGGGTAGGAACACAGTCCTCTGACTATTGTACTCACTGTGAAAAGGGTCAGAGACTTTCAGGTTAAGGAAAATGTACCAGGTACCCTCAGTCTGTCTCCAGCTGTGATCTCCATCCTTTGCCAGGCTGCTCTCTGCGCCCCAAGAAGAGAAGAGGTATGAACTGCAACACTGGAGTCCTTGCCCTCTGTGTCTTGTTGGCGGGGAGCTCTGGCAGAATTCCCAGAGAGAAGAGCATAGTAGAGATATGGTTTTTCTCTTGATTTTTTTTCCTGTGTGATGGCTTTGGGCTGGCTGTATCCCTCTGATATAGTAATTGTGGTAGATCAATAGGCTTGTTTAAAACCTGGCATGTGACATGTCAACTTTTGGAATACTGGTCTGTTGTTCTATAGCTGCAAGAATGTTGAAGGACTCATGGCACTTCAGTGAAGATATAAACAAAGCAGAGAACAGACTCCCAGGGAGGTGCAGCCTTCAAGTCTTATTCCAAGACTTGGGCCTTTGCTTTTCTCTTCTGAATGGGAAGAAATGTTGCCCCAGAGTCCCAGCCTTTGCAGTCACCGACTCTGACCCTTCTCTATATGCCTGAGATGGAGTAGGGCAGAGGGAGTCGTAGTATTTTCCCTTAGGATTAAAGATATTATTACTTGCCCAAGGCTCCCACAGCTCTTCAGATAAACTCCTGGCCCACCCAGAGTTTAGAGAACTACACAGGGTACATCACATGTGCAGAGGGTCTTGAACTGCTTCATAGATTTCCTTGCAAAAACATCTAATCTAGAATCCTCGTGAGGATAGCGGTTTGCTCATTAGCATGGTAACTCCTCGTATTTTTTTATTCTTGACCAATTTAGATAGATTGGTGCAAGGTTTATTAGAGCTGGAGGATTACTTGCTTAATTGTCAAGAAGATGCATAATGAAGTGGGGTACTGTCTGAACTAGTGCCTATGAATGATTTATGCTGCCAGCAATTGATCAGTCATCTTTCATTTGGAAACTTCTACCTTTGAGGGGAATATGAATATGATCTGTATAATCAAATTAGAAGCAAAGCCTTGGGGAAAAAAGTGGAAATGGTTTTAAACTTGCCCTGCTGTGACAGCAAATGAGCACTCAGCACTTAGATTGAAGATCAGGCCTTACTTTCCCAAAGGTAGCCTTGGGTAAGATACTTAATGTTTGCTCATTTGTGAAAGGAGACACAAATGTCTACATTCTCTCTTCCTTTCCTGAGATGTTGAGAATTTAGTAGCAAATAAAACCAACATAATGTTTATTGAATGTCTACTGTCTAGGCTTCATATGGAATGGTAGAAAAATATGATATGTTTATACTTTTCTGGGACTTAGTTTTGTCATCTGTAAAATGGGAGCATTGGATTCAACAAATAATTCTGTCAAGCTCTAAATTTGGTGAAATTATATATAAACACTTGTTAAGCTTATATTAGATGTAGGCACTATGTGAACAAGCACTATATATCATCTTATTTAATCTTCGCAGCTACACTGAGAAGGTGTATTACTTCTTTACCTGCATCTTAGAGTTGGGAAAATAAAACTTTGAAAGATTAATTTGCCCTGCCAGGAGAGCGTGCCCCTGAGTTCAGCTATTCTACACTTCTTGAGAGTCTGTCCTCTATTGGGCTATTGT
>NW_011888963.1:3760807-3761981 GCF_000151845.1 Pteropus vampyrus
TTGGAGAGTTCTACCTTAAAGGAATTAGGGAAATTTCCAGCTGAGCTATGTCTGGCTCATGGAATGAAAGAATTTTACCTCCAGACAGGTTTGTGTTTGTGCTTCACAAATTGTATCCAGCAAGATCCCCAATTGTGTGAGAAAAAAAAGCCCAATATATTGGCCTTCCCTTCCACTATTCAGGTAGGGATGTTCTGCTTTTTCTTATTTCCCTCCCCCACAAAGATGTAAAGAAGCAAGCAGGAAGAGTAGGCAAACACTACAGGAATTCTGTCATATGGCCCCAGAGCTACCCTGGTTGGAGAGTCCAATAAAAAAGTGGTTTATGTGACAGAAAGGTACATTGTGGCAACAACACTATAACGTGAATATTTCCTAGAGTTATACAATGCAGAGGTCCAGTTCTAATCCTGTGTTTCTATACAGCTCAGGTATCTGTGGCAATGGTGGGGTGCTTTAAGTGTGGGGGATCAGCAACTCTGCTTGTGTTCAATTCTGGAAGAAAAATCATTACAGAGGCTACTGTTGGATAGACTAGTGCACACTTTGCCAGAGACCTCATTTGTTCTTAAAGGGTATCTCAAGCTCATGGTGTCCCAAAGTTAACTGCCTATGGGCTTCCATTTATACTGGTCCTTCTGTGCAATTTAACTTAATAAATAACACCATCAATTTCCCACCTGCTTAAGCCAGAAAACTGGATGAATTCCTTGATTTTTCTCTGTTTTCCGTTCTCTACATAAAATATAAAAACAAAGTCCTATCATCCTTTCCTGCTTATTTCTCTCAAATTGGCTTACTTCTGTCCTTCCCTACTGTTGATACTTAGTCCAGGCCACCATTCCCACTTGCCTGGGCTGCTTCTATCATGTCCTAAAAGGTCTTCTAACCAACAGTCTTCCCCTCTCTAATCCACGCTCTGTACTTAGTTCGCAGTGGTTTTTCCTGAACTCCAAGACGATTATGGCAGTCTCATGCTTAAAATAGTGTAGTGTCTTCATTGCCCTCAGGCCCCCTTTAATGGTTTTTAAGACTTATCATGACTTGGCCTTGCTTACACCTCTAATGTCATCTCTTATCCCTTTCTACTCTGTGCTTTAGCCATGCTGAAATAATTTCAATTCCTCCATGACATCGTGTTCCTTCTTATTTCCAGGCCTTTTTCACCCTGCCT
>NW_011888964.1:0-3255 GCF_000151845.1 Pteropus vampyrus
GCCCCTCCGTGTCCCCCTGCTCCATCCATCTGCATTACTTGCCTGGCCCCTTAGCATTTGCCATTGTGACTCTAATTAGGGCTCTGCCACCGCTTGGCACAGTGACCTGGCCACTTACTCTTTGTGAATCTCAGTGCCCCCATCTGTGGAGACAGATAGGACAGATTAGGTCATGGTGAAGATCCGATAGACCTCATCTATGAAAACACTGCATAAAACTTGTCAATTATTATGCATCTGTAGGGAGTCTTTACGTATCACTCAGCTTCAGCAAACGTAGATTAGATGTTTGGTCCCCAGGCCCAGAGAATGGCCTGCCTGTGACTACATAAAACAGTCTGATTTACTGATGTTCATTGATGCAAACCAATGTGTACTCAGTTCAACTAAGTGCTTACAGCGTACAGGGGGTTTAACATCCTTTTACCCACTTTAATACTTACAAAAATAACTGAATGAAAAATTATGGTCTCTAGCATACGAACGAGGAATCTGAAGCAGAGGTTAAGGAACTCACCCTAAGGAGCATAACTAATGGGTGCTAGAGCTGTCTGGCTCCTTTTACTATCCCATGCAACCTCAATTCATTGGTTTCCCCTATAGTGCATAGCACAGGGCCTGGCACACAGTAGGCCTACAATCAATACTTACAATTGATGCATCAAAGAACTTCTCCAAGGGTGCCCACTTGAGGCACAATTCACAGCTCCTCCCACCAGAGGGCAGTCGAGTTAAATGCAAAAGTTCAAGACTTAGCCTCCATTGTTTAAGACAGACAAAAAAATTTACTCTTGAAATGGGATCTCTTTCTTTTGTGTAAGCAAGCATGTCTCAGCGGATTTTGATTTAGGTGGGTCATGGGAAGGGTCAGGTTGTTGGTTACTGGAAGCTGAGCCACGTTCGGGAATTTTCTGATTAGCAGACCTGGGCGGTGCCAGGCCCAGAGACCTCACTGGGCACAGTGGCAGCAGCCATGGAGGCTGTATAAAGATGGAAAGCCTAGATTTAATACCTAGGGTTGCTAGATTAAAAACAACAACAACAACAACAACAACAACAACAACAACAACAACAAAAAACCAGGATAGCCAGTTATATTTGAATTCAGATAAGCAAGGCGTAGTTTTTTAGTGTAAGCATATCCCTAATATTGCACCAAGATTTTTAAGCTGGGTCGGGGGGTGGGAGGGGTTGGGTATATCTTAATGACCATCGGAGGAGGACTAGGATTTAGAAAAGAATGGGCCGAGATTGAAGAAAAGCTGACTGGGTGCTGAGAGATGACTCTATGAGTTCGGAGGTGACCGTACTGGTCCGGGTGAGAGGTATTGGACAGGAAGATGGAGAGATGGGTGAGGATGGTTGGAGAAGTATTTACGAGGTGAAGCCCACAGACTTGCTGAAGGGATAGGTATGGAGGGGCAGGGGGCAAGAAGAATCGAGGGATCTCCGAGGTCTGGTTTCTAGGTGGATGGTGGAGGATGAATCTGGGAAGGAAAAGTCACAAATTTGATTTTGGAATATTGAATCTGAGGGGATTTTGGGGGGAGATTCAAGTGGAAAAGTGGTGTCGGGCAGTTGACTTCCTTCCATGCGCCTACGGCGAGGCTGGAAGCCTGTGGGCAGCCTGTTTGCCAACCTGTTGTGGGTTCTTAATGTGCTGGGTGATGATTTGCACTTGAACTTGGCCACAGGGTTTGCCACTTGAGGCAGGCCCCTTTGCCTCTGGAGGAAGGCCACTGCTAACTACACCTATTTGACGGATGACTTTTAAAAATCCGTGTCGTGATGCGGAGTAAGCTTTGCTAGTCCTCTTGACTCTTCCTCCATTATTCATGGGCTCTGGCCTAGATACCAGTTAGGGAAATGTCTTCCGGCCGAGCAGACTGGACGCGATGGTGTTAAGAGCTGATGTTGGCGATCTGGGTTGACATTCAGTTCCTGGGTTTCTTCATCAGCCCTGTCCTTAGTGGCTACGGTCGCTCATACTTCCTTAGCAACCAGTCTCTCCTGCAGTGCCTTGGCAACCCATGACATCCAGATAATTCAGTGAGAAGGATCTAGTGGATCTTAGTGTGTGGCGAAGGAGCATCATTACCCGAATATGCACGTAACTGAGTGGAGACATCCTCCTAGGCTGACCTTCCAATGACCTCCCACGGGACATCTGCTGGGCCTTGAGCCCTGTGCTAGGTCACAGTGCCCACTTTAAAGAGAGTGACTCTAGTGCAGGAGAGAGTCAAATACATTGCTAAATTTATTAATCGATGCTTAGATTTCCGGAGGACTATCCGTGGGCGCATGCAGAATCTGACTGTGCGGGAAGTGTCAGCTACTTGACCCCAGAGACATGACAACTGTTTTGCCAAAGGGCAGGACCAGATCCTAACTGGGACTGGCGCTGTTTCTTCCGGCGGGCCGTTCTCGTGAGTCCTCTGACTCTGGGTTGGCTGCAATCTGAGCATAAACTCAGCGATGCTGTCGTTTTTGTCTCCATTACCGTGTTCTTTCTTGAGGGCTTTTCCGTGGTTATCCTGAGATTTTACTTTTTATTCAACAAAAGGGAAGCGTTCTTTTCCACTAGATGAAATACATAGTATTTTTTAATTGTTAAGCATCGTGTTGATTTTCTCTTTCTCCTTTCTTCTGAGATGCCCAGAACAGGGTCGAAGTGTAAAATGGAGAAAATCACGAGGAAGGCAAAATAAGGGTAGAAAATAAGAATAAAGCCGGGCAAAGATTGGTACACACCATTCGGCCTATAAAGTCTGAACGAAGGTGAGGGGCTGCATGCTGTCTCTGAGCTTCCTAGAACCAGAGGAAGAGAAAATAGTCTAAGTTATTCGGTTTCCACCAGACAAAAATAAACCAGTTTCTCAGAGGGACACAATTTTTTTTTCTATTGACAATGGGAAGAACTTTTTTTCTCAGATCCTTGGAAGGAGATAATGCCATATGCCATAGGGTGTTGTATGCCGTGACATTGTCCTGCGGCCAAGACCATCGATTTTCTAAGGCGGGTACCCGTAAGGGGCAGTAGGCGTGGCATTTTCACCATCAGTGCTTCCAGGATCAAGATGCGTGGGTTCTGGCATTTGCCAGCGGACTCGTACCTGCCTCTGTGACTACCAACCTGTCAGGTCTCCCTTCTGCCCACACAGTGGTCCTCTGTCTCCCCCCTTGAATTTAGGGACCTGCGAATGACCCCGGATGTGGTCTCCATTCTTCCGGTCTCCCTCACCTTGCCAAATCATC
>NW_011888964.1:3345-5724 GCF_000151845.1 Pteropus vampyrus
TCACCCTGGATTTTAGGAACAAGGGACATGGGGGAAGTTTCCGAGCTCGAACTTGCTGTCGACTGCAGGGCAGTCTCCTAAGGACCGTGCTCTATTTACGGACATGCCACCTGTTACTGATTTTGTTAGTAGTAATTGATAGTGAGAGTCAAACGCGGTTAGGCCAGAACCGGAATTCTGATGTGTCTGCTCCAGGTCTCTAGCTATTTTCACCGCACACGAAATTGTCAAGGAGAGATTAAAGATGACCGTGCAGGGTATCTGTCTCAGGGAAGAGCGGAGAGCAGCCTCAGAGAGTCCAGGTGGCAGTAGCTGGCCTTAAGGTGACCTTCCTGGGAGGGCGGGAGGAACTTTCTTCTAGACAAAGCCCTGCCGATCTCCAATATACAAGAACAGCGATTCCAGAGGGAGGTCTATGCATAAAGCACAGGGAAGTCTGGATACTGGGTGGCTTATAAGACCAGAAACCTAGAAGGAAGGGCTCTGACCCTAAGGGGATGGGACGAAGGTGGCTCTAAGACCCCGCTGGTGGCATTGGCCCTGGGACGGAACGTCGAGGTGGGCCGTGGGGTTGGATCGGCAGAATGTGAGACTAAAGTGGGTCAAACGTCACGTGCCTGTGCTGAAATGGAATTCAGAATCTCAGGTGAGCCAGGTGACGCGTCTGTGCATTCACCCAGCATGCGTGTCTTCCACATCATTTGGATGCTGGGAAAGGCTGGGTGTTGGCATACAGAGAAGAGTGTCAGGACAGAACAGAGTCACGAGCCTTTCAGGTGACGGGGCAGGAACCAGGTACAAGCAAACACACACTGAGGAACACGGTTGGCAGAGATGGATAGGTATCATGCAGGGCGTGAGACCTGGATTCGAATCCTGGCTTTCGCCACTATTTCAAGATGGTGACCAAGGCATTTTCAACCTCTAATATGAGAATGCAAAGAAATACCACCTGCCTTTTAGAAGAGTTAAGCGGATTAAACAAGTCCACGTATATTAAACATTTTGCAGACTGTGTTTTACAAAGTAGTGCTCAATAAATGGAGGTGATTATTATACTATTCTTAGCACTTTGGGAATCGAACCATCTCAAGTTCCAATAACGACTCTGCAATCGGTGGCCACTGGGCAAAGTGAGTTTTTAGTTTCCATTATGCATGACTCACTCTACCGTTCTTTTCAATTCAGCTCATATACGCATAATAATAGACCAACAACATGGAGAGAAAATCCATAATTTTACAGTGCTTTTCTATGCTTTGTTTTGCATATCCTTTTCCATTCAAACTAACGAATGCTTGTCGCACCGCTGTGTTCAGGCTCTGAGCGGTATCTGCACTGTATATGGCCTTCCAATACCGGTTTATTTATGCAGTAGTCATTGCTGTGTGCGTATGGGCCGTTTTGCATTCTGCCCTTTTTACATAGTGTTGTGTACACATCCATTTAGGGGAGTTGCTATAATTTATTTTTTAATTTTCCTATCATTGTACCGCAAGGTTGTTTTCAAGAGTTTGCTAGGCCAGAGTATACAGCGATGGGACCTCTTTGTGCAGAGAGCTGCTGCTTCTGCTAACTTATTATCGGGGGTATATATCTCCAGACATAGGTGAGCTTGATTCGCATGTACGAGCTACATAAGGCATAAAAACAATCTCTCAGTGTTGCATAGAGATGACGAATCTTCTTTAGTTGCTAAATCCTTGCACGTGGGGAGAACTCCTTTACGTGGCTTCCTATCACCTAAGTTTCAGATTCCTTCCAGGAGGAGGAACCCAGGCAGTTAGCTCCTTACAGCAATTGCCAGGGCAGACATGACTTAGGTATACTTTTCCTCCGCTTATGGAAAGGGTTGTGTAGCCCTTGTTGGTGATGTCATATTGATCTGTGTTTCTTTTTTCAACTGTGAAACTGGGAAATGTCCTTCTCAAGAATTTCCTGTGGAGGAATCTGGCTCCTTTTCAAGCTCTTGAAAGTCGTAAAGTCCTTTGATCTCCCAAATGAGATCATCTACAATGTAACGTATGTTTGTGCAACAAACTTGGCCTTTCGTCTCCAGAGTTACATTCTAGTAAGGGAACCGGTTAATGTGCTGTCTGTTACTTGTTTTCTGCCGGATCCTATGAGACAACGTGCTTGGGTATAAACTGATCAAATGTTACGAGTGAGGAAAACGGCTAATTAGGAGATGACCGCTAAGCACAGCTTTGTTTTCACAGGTCCAGCCTAGCTCTGGCTGGGTAAAACCACCTTAGAAAAGAAATACATCTACTGCAGGAAGCATGGAGCAAATGGCATGGGGGAAAACAATCAGATATTCCTATCGCCCAGATGAGATGAGGCCGCATTTATTTATTTCCACAGGAAGAGCTTGTGAGG
>NW_011888964.1:6964-9243 GCF_000151845.1 Pteropus vampyrus
AATAAAATAATTAGTTTTCTAAAATTCCCGAAGGAGGAAGATAAGGAGAGGTGTTCTCTAGGTAGAGAGCAGGAGAAGCAACATTGTAAGGACATTGATCATAGGCTTTGAAACGTGAATGCCGCTGACTCTGCAGGAATAGGGAAGAAATGCCGGAGTCGGATCAGGGTGGGGCTTTCACTTTAAGAGAAAGGCAGGGTGAGACCATGCGGTCTTTCGCATTGGAGCAAAGGCTTGGGGGCTTCATCTTGCAGGTCAGGCGAAGACCTTGGGGGTGATTCAAGCTGGTGCGTGCCGTGCTGGGCTTTGCATGTAATAAAGATCACGCAGGCGTTTTGGAGGACGGATCGAAAGCAGCGTTAGACTGTAGCGATGGGACCAATTCCAAGAGAGATCGGGGGACTGTATTACTTCCCTGCGGCTGCTGTGACACGTTACCACAAAGCGGGTGGCTTAGAACAGTGGAAATGTATTCTCTCACAGTCTGGAGCCTAGAGTCCAAGATCAGGGTGTCAGCAGGGCCCGACTCCCTCCGAAGGCCCCAGGAGAGAATCCTTCCTGGCCTCTTCCTTGTTCGTGGTAGTAGCTGACAACCTTTGGCATTCCTTGGCTTGTGGCGACGTCACTCCAAACTCTGCCTCTGTCATCACAAAGCCATCTTCCCTCTGTGTCTGTGACTGTGTCTCTTCTCTTCTTATAATGACGCCAGTCATATCGGATGAAGAGCTTCCTCTTCGATGATGTGTCTTAACTAATCGCATCTACAGAGTTCCTTTTTCTAAAAATAAGGTCACGTCCTGAGATTCCAGGAAGGGCATAAACTTTGGAGAGACACTACTCACCCCTGTCCAAGGACCAGGACTAAGGTAGAAGCAGTGGGCCGGGGAGGAGGGTGTGGCCTTGAGAAGTGTCCCTAGGGATTCCAGAAGACTCCATCTCCTGTCATCAGTAAGTGAGGCTCTGAAGGGAGGAATCCAGGAACACGATGTTCTAGGCCGCTTCCCACTTGAGTGGGCTGAGCCAATTCAGCAAGATTTGAAAGCGAAGGACTGAGGGTCTTTTTACAGTCTCAAAATAGCTACGTATTCATGTTCATTCGACAATTCCTGTTAAATCGTTTGGTTTCTCCAACTTAACACTTTGAGTATTCTGCACAGCGTTTGGGAGTATTCTCTCTGGTAAGTGTGCAGCTGTAGAAAAAGAAAAATCTGAAGCTCTGCTTAGAAGGTTATTTGCAATTATATCTTGTAAATGTAATTTACAAGACATAAATTATCTCGTGCCCTCTGGTCTCCAAGCGGAAATGAACTGCGGCTCTCCAAATTAAAACCGAGAGTGCTGCTAAACGCATGGATCATATATTTTGTCTTTTTTCTCTCTGGTATCTCAGTCCTATTTCCATGGAAACACATGCCACATGGAACCAGTATCTGAATTTTTTTGCCATGGTAACACTACATACGAATGGAAGGGAGACACTCTTAATCTGGAAAGAGAACCAGCAAAGCAGGAAATTTTATTTCTTTCCTACCTTCCTGTAATAGCTATTAGAGGAAGCCATGGCCTCATTAGGGGCTGTGTTGTGTGTTCTGATGTTGCCAGTCTTTTCTGTCTCTCTCTCTCTCTCTCTCAGTCTTTTCTGTCTCTCTCTCTCTCTGACCGCATGTTCCAGTCCTTTCTCTGTTGCCTGGTTACAGAGGAAAATTGGCTGACTTCTTTTTTGGCATCCAGGGGAAAGAATGATTTTAAAAAGTTGGGGTGGTAGGCGGTTGAAAATCTCTAATATTTATGATTTCGTGGAGCAAACAGAGCTTCTTTACTTTCACCTATATAACGGAGACATTAGAATTGGACTTTAAAATCTTTTATTTTTTTCCTTAGTGTGATTAAAATCAAGCTGGGATATTCAGATAGAATGCCCTGACCATGCCTGGCATTGACTGAGTTGATTATTGTTTAATCAGTAATTTCAAGGGAAGGTAAAGAAGCCTAGAAGAATACACTCGGTGTGTTTGCTAAGCGGGCGTCATTGTATTATATCACAGGAGGTATCGTCCTTCCTGTAATACGTAACGATATTCTATATTACGATGTAGAAATGTATTTATTATAGGAAATACCAATAGCATTTAAAGAATGGCTGTTATCCCCAGAGAGACTGTAAACCAGTTAGCTGAGACCAGACGGCCCACCAGGAGGAATCCAGTGGGCCGAAGATCATAATATGAAGCATTAAAGTCCACTAAGAATTCCAGCATGAGAATGCTGGAAAGCAACAT
>NW_011888964.1:10403-16916 GCF_000151845.1 Pteropus vampyrus
CGCTCAGGTCCCAGGGCTGCGAGCAGGCACCTGGCAACCTTTTTGTCCCGTCGTGCACTGCAGAAGGAGTATATGAGGATGTCCAGTGCTTTGCTGGACAGTGCTGGTGTGTGGATGCCCAGGGCAGAGAACTCCCCGGCTCCAGGGTTAGAGGTGGACAACCACGATGCCCCACGGAGTGTGAAAAGCAAAGGGCTCAGATGCAAAACCTCTTGGGCAGCCAGCCTGCTGGGTCCAGTCTGTTCGTCCCTGCTTGTACCAGGGAGGGCCACTTCTTACCTGTCCAGTGCTTCAACTCTGAATGCTACTGTGTCGATGCTGAGGGTCAGGCCATTCCTGGAACCCGAAGTGCACCTGGGGAACCCAAGCAATGTAAGTACATGGTGTATTCAATCTACAAACTCTGGTTCTCGATTAAGGCCGTAACACAGTGCATCACAGAAAAAACGAATTCAGTCATAACTAGAGCCCAAACTTCTATTGATGGAAAAAGTTGCTGGTTAATCTAAACATTTTCCAGAGAAGTCTTAATAATGTTAACCATTCTGATGAGCAAATAGGGAGATTCATTTGGCCTTAAGGAATTGCCACATACGTGTCTGCAGAGCTGACAGTAGCTGGTCTCAACAGTGCCTGTTTAGTGACAGGAATGCTTTCTGTCTGGACGTGATGGGATCTGTAGTCGTAGAAGATTTTAGTTAAGATTTTCCATCTCGGTCTTCCGTGCTTATTAAACTCCTTCACCTGACACACTGGCTCATTCTCCCTCCACAGGCCCCACGCCCTGTCAGTTGCAGGCCGAGCAAGCCTTTCTCGGGGTGGTGCAGGCCCTGGTCTCCAATTCCAGCGTGCTACCCACGCTCTCCAGTATCTACATCCCACAGTGCAGCGCCCGCGGGCGGTGGAGGCAGGTGCAGTGCGACGGGCCCCCCGAGCAGGTCTTTGAGTGGTACGAACGATGGAGGGCTCAGAACGACGACGACGGCCAGGAGCTGCCCCCCTCCGAGCTGCTAACGAAGATCATGAGCTATAGGGAGGCCGCTTCCGGCAGCTTTCGTCTCTTTATTCAAAGTCTGTATGAGGCCGGCCAACAAGGCATCTTCCCAGGGTTGGCAAGATACTCTTCTTTCCACGATGTCCCCCTGGCTGTGCTAGAAGGGAACCGGACCCAGCCTGGAGAGAGCACCCTCCTGGAGCCCTACCCCTTTTGGCAGATTCTAAATGGCCAGCTCGGCCGATACCCGGGGCCCTACTCGGACTTCAGCTCCCCTATGGCACACTTTGACCTTCGGACCTGCTGGTGTGTGGACAGAGCTGGCCAAGAACTGGAAGGAACCCGGACTGGGCCGAATAAGGCCCCAGCATGTGAGTTAAACCGTGCGAAAAACTGAGTCGTGCCTCTGAAAAATAGGTGTCTGCTGGGTATTGAGTGTCCAAGCTGGACTTGGCTTCAGATGTGGCCGGGTGCATCCCTTCGTGTATGCTTGAGGAAGCTCAGGCTGACATAAGAATACCCCAGCCTGGGGAGCTTAACCAAACACATTTATTTCTCAGGTTGGTGGGGTGGAAGTCCAAGACCAAGGTGCCGACAGATTTGGTTCCTGGCGAGACCATCTTACCACCTTGCAGGTGGCCACCTTCTTGCTGTGTAGTCACATGGCAGAGAAAGAAAGAACTCTGGTCTCTTTTCATAAATAAAGATACCAATCCCATCATGAGGACCCCACCCACCTGACCTTATTTAAACCTAATGGCTTCCCAAAAGCCCCACCTCAGATCCCACCTCACTGGGCGTTAGGGCTTCGACACACACAGCTTGGCGGACACAAACATTCGGTCCATGACACGGAGGCCCATAGAAGAGAAGTGATTTCCCCATATCTGCACTGTTAGGGCTTGGCAAAGTTAATGTAGTTCGTTTTTTAATTTTTATAGAATCAATGAGTTAAACCAATGGCTCGAATTTTAACTGGATGTCTTCTGTGTCCAGAGCATTATCTCAGGCCTGATGAAAGCCATAGATTAAGATGACCTGGCTCTTGCCCTCTGTGGCGAATGCTATAGCAACCTCTCAGACGTCAGGCACGCCGTCTGACCGAATGGCATGTGTTATGGTGGCCTTGCCACTCGCAAGGTCACTGCTAGGTGCTCGGGACCCCAGGAGGAGGGTCTGCCTTCGAAATGCCTTTCATTTACTTGAAGGGGTTTGATCAGGGGACTGACTGGAGAGCTGCTGCAGGAGGTCTGAGAGAAGCTTCGTGGGAAGCGGACCTGTAGGAAAGCTGCAGCATCGGGGCCAGAATAGAATGAGGCTGACTCTGTCCCCCAAAGTAAAACGCCACCTGACCGAATGCCAGGCCAGTTAGGAACAACGACCAGACAGAGGCAACGCTGCTCTTATCAAATCAGAATCTCTCCAGCCAGCAGTTGCTAATATTACAGGTAACATAGCTGTTCAAGTCCAGCGATATCTCCATTCATTCTTCGCGATGGTCCACTTTATCCAGATCTTTCCGGATACTTTTAAAATTAATCAGACTATTTTGACATTAGCCAAAGTTTAGGCTTTAGCAGCCGGGTTTTTTTTTTTTTACAATGTTTTTATAATGTTTGGGGAATGTGTGATGAGAGCTGTCATAGCCTGGGCGTTGAGACCGAACGGCCTTGAGACGCCATTGCTGGGATTCTCCATTAAAATGTCAAGTTCTAGCAAGAGGCTGGCCCTCAAGGTCCACACATGGATGCCGGCTGCTGCAGAGATTAGATTAGATTGAGCAAATGTGCTTAGCCCAGCGCCTGGAGTGGGACAGACCCATCCTCTCACATAGTAGGTCCTCCACGCTGCTGAGTGAACATCCCAGGCTGTGAAAAGAGCAGGTAAGAAAGAAAAGGCTGATGCAGAAGTGTGCGCGTGTGTGCGTGTGTGAGCGCGTGCACGTGTGTCTGTCTGCACACACTTCAAAGGGGTCGAAGGGAGCTGTCAGCAGCGGTGAACTGCGATGTCTCTACTCCCCCAGGTCCTGGCTCCTGTGCAGAAGTGAAGCTTCGTGTCCTGCAGTTCATGAAGGAAACAGAAGAGATTGTCTTGGCTTCTAACAGTTCTCAGCTCCCTCTGGGAGAGAGTTTCCTAGCGGCCAAGGGAATCCGGCTGACCAAGGAGGAGCTCGCCCTTCCTTCACTCTCTCCATCGCAGGAGACCTTCTCGGAGAAGTTTCTGACGAGGAGTGATTATGCCATGCGCTTGGCAGCTCAGTCTAGTGAGTGTCACGTACTTCTGGTTTCCTGCTCCATTTCTTTGGGGAAGCGGGGGCCTGAATTAGATGCTCTTCAGTCCCCTTCAGGACTTTGCTGACTCACTTTCCCCCAGGTTGATGGAGGCCTGGGAAAGAAAAGGCAAAATGGTTTTGTGATACCAGTTTCAGCTGGAACTGTGCATGCCTCTCCAAGACACGCTGACACCCGCCAGCACAGCCCCTGGGGCTTGGGGCGGGGCAGGTCTCCACATTTTGCTCTGCAGATGGGACCTGCAGCCCCCGGGTCGCCTAACATTCTTGTTAAAATGCGAGGGGCTCCAGCCTCGAATGCTCCTGCTCCCCTTACATCCTGTTCTGAGGCTTCCCTCCATTTCCGAGAATTTAAAAATAACCCCAAAGGGGAACCTGAGAAACGACCGCATTTCAGGCTCCTTCCACGTGTGAGCTCATCTAATCCTCACGGGGACTGCAGAGGCATGACTTGCTACCTGCCTATGACAGAGAAGCGCCCTCTGAGAGCCCACAGTACTCTAGCGCATAATAACAGCTCCACGTTACTTGAAGCTTACCCCCGGCCAGGCACTTGCTGTGCTGCCCATTCCCAGATTCCCAGATCTTTGCAGCTGCTCCTCCGAGGGCTCTGTACGAATGATGCTGTAGTGGACATTTGTGATTCTTTTCAAATGCAGAAACGGGGGTTAAGTCACATGCCCAAGCCCACCTAGTTAATAAGCAGCAGAGCCTGGCTGTGCCGCTGTGGTCTGGCCCCTGAGCCTCCATCCCCTGCCCAGCTGATCTGCAGCCTCGATCTCTCTCTCACCCCAGAGCCCCTGTTCTTCGTCCACTGCCAGCAGCTTGCTCCGGCCTCACGGACCCCACACCAACTCGCCAGGAATGAGAGACTCCTGTCTCCAAGCCTGTGCCCCCCGCATCCCATGTCAAACTATCTCAGCTGATTTCGTCCCTGAGGGTCTCTGGGTTTGGATCAGAAACAGCAAAGCCCCTGACAACATCTGAGCCAAGAAAAGAGCACCCTCTCCCGCAGGCCATCCCTGGGGTGTCCGCTGCTGCCTTGAGGGGTTCTCGTTTGCCTTTCTTCTCCTAACCCAACAGGAGGTGAGAGTCTCCCCAGCACCATCTCTGTAGCCTGCTCCCTCCCTGACCAGTCGTCTGTTTGGGAGTTCAAGGCACCGTGTCTTATTCATCCTGTCCAGGGCCTGGCTCAGGGCCGGGCAGATCGGCGGGAGCCAGTAAATGCTGGTTAACTGTCTTTCACGCCTCTCCCCACTCTGTCTTTCTGTTCCATGCCCTACGCTTCCTCCACGCCCGGGCATCCCTTCTCTCTGTTCCTCAGAGACTCGGGGACTTCTGCTTTGGGCAAAAAGAAAAAAACAAAAAAACAAAAAAAACCAACCAAAAAAACCCCAGTTGTTTCAGGTTTTGTGAGCTGGACAGGATTTGATGCAATGGGAGGAGGGGGCGTGGGAGGAGGGGGCATGGGATTATGCCCCGGAGCCGTGACCGCTTTGGTTAGGGAAGGGGGAGCGGAGGAGGGGGCAGGGAGTTGCGGGTGCCCCAGAGGTTTATTCGTGCGTCGAAGGACGATGAGGGCATTTTCTTCGGAAACGAGCTAAGGAACTTCCTCCACCCAGCTGCACGCCCTGACCTCGGGTCGATGCTGTGGAGGGAAGAGGAAGGATCTCTAGAGAAGGACCAGTGTTGCCCGTTTTCCCCAGCGTCCCTCAAAGCGAGAAGGGACGTCGCTGCGGCTGCAGAGGAGAGGAAGCTCTCGGAGCGTAGACCTCCAGGGCCGGGAGAGTCTGGGGCCTGAAGGCCCAGGACAAGAAGAGGTTGAGGGCCACGAAGCGTCTTTGGACAACAGAACGTGGTGGCGACGTCCTCGGATGAGGGTGGGGGAGGCGCACGGCTGTGCCTGGCGTGAGCTCGGTGCTTAAGACCTCTGGACATAAACATAACACTAAACCCTGGACATAAACATACCAGACCCATTTCACAGACGAGGAAACTCACACTCAGAGAGCTTGACATCTTGCTCATGGTCACACAGCCAGGAGGTGCCATGCCAGGATTTAGGCGGTAGCTTATGAGGCTCCTGAGTCCTGCTCACCGCCCCAAAGGTCCTGCTCTCCTCACGTGGGTCCGACCGTGGGTGGCGGTGGGGTGCGGACGGCGGGCTCTCGCCTCTGGGAGCCACGAAGCCCGTCTTTGAGACGGGAACGGCCCAGTAGCCAGGCAGGCCCCTGCCCCCCGGGCTGCCGGAGATGCGGGCCAGGGTCCCAGGGAAAACGCTGTGGCTCTGTCCCCCACCCCACCCCACAAGCAGCAGCAGGAGAGGAGGCTGGAGGCTGGACTTGAGCAAGGGCCTGAGAGACAGTACATGGCTACTTGGAAGGATGGCGTTGGGGGTGGATCCGGCTGGGGAGCGAGAGCCGTGAGACCCGGACTAGCTGGCCAGCTGTCGTGGGCACTTCCGCTCTCTCCCAGCATGCATTTCTTCTTTTCTTCACTCGCCGAAGGTTTCTGGGTGCCTGCTATGGAGGAGGCACTGCTCTAGGTACAAACCATACCGATCCCTGCGCTGAAGGGCTTGAGAGCGAGCATGGAAGCGACAAACCGAAGCAAAATAAATAATGCACTATCTAGTCGGGATCAGCGCTGGAGGATGCTGTGGGGGAAAAGCCAAGAGCTGAGGGCGGGGCTGCCATTTGATGAGCAGGGGGACCGTCCACTCATCACTCGGCCTCCCCCGTGGGTCTGGTTTCCTCATGCTTGGGGTAGACATTCCGACTTCTCGGAGCTGTTTCGAAGTCAGGAGGAGATGTTGCGGAGAACAAAGCTTCAAAGGGGGTAAAGAACCAAAGGGTGAGTGTTGGCAGGAAGGCGCGGGGGCCGTTCGCACAGGCTGACTTCTGCGTCCACGTGCATCCCCTCCCCGCCCTGCTGTGAGACCGTGCCTCAGTTTCCCCGCCCATCAAATGGGATCATATTAGCTCTCAGGGGGCCGTCGTGAGCATTCGGTTAATTAAAACAGGTACTCGGATTGTGCCTGGCACATAGTAAATGTTAAATGCGTTGTTACTGTGACCTCAAGTGCGGAAGACACTTCATTGGCCTGACTGACTCCGTGTGGAAAGTTATGGATAAAGGACTACAGAGATTCCTTCAGATTCCGCCCTACATTTTCATTTCTAGAGGACAATCTGGCGAGTGCCTCCCCCGCTGTTGGAGGAGCCTCTCC
>NW_011888964.1:17941-25399 GCF_000151845.1 Pteropus vampyrus
TCCCCCACAAACCCGCTCTCTGGGCAGTTCATCCTGGTCCCTTCTACAGTTTCTACAGCTACTTCCCATCTGTCCCCCAGCGCCATGTCATCACCTGCCCATTTTCTGTCTCAAAGATGCTACATCCCATGTGGGTCTTTGTCCTGGAGCCTCAGCCTGCCTCTGCTCTGAGGTTCCAGTTCTGTCCACAGCTCTCACACTCTGACCAGCCTGGGCCCCCCGCCCTCCCTGGGCCCGTGCAGTCTGTTAAGGGACCTGCTTTCTCCCCGGCAGGCCCCACCACCTGTGAGCTGTCTCGAGCCACTGGGCTGCTTTCCAGCTGGAAACAAGCTGGGTCCCAAGAAAACCCGTCTCCAAAAGACCTGTTCACCCCAACCTGCCTGGAGGTAGGGCCAGGAGGGCCCCGGGGGCTTGGGGAGGGAAGCCAGAGCTCTCCCCACAGGTTGCGGATGGTTTTTCTAGTTTTCAGTAAAACTGTTTTTGTTAAGAACTCAAGGGAAGTCCTAGGCCTGGGTAATTGTCTTAGTCCTGGCAGACCCTGGCTGTGTGACCTCGGGCAATTTAATTACCTTCTCTGTGCTTCAGTTATTTTTTGTTTTTGCTTTTTTTTTATCGTAAGATCGGGCCACATTTTTATCCTACCTAGTGCTAGGGTTGTTTGGAGAACCCAAGGGATTATATTTCATGAAAATTCCTTAAACACCATCTACACATATAAAATTGCTGCCATGCATTTCCTGAAGTCACCATGGCAAAGTGGCTATGCCCATCGTATCTGTTTCTCATTATAATGGCAGATCTCATAATCACCCCAGCTCCCTGCATGATCGTCATAACTGAGTGCAGAAGCTGACTTGAGGAATAAAAGCTCCTAGAGGAAGGATTCATGCTAGAGTCTTAACCACGTCTGGGCCACACGATGGCAGTCCTTGTGCCTCGATTTGGGCTCCCCGACATGGAGAAGATAGAGACGGCACCGCCTGTCCTGCTCAGGTCCCAGGGGCTTTGTGCGAATCAGATGAAATCCCTCCAATGGGACAACTGTGGTCCCTGCCTCATAGGACTGTTCTAATCATCAGTTCAAATAATGCACGGAAAAGCTCTGGAATGGGATAGCGCCTCCCCCAGGCCACCTCTCTCCCTGTGGAGACGCCATCACCAGTAGTTTTGGAAGGGACATTCTTGGCATCTGCCCACTGGCCTGTGGGCCGCAAAAGCATTATCTTCCCTGGAGTGACAAGACCTCGGCTTTGTCTCAGACAGGAGAGTTTGCCAGGCTGCAGGTGTCGGAGGCTGGCATCTGGTGTGTGGACCCGGCCTCAGGAGAAGGCGCCCCGCCTGGAGCTAACAGCAGCGCCCAGTGTGAGTGCTCGCCCCTCCCTCACCACCTCCCCACCCTCCCCATGAGCGCTGGCTATGGAGTCATAAAAGGTGGCTCAATGTCCCAGCTCTGCAGCTTCCAGAGCTACAGAAGCCTCTAACCTCACTGTGCCTCAGTTTCCTCATCTCTAAAATCGGAGCAACATCCCCCAACCTCAGTGTACCAAGGTGTAGTTATCTACGGTCCGACTTTTCATAGCTGAGTCAGTGCCTTCCTCTGGGCCCCAAAACTGCGCTGTGCATCTCCTGTTGTTGCCCTTATGACTCTGAACTGTAACTGTCTGCTTACTTAGTCTTTAAGACTAAGACTAAGACTCTAAGCTCCTTGAGGGCAGGCAGTGTGTGTGTGTGTGTGTGTGTGTGTGTGAGGGGGGAGTGTGGGGGTACAGAGCTGAGTGAGGCCCAGTCTTTGCCCTGTCCTAGTTCAACACCCCAGTGGGAGGCAGTCCAGACCCTGGATGGCCATGCAGGAGGGCGGCAGTGGGAGGTGGCACGTGGCGGCAAGGATGCCAACTTTGCAGGCGAAGAGCCCACCTGGCTTGTCTTTGTGTCAAGGCCCTGGCCTCTGTGAAGCCCTCCGGAGCGGCGTTTTCTCCCGGAGAGCCAGCCTAGGCTACGCCCCGGCCTGTGGGGCAGAGGACGGAGGCTTCTCCCCAGTGCAATGTGACCCGGCCCGGGGCAGCTGCTGGTGTGTCCTGGGCAGCGGAGAGGAGGTGCCGGGGACCCGCGTGGCCGGGAGCCAGCCGGCCTGTGAGAGTAAGCTGTGGCACCCTGTGGGGGCTCCCTGGGCCGATGTGGGGTTGGGGGAGCTGCTTATCTCTTCCCTCTCCCAGGCTGGGGGACCCCAAAGACATTGGGTTGGTGGGAGTGGGAGGGGAGACAGGGGAAAAACATGAGGAATGTGAGCGCAGGTGGTTCCCATGAGGCTGAAATTTGCTCGCCCTGGAGCGGAGGTCAAGGTGAGCCTGAGCGGGCATCTCCAGAGCTGTCATCTCTGGTAGCTCCGGTGCTGGCGACTGAGGGCTCAGGTCTTGGTCTCCTACCCTTGATGGAGGAGGAGGGGCCTGAGGGCAGGATCGCAGTGGGGTGAGCCCATCCCAGCTGGCAGCTTCAGGATTTTGTGGCGATGTTGACCTGTTTGTTTTTATTTCTAGTTTAAAAACTTGTTTGGATATCAAATACTGAAGTATATATCATATGAATATTTCTTAGAATGTTGAAATACATTATTGCATATTAAAATCTATTATTTAGTTATCAATCATTTACCTTTTATTTCTCCTATCTACTCAAGTCACATGGCATTAGAATAGTTTTAAAATTCATGTGAGTAAGTAGGTTGGACTTTGAATTTTATTTCAGGACAGTAAATGAAGACATTGCAAAATACTTATCACCTATTGGGGTGTTGGGTCTGGTGGGGATGAGAAATACTGCACTAAACAATTCTGATTTTATTGCAATTGCCTTTTTTTTTTTTTACGGGCCTCATTGTTTTATTGATTTATCTAGAAATTTTGCAGTCTCTAAGCAACAGTCTGAACTGCAGAGACAATTAAGTCTAGTGATCTATATGTGTAAAGAGAACCTTTATATTTGTAAATTTGTATCTGCAAGGAGAAAGGGGGACCTTCAAAGGAAGGGCGAAAAGGAAGAGCTGCCCACTCTCTCTGTGGGAGCGCCTTCTCCTCCCCCCACTCCCCCCTCGGCCCCAAGCGGTGTTGTGCTCCGGGGGGTTTTAACACGCACCCTTCCTCCCAAGGCCTGGTTTGCCTCCCTCTGTGCGGGGCCTCTGTCAAGGCAGGACCCTGTCATGCTCACGTCTCTGGCCCGCAGCAGCTGCTACCGCACGGGGAACATAGCAGGTGCTCAGTGGGTGTTTATGGGTGGGATCCCTTCCGTGTGCTTCCGTGAGAAGTGGCATCAGCCTTAGGGTTGGAAATAATCAACATTCAACTTCCAGGGCATCTAAGCATAATCAGCACGGCCCGGGACCCAGGAAATAGGCCGATGTGTCTCCCCCAGGAGCAGGGTTGGGAGCACAGCTTTTTTAGGGTTTAGGAGGACCTGTGTGGCTTGGCCATGCTGGATTTCATGGTAGTAGCTCATGCGTGGAGAGATTTAGCTGTTAAAAAGTGCTTTTCACATTGCTTATCCCATGCGGGTAAATAGATAGAACAGTCCTATCTCCCCAGGTTACAAATGGAAAAACTGAGACTTAGAGGTTCATTAGCATGTCCCAAGTCACACAACTAGCAGTTGGAGCAGCCAGCACTAACGTGAGCCCCCAAATTCCCTTCCCTCTGGCCTACCGCAGCGTGTGGTGGAGAAAGCTCAGATGTGGGGGCCAGACTTGAATGTCACCTCTGTCACTCCCTCACTGGGTGACGTTGAGCTGGTCCCTTAACCTCTCTGGACCTTAGTGTCCCACTCTGTGAAACAAGCATGCAGAATCATAGCTATTTCTCCAGTCATTGTTAGGATTAACTCAAATAGTCTCTGTAAACTGCGTATCTTGGTGGCACAGCCTCTGTAGGCCATAGGGCAGAAAAGTTTACCTCCGCATGCCCCAGGGTCCTCACCTGTGGAATAAAGGTTCTCATCCAATGATACTTACTCAGGTACCCACATCCTAAAACTTCCAGTGTGGGCAATACCGTATACTCCCTTTGCTGTCGTTAATAATAATGACGGCTAACATTTATCGAGCATTTATTATGTTTCGGTAACTCTTCTAAGTTCTTTGCATGCCTTAATTTATTTTGATTCACTCCATCCTTAAGGGGTAGGCTTTCCTGATATCCTCACCATTTTATAGGTAGGAAATGGAGTCACAGAGAAGTTAATTAACTTGCTCTAGGGAGCTCAACTGGTAAATAATTGAGCCAGGATTCAAAGCCTGGCAGGCCAGCCCCAGAGCCCAGAGGCTGACTCCATGTGATCGCCCTCCACATACACGTGGCATTCCGTAAGAGCCGCCTCAGTCAGCCCACTGCAAGTCACAGTGCAAAATCTTGCCCGGAGGCCATCGATCTTATTAGAAAGAAGCAGAGCCTATATCGTGGAGACCAAAATGAGTCATTCTCCATTTCTGAGGCCCCCAAGTACCCTTGAATCACATGTGGATTGCAAATCTTGAAGCCAGACATCAACAGGCAGCAAGGCTGTGCCCAAGAGTCAGATAATTAACTAAATCTCTAGTCAGGTGCGAAACTGTCACACTGAGTGTGTCCACTCTTTAGTTCACCCACTCGTCTGGCCCACATTCACAGAGCTTGTGTCCTGGATCGGCACTGTGCTTTGGGGACACCAGTGTGCAGATGATTAGACTCATGAATAATTGATAACGTGGAAGGCTAACGCCAGGTGACCAGCAAACTTAGAGAAAGGAGACTCAAGAAGCCCCAGGACAAGCGTGGAAAGTATTAGAGAGCTAGAGGTGTTGACCTGATAATCAAGGGTCAAAAAAGGAATCTTCTAGGCAGATGAGCAGGCGGGAGGGAAAGGCGGGGGCGTGTGGCCAGGATGTGCTCAGGGAATGACCGCCATGCCTGCAGGGACAGGGGACTGGAGGACGCGGGAGCAGAGAGGAAGGGCGGGTCGGCAGGTGCTGGCGGGAATCGAGAGTCGAAGTCTAGCTTTGCTACAATTTCTCTGCTGGCCGTGGAGACTGGATTGGACGAGGGAGCAGAAAGGTAGGGGATGAGGCCCACACGCAGGGAGCCCGGCGAGGAAGCTTCGGTAGCAGTTCAAGGGAAAGATAACGAGCATCTAAAGGAAGGGAGCACCCTGGGAATGACGGGACCTTGAGAAGGCGTGAGCCACAGCCTTTGCTGACGGCGGAGCTGGGACCGCCCGGGATGTTTCTGGCGTGGGACCACTGGGTGGCTTGAGAGGCCTCACATTGAGCTGGGGTGCTGGGCAGCAGACGATGCGTGATGACACGTTGGCCTTGAGATGGAGAAGACCACAGGTAGTTGGATTTAGAGATGAGAAGATGCTCCAGAGGTCTGAGCTGGACGGGAAGATAGGACAGTGAGTCAGCCATGCTCCGTGTCTGTTAAGACAGGGAGAGGATGGGCTCGTGGAGCAGGGGCGGGGGGCAGGCCAAGGCCAGGGCCAGGGCCCCAGGAGCCCCTGCACATCCGCGGGAAGGGGAGGGGAGGAGGGCGGTGCCCGAGGGGAGAGGAGCAGCTCTCGGTGGCCCTGTGCTGGGCAGATGCCACCGCCACCCCTCGTTCCCTCTCCTAGGCCCGCAGTGCCCACTGCCATTCGACGCGTCGGCCGCGGCTGGCGGAGTGATCCGGTGTGAGCGAGCCTCGGGCCCAGGAGGGGCCGCCATCCAGCAGTGCCAGCTGCTGTGTCGCCAGGGCTACCGGAGTGCGTTCCCCCCACGGCCGCTGGTGTGCAGCCTTGAGAGGAGACGCTGGGTGTCACAGCCGCCTCAGCCCTGGGCCTGCCAGCGTGAGTGGCCTTGGGGATGTCTGTCTGGCACCCCGCTCCCTCTCGTTTTCCACACCCAAGAGCAGCCCTTCCATGTACGCCAGGTGGCATCGAGAGCAGCAGGGGGTGCTAAGTAATTTCGGAGGTGAGCCATCATGCTGGGAAGCATTTCCACTCTGAGGATGACAACAAGATGGCTGTGCTTGCGCGTTCCAGGCTAAATGAAGGAGGGCTGTTTTGGCAGAGGGAACACCAAAGACGAGAACCCCACAGGCCCGTCAGGGGCGTCTGCTGACCTCTGCCGCTTCCTGCAGGGTTCCAGCTGTGGCAGACCCTCCAGACCCAAGCGCGGTTCCAGCTCCAGCCAGGCGGGCCGTGCAGTGCTGACGATGCGGGCTTGTCGCCGGCTTTCCAGGTCTTCATACTGGACGCGCTCATGGCCCGTGGCTTCTGCCAGATCCAGGTGTGTACCCAGCCTTCCCCACAGCGGAGGCCTGGGCCGAGCTCAGGGCCACCGCGCCAGACAACCTAGGGCTCAAATGAACCTACAGTTCGACCTTCAATCATTTTACCGGTGGGCAAACTGAGGCCCAGAATGAGAAAGTAATTCGGCCAACGCTAATTACATAGCGGCAGAGGTGCAATCTGAACCTATCTCCTCATTGGCCATTTTGCCACATAAAGATGTCAAGTCAAACATGTCCCGAGTGCTTATCACGTGCCAGGCACTGTGCATCCCTTGGCATGGATTAGCTCATGCAATCTCCACAGCGATCCTATTATTGCCACTTTTTAGATGAGGGGAGGGAAGACTAGAGGATTAAAATAATTGGCCAGAGTCGCACAGCTGGGAAGTGGCAGAGCCAGGCTGACTGCCGTGAGGACAGACTTGTGGTCCCAATGGAGTACCGCCACCACCCATGGAGAAAGAGCCTGGGAGCGAAGGGTGGGAAGTCTGGGAGGCCATGATGTACTCTCTGAGCCGATGTGCCAGGCGTGTTTCTTGATGAATCCGCCCAGAGGCATTATGGGTCTCCTGCAAAAAAAAAAAAAAAAAAAAATAATAGTGAACGCCAACTGGAAAGAGGAATCGTAAATAATGACTACCAGAGCTTTGAGCTGCGCAATCGGCAAGGGTGATCCGAAGTCGCGAGAATTCGGAGGGAGTCTTCTTTTCACAAGTCACCCAGTCACTAGGTCCTCGTCTCGCTGCTCACAGCTGACTTGTCAGAGCAACTCATTTTTAGCACCTAGTGCTAAGGCTTTCATAGAACTCAGATTTTTATAAAACCAAATACTGAGAGTATTCATTCTAAAACGATATTGTTTCCTTTTATGCAAAGACCTGCACGTAACAACAATATCAGCAATATGTAGTAAATTAACTATCGAGCACCAGCTGTGTTGCTGGCACCCTGTGAGAAGTCGTACATTCCTTAGCTCTAAGTAATGACACCTTCTGCTCTGTGGGTGTCATTAGTCCTCAATTTACAACTGAATTAACTAACAACCATAGAGGGTAAGTTGCTCAAGATTTCGCATAGCTCAGTAAGTCCAGATCCATCTAGACTCTGTCATTACACCAAATCTGAAGCAGAAGAGTGAGGGACACGGGGATGCAGAGCCCACAGTGTG
>NW_011888964.1:27249-38849 GCF_000151845.1 Pteropus vampyrus
AATCATTCCCCCTCACAGAAGCATCAGTTAGGGGTCCCTTTCGCTTTCCCTGAGGAAAGCCCGGATAATGCGGGTGTGTTCGAAGCTGCAAAGAATGAGATGTATATTCCTGGCGCCAGTGGTGACGGCTGTGGCTTCCTGCCTCGGGCTGGCCATACAGGACCCTGGTGTGGCACGCACGTTCCTTGGGTGCCGGGATGCGTCTCAGCTCCAGATGTGGGGCTCACGTGCCTCCTTCCTAGGAAAGGCAGCTTGACAGCCGGAGGCCTTCTCGCCGTTCAGCTGAGCGCCGGGGCAGAAGGCCGCGTGCCTCCCAGAGCTCTGTCTTCTCTTTGTGTGGCCCCGTCACACAGTCTCCCTCGTAATCCTCACCAACTGCAAGAGAAGCATTTCCATGTTGCAGATGGGGACACTGAGGCTCAGAGAGGGTGGCTCGCCGAAGCTAGAGACAGTTGTGTATCTTGATAGTGTATCTGAGATAGGGGACCGAACCCATGATATCCTGTACCTGTGGGGATCATGCTGATGCCACAGAAAGGACAGGAGCCGGGGACCTGGAGAGGAGTCCTAGCTGTGCTTCCAACTCCTGTGTGACCTTGGGCCAATCAGTCCCCTTCTCTGGGCCTCAGTTTCTCCCCCTGTACAATGAAACACCAAGTAATGCCTATGTCTCCTCACGGTGTGCATGTCCAGATGGCTTTGCCTCTGGGTCCTCCCCTGTCCTTGCAGAGAACAGTGAGGTGACACTCCTGCCTCATCCCGTGTCTTGCAGAGGACGCCTTAGTGGGCAAGGGTCCCGTGGGGCGCTTCGCAGATCTGGTCCAAAGTGGAGCGTTCCAGCTTCATCTGGATAACAAGACGTTCCCAGCGGACACCTCCATTTACTTCCTCCAAGGGGACAGCTTTGGCACCTCTCCCAGGACACGATTTGGGTGCTTGGAAGGATTCTACCCGGTCTCAGACACCAGCGATGCCCGTCGGGACCCCCTGGGGTGCGGTAGGTCCACCCTGTCTCAGGGCTGCTGTTATGTAGCCATGTGAGGCTGCGGGACAGGCCAGCGGAGATCTGACAGATTCTGACACACAGAATGGAGAATCATACATTTATTCATTCCCCAAAAGCTTTCTGGTCATCCACTAGGTGTGGGCAGATGGCCACCACTCATTCCACCACTGAAACTGGAGGTGTAGATGACACGTCAGAAGGACGAACTCTGATGACTGAAGTGACCCCTCCCTCTTAGGTACTGACAAGCGTGGGCCCTGGGGCTGCGCTGCACCGTCTTTGTGGAAAAGGCTGTTGTCCACCCTGAGTGCTCCATGACCCTTCTAAGTCTCACGGCAGTGTGTTACTCACCACCGCTGCCGGGGGGCCATCCATCAGCCCAGGACTCCCTGCTCAGGGGTCGCAACCCTGGTGAGGTTGACTGGGATGCTCTTGGTCCCGCATGGGGGCCACCTTCACTAGAGTGCAGCTGCGGCCTCCTCGAATGGAAGCTGCGTGAACTTCCTGTTGTGGCCACAAATCACCACAAACCGAGTGGCTTAAAATAGCACGCATTTAGCATTTTACAGTTCCGCAGGTTTGAACTCTCGCATGGGTCTCACTGGGCTGAAATCAAGGTATCGGGCCACACTCCGACCAGAGGCCCTAGGCAGGAATCTGTCTCCTTGACTTTTTTAGCTTCTAGACGTTGCCCATCTTTCTTGGCTCGTGGCTTCCTTTTTTGATCATCAAAGCCTGCAGTGACTGTTATTCCATAGTCACAGCTCCCTTGGACTTGTCACTTCTAAGGCCCCTTGTGATTGAACACAGCTTCATTACCCAGGGGCCATTGTTCTGTCTCCTGCCCGAACTTCCAGGGTCTCGTGATGAGAAGCCCGCCTCCCACGTGGCATGAGGCAGAGAGGCATTTCCATTGAGCCGAAGATGTTTGTCTGTTATTTATTTTTCCATTCTTTATACTGGTTGCAACACAAAAGCAACACGGCCTTTCCTTTCATGAAATCTGTGCCAAGTTCTAAACTCCGCACTGAACTTAAGATACAACTAAGTCTTAACGTAGAAACCAGAAACACAGGCACTGATATTTATAGAGGGTTTTGCAGTTTAAATACACCTGCACAGGTACTTAACTCTCGTGACGGCCTCCGGTGGCAGGGAACTTCTGCATTTGACAGATGGAAAGGTCGGGGCTCACGTGGGATGTGGGGGGCTGGGATGGCACTTCATAGATCCCAGCTCGATGTAAACGTTCCTTCTGTTTTTCAACTGCTGCTGCTTTTTACTGACTCACAAAGAGTTGCCCATCACACCATTCAGCCCTACCCCCTTCCTGCAGATGGTTAGGACGATTCAGAGCAGAATTCTCAAGAGCAGCACAGAAAGCCCTGGGTTTTCCAATATCGAGCATGATATCTCTTTGCTACTGAGTTTCTGGTATGCGCTGGGCCCCGCCAGCATTGCCCCGGGTCGGATTGTCGGGTACTGTGCGTCCCACCACAGGGATGAGAGAGCCAGCGTCACACCGCGGAGAGTTAGAGAACTGCTCTTCGAAGTCAGCAGTCCTGGGTTCAAGGTCCGGCTCTAACACCTTTAAAACGTGGGATCTTGGACATAACTTATCCTTGCTAAACATCATCTGAAAAGTAGAGACAAGAAGGTCCGTTTCCTGAGGCTTGGGGCTCGGGTAAGCTTAAAATAACCAATGCAAAGCATATCTTCTGCTCATAGCGACGTCACAGCAAACGGTTTCGTGTCACCTGGCTGTGCCGAGATTTAAACTCAGCTCTGTCTGGTCCCAAATTCTTTGTTGTGTCCGCTGCATCACGCAGTTCCCTCCTTAAACGGGTTCTTGCGGAATCACATCCTCGCCTTCTGGCGTCTATTCTTATCGGCCCTTTTTCCTTCTGAAGCACATCTGGACCACGGCTGTGAGGCTACAGACAGAGCGTCGTCTCGTGGAGATGGAGCGGGCTGTCTCCGCCTCGGGGCTAATCTGCGTGATCGCCCCGGAGGGCAGTGGGGATGCCCCCTTCCGTGACTCATGAAGGCGCGGCCTTTACCCAGGGAACAGAAACTGGGGGTTGGAGGCTTTGTGTGCAGCGCTGGTGGGGTCAGTTACGTTCTTACTCATGCCTCAAGGCCAGCTGTGTGGCTTCTCCTCGGAATTACCTGCCGATGACTCCTACCGGGTTGGTGCATTAAGGAGAAACCCAGAGACAGTATCTGGATTTTCCGTTTTCCGTTCTGGACAACATTAACTTGCACTCACTCGCGACAGGTTCTTATGACAAAGCAAGTTCTCTGTGGACTTTTTCTGAAGTAATATGTCTTGTTTCTCTCTCTCCCTCCCTCTATCCCTCCCTCCTTCTTTCCTTCCTTCCATGCATATATCCATCCATCCATCCATCCATCCATCCATCCATCCATCCATCCATCCATCCATCCAAGATTTCAAAATATAATTATATATCAGACACCATCATATATACTCAGGAAAGCAAAAGTCATAGCTCTCCTTTCGAGGAGCTCACAATCTAGTTTTAGCGAGGTCAGTGAAGAGGGAGCTAAAATATCCTCTAGAGAAGCTTTTCTCATCCCAGTGGGGGAGGCAGGGGGGTCTTGCTGGGGAGGAAAAGGCTGGCGTGAAGTCCTGAAAGGTGAGAAGGGGTGCGTGGCGCGCGTGCACACATGCGCCTGTGTTGAGAGGGTGCTAAAGTGGTGAAGAACATTCCAGAAATGGAGATTCCTGTAAAAGCAGGGAGTCGCGAAGTGCTGTGGCTTTATGGGGACCATGCACGTGATTTGCACGGCTGGAGGATGGGGTGTGTGGGGAACGTGGCAGGACACAGGGCCAGAGGGACAAGCAGGGACCAGAGTGGGAGAGGCCTTGGGGAGGAGGGGGGGCTTGAACTGGTTGTGGGGGGGAAGCACCATGAAAACATTTTAAGTTGGAAAGTGACAGGGCCAGGCATGGGGTTGACTGAGGCAGGCTAAGGAGGTGAAGGACCCTTATGCTTCTTCGTAGTTATTTTTCTGCGGCAGAAACATGGCTGTCCTTGTTGGGGGCACACGTTGGCATGACCCTGAAGCTTTGTGAAACTCGCAAACTCAGGCCAAGTTGTCTCATTTTACGCAAGAGGGAACTGAGGCCAACGGGGTTCTCCAGAGATTTTCATGGAGGGAGTTAATGGAAGGATGAATGCCCAGTTGCTGGCGTGGACTCAGCGGTCTCTGAGAGGACGCACCTGCCGAGGGAAGGGTGGCCATAATCCAGCCACGATCTCATTCTGACCTACGCGAGTGTTCCTTTGGGTGGAAAAGACTCTCGATGTCAGCGATGGAGAGAAACAGAATGCACGTTCCTCGAGCATGGTCCAGAGGCCTAAAACATGGAGCCCCAAGTGGGCCCCAGCTCTCTCCTTTCTCCCCCTCACCTGCGCCTCGGGCGTGGGGGCCGGGCAGCGCAGCCTGGCTGAAAAGGTTTTGTTTTCCTCTAATAATTTGGAGGCCACTCGAAAAAACAGTCACTGTACCAGGGTTAAAATACTCAACCTGATCAACAACCTGACTCATAGAAGTAATGAAACCCAGCTCTCCGAGGGAGGATATTAATTGCTCAGGGCAGACCGGAAAACACATCGCTTAGTTTCCAGGATGTGTCTTGTGTTTCTGTTTTACTCAGAAATGCCAAGCGTGCCTGCCTGCTAGAGACAGGAGTTGTGACGTCAACACTGGCTCCGTTCTAGCCTGTCTCACACGTCTGTACTTACCACTTTGTCAAAAGAAAGTGCTTAAGTGGTGCCCAGAGAAAGGGCATTGGTTTGGAGAGAATGAGGCTCATGTCCTACCTCTATCACCTTGTCGCCTGGTCCACCTTGACCTTGAACATCCATTTTCTACAGTCTAGAATGAGATGAGACCTTTCTGTTTGGGCTGCGAGATAACATATTGAAACACCTGACATGGTGCTTGGAAGATCTGACAATTTTACCTTCCCACTGCCCTTTGCAGAAAAGCATGCTTGGGAGCCTCGTGTGAATGTCCTGGGCCCAGCTCCTCCTCTGGGAAGGAGGGGCATGCGAGGTCACGTACTAGAAGCTCACAGTGAGGGCCCAGCACACAGCAGGCGCTCCCAGCAGTGGGCAGGCTTCCAGCTCCCACCCTCATTGGGCGACAGCTCACTTCTGGAAGTTATTTGGCAAACGCTCAGGAGCACAACTCTGAACTCAGAAAGAAATCAAAGACCACCCGCTTCCCCCACCCCCTTCTCCGAGCCATCGGAATCGGTGTGGCCAAGTTCATGTCCTCTCCATTCAAGCAGGGCTTCTTGGGCTTGGACCCCAAACAGGGTGCCCTCTCTCTGCTGCGACTCCAACAGCTCGACACCGTCTCACTTGACTCACGTGGCCTCCCCGTCGGTCGGTCGTTTTGTGAGATACGCGTCTCTCCAGTTCGGGATTCTGGTTTCCCAGTGTGTGCCATCTTAGGAAAGGCCAATGACGTGGGATTTGGAGTGGTGGCCCAAAGGGCTAGAAAGTGTTGTGCTCTGGCAGACGGACAGGCTGACGGGGAGGGAGAGAGTGTGGCCAGCGGGGCACCCAGGGGCCAAGGCGCAGCGAGGCCCTCCCTTCCAGGGCAGGGCCGCTTGTGGCATTTCCGAGGGAATCAGAGACCCATTGACCTGACCCTGAGGGCCGCCGTGCATTCTGTGCCCCGGGTCCTCCTTCACCTCACGTAGCCCCAGGTCCGACTGACCGGCGGACGGGGAGGCCACGTGAGTCAAGTGAGACGGTGTCGAGCTGTTGGAGTCGCAGCAGAGAGAGGGCACCCTGTTTGGGCAGAGTGGGTGTCGAGGTTGGCCGCACGGAGGGACACCCTCACGCGTAAAAATAGTTACCATCCGTGGAGCACCTATACGAGTTTGGCTCTATGACATGTGCTCTGTGCGTCACCGCTACGCTCCAACGAATTACTATTTATCCCTCTTCGACAGAAAAAAATGGAGCTTCAGAGAAGTCAGAAGTCACTTAGGTACAGTGGGGAGAGGGACCAGACCCTGATCTGCCCACCCCCAGTGTTTGTGCCTCCCACTGGGCTCTAACGTGGCCCTAACCTTTTGGGAAGTGTTCCCATGGCGACCGAGGATGAACCCTCATCTTTCTAGTTGACCTTCGCCTTCCCCTTCTGCTGTTCTTCCTTTTGTCTGCTAAACTCTCGCCCAGTAGTTCTGTTTGTGTTTTTTCTTTCCGTTCCTCGAGTAATCCAAACTCGTTCCTACCTCAGGATTTTTGTGCTCCCTACTGCCTCTCCCAGGAATTCTCTTCTCCTAGGGCAATTGCCTGGGGCAATTCTCATCATTCAAGTCTCAAGCATCACCTTTCAGAAGAGTCTTCCTCACTAGCGTGTCTTCCTCTCCCGCTTCCTCGTACCCATCTCTGAAATTCTTGTCTGGCGCCCTCTCCTTCCACTAACGCTCTCCTCCCGGAGAGCAGGGACTTCATCCACTGTCCTCACGGCTTAGCCTCGGCTCTTAGAACCGGACGCACAGCAGAGCCTCAACGTGCATTTGTTAAATAAATGGGCTCTCGGGCTGATTTTGGGCTTTCACATACCCTGTGTGTTGTGAGGTGGTAACTAAAGCGAGTGTCTTACCTTTAACATCATTTCTCTGTTTTTCTTTTCTAGTTCAGTGTCCTGAAGGAAGCTATTTTCAGGATGAGCAGTGTATTCCCTGTGCTGTTGGATTCTACCAAGAACGAGCAGGGAGCTCGAGCTGTGTCCCATGTCCTTCGGGCAGAACCACCATTTCTGCTGGAGCCTTCAGCCAGACTCACTGTAAGTTCTGCGGGGTCCTGCTTTGAAATAGAAACCCTACGATGCAACGGGGCCGCAGCAGGGTGTCTCAGCCTTGGCACTATTGAAATTTTGGGACAGAGAATTCTTCACTTGGGGGAGCTCTTCCGTGTATGGCGGAATGTTTTTTTTAGCCACATCACTGCCTCTGACTTGTTAGATGCCAGTAGCAGCTCACCACCGTCACTACCGACTAGTGACAATCACACGTGTCTCCAGACATGGCCGGGAGTCTCTTGGACGGGAGACAAAATTGCCCACCCTTGAGAACCATTGGGTTCACGGCACGACAATCAAAGGGGCCACTGTGTTTGACTCTCTGCCCCCTGCCAGGATGTAGGCCAGGCATTTTGCTCGTGCTGTCTCATTGAATCCTCCCGATTCCCCTTCTAAGTAAGTATTATAAGCCTAACTTGTACAGAGAAGAGGGTTGAGACTCAGAGAAGTGATCGAGCCGAAGTCACTCAGCTAGTCAGTGACGTAGCTGGCCTTTGATCTCGGTATTGTCTGATTCCGAAACTTCTGACTTTTGTAGGTCGACCTTATCAGATTGAGAAGTGGAAGGTATTTTCCACCTACAGTCATTACCGCTGGATAGCTCATATTCCCTTTGTCAGGACCGCGTGTACGTGTGGCCTTCCCATATGTCATGTGATTTCACTTGGCCTATTTACTTAACAGTCACCTGGGTATCGTTGGGTTTTCCTAACAAGAACCCATAACTTTCATGTTAGTCTGAAATTGTGTCAGCGAGAGGCAAACTGTCATTGCTTAAAATCTGAATACTGTCTAGAATTTTAAACTAATGAAGAGATCAAGCCACCTTCTCTGATAAAGGCGGTTTCCGTGGTCGGTAGAGCAGTGGAAATAGGTGGTAATTCCAAGAAAGTAAAAGTGAGAGGCACTTTGTCAGACAGGAGTCTGACGTTCCTCCTGGAGAAGACACGCTTCACTAGGAACTGAGGCTGTCCTTGACCCCCGGGCATCGCCCTCTGTTGGAACACTGGCTCCAGTCACTGTGGTCTGAACTGACCTGAAGTGCTGTCACACTGCCAGAGGAACGTTTTCTTAAAAGATGATCGATGTGATTACTATGCCTGTTCATGGAAGGGAATACTACAGGAATGGCAGGAAACAGAGGAAGGGGCTGAGGCTCGTCACGAACCGGGTCCATTTCCATCCCCGACCTCCCTTCTACTGGCACTGGGACCTAGGCCGAGTCACCTTTCTTCTCTGAATGTCAACTTCCCCGTTCATTAAATGAGGCCAATGATACCTCACTCATGGGGTGGTGATAAAGCAAGTCTTAGTTCGGGCTGCTATACACGAATCACCATAAACTGGATGGCTTCACCAACAAAGGCTTATTGCTCCTGGTAGTAGAGGCTGGAAGTTCAAGATCAGAGTGTCGGTGTGGTCAGGTTCTTGGGGAAGGCCCTCTTCCTGGTATGTCCTCATGCGCCCTTTCCTTGGTGCATGCATGCAGAGTGAGAGCTCTGTGTCTTCCTCTTTTTATAAGGACACCAATGTCATCATAGAGATTCCACCCTTATGACTCCAGTTAAACATAATCGCTTCCCAGAGTCCCCGCCGCCAAACACCATCACATTGGGGCTTCCAGCTTCTGCACATGAACTAAGGAAGCACAAACCTTCAGTCCTTAGCAAAGTGGAAGCCATTTAAACGTCTAAGATGAACAATAAGCATTCATCCTCATCCCGCTTTGGGGGCGAGCTTCGATGGCGTGCCCACGCAGTG
This sequence comes from Pteropus vampyrus, assembly GCF_000151845.1. Lineage (NCBI taxonomy): Eukaryota > Metazoa > Chordata > Mammalia > Chiroptera > Pteropodidae > Pteropus > Pteropus vampyrus. The sequence goes on from NW_011888964.1 coordinate 35,867, forward strand.
GTCGAGGGCTGTCCCATCTTTCCACTCTCCCAGACATCCTGAGGAACAGCATAGATTCCAGGGTTGGGGTAGAGTCTATATGAAGGGCCTGCTTACACCTACGAGCTTCTCCATGACTCGTTAAGCCCCCGTTCTGCCTGTTTACTGCTCTGCATTCTTAGACGGAATCGTATTGAAGAGAAGCACAAGGAAGAGCATCTGCCGGGGTCCAAATAATGCCAAGTGGTCTTGATCTCCTTTCGCTGTTAGGCTGGCTTTCAGAATCTTCATTCTTCCGCGCAGTCGAGGTCTGCCTTATACTTCTCGCTTGCAAATACTTTTCTCCCGTTTCCTAACCTCGCAAGCCCAATAGATGATATTTCAGGTTCTGTTGATAAACCAGTAGCTAGCTAGCAATTTATTTATTCATTTCATTTGTTGGTTTATGGATATATTAATTCATGCATAGCAGGTATGGCATACAAAACATGTTACTTAAAAAAAGGAGGCTTTATAATCTCTCCACAAAAAAAGTCATTATTAGTCAGTGGTTAGTCATATAATTAATAGTTTTAAGACATAGAAAATCAGATGTTATCAAGTGTCTGGGCTGAAAGAATATATTTCACCTACTTCTCAGCCCTGGAGAACTAGTCAAGGTATTCCCTTTTGATGTCATTCATTAGAAATTTATCGAGTACCCACTCTCTTTGTGCCAAGTATATACTGGATATATAAGACGAGTAAAGAAAAATTCCCTGTTGTCAAGATGTTTAGAGTCTGATAAAAAAAATTTACGTATATAAATATAATGTAGCGTAATTAATAACACAATGGAGGTGTACGTTAGATGCTATTATAGCAGCTAGCACTGGGTCTTGAAGGTTGAGTGCGGATTAGTCAGGGAGTCAGGTGGAGAAGGGACTTCTGGGCAGAAGTGATAGCTTGAGCACAGGAATAGAGCTATTTATCCATGGATTCACCTGGTATTTATTGATTGGGAATCTTGTTGGGTTCCTGGACCCAATTCCAAAGTGTATTGTAGGGAAGGGGTGGTCCCCCACACCAACAACAACCAATTCTTCGAGACCAACAACCGATTCTTCGAGACCAGCAGAAGAATTCAAATCAGTTCTGACCCTACCTACCTGGAGACAGTGTCGGATTCCACAGGTTGAGGGCTCCGTCTCCTGCTTCTGACACCAGTCACAAGCGCAGGCTGTTACCTATGCTTCCAACTCTGGATGGAGACCAGAGTTCCCATGACTCCTCCTTGGGTTTGAATGATTTGCTAGAGCGGCTCACAGGACCCAGAAAAACACTTTACGTACTAGATCACTGGTTTATTGTGAAAGACTATAACTCAGGAAGAGCCAGGTTAAGAGACACATAGGGCGAGATGTGGGGGAAGGGCACAGAGCTCCCAGGGAACACTCTCCCTACATGTCCACGTGGTCACCAGTGCAGAAGCCCTTCGAACTCTGTCCTTTTGTTTTTTTTTGGAGACTTCATTACATAGGCATGATTGAGTAAATCATTGGCCATTGGTTATGAATTCAACCTCCACCCCTTTCTCCTCCCAGAGGTCAGGGGATGAGGCTGAAAGTTCCAACCCTCTAATCATCTGGTTGGTTCCCCTGGCAACCAGCCCCCATCCATAAGTGCAGTCCAAAAGCCACTTCATTAATATAATGCAAAACACTATTATCGCTTTCATTACTTAGGAAAGTCCAAAAGTTTTAGGAGCTCTGTGCCAGAAACAGGGACAAAGATGACATACATATTTCTCATTATAAATCACAATATCATAGGGGTCAGGTAGCTTATATTATGTGTCAGACACTGGGATACAATAGGGAACAAAAGCGGATCAGGCTCCTGTCTGCTTGGGAGGCAGACAGCTGTCAATCAATCATTCATTCGCACACGCAGGTGCGAGAGACGGGAGGAGAGCCGTGGGTTGACAGGAGAGTGTGTGAGAGGGGGGAGTCGGGGGGTGGCGGCTCCCTGAGGAAATGAGGACCGCACTGAAAGCCGATGAACTGTGAAGGGCGAACTCACTGAGGGCTGGGGAGACCTGTGCGCCGGGAGGAGGACCAGCTGAGCAGAGCCCGTGTTGGAGCAAATGGGTCAGAGAAGGTGGCGGGCGTAGTGGACTGTGGGAGCTCGGGGAGCACGTGCAGAGTTAGGTGGCCGGGGCCAGGTCACCAGGGCCTTAGTGGCCCGAAAGGGAGCCTGGACACTGTACTTCTGTCAGAGTAGGGACACGAAAGACTGCTCAGCTAGAGTGTGTCTGGCTCAGCGTGTGACTTGGATGTCCGATCAAAGACTGGGAGCCCCGGGGGCTGGAGGGGAGGGGACCCTAGAGGCATGTCATCAGTCATTGCGCCCATCCCTTGGTTCCAGGTGTCACTGACTGTCAGAAGAACGAGGCGGGCCTGCAGTGTGACCAGGACGGCCGGTACCGAGCCAGCCAGAGGGACGGGGACAGCGGGAAGGCCTTCTGTGTGGATGGCGAGGGGCAGAGGCTGCCATGGTCAGAAACGGACGCTCGACTCATGGACTCCCAGTGTCTGGGTATGTGCAGGCCCTTAAATCAGCCATGCTCCTGGGGAGGGGGACAGGTGCTCTCAAGGTCTTCCTAGAAAGGGAGAGACATGCGAGATGCATTTGTCTCCAACTTTTTATTTTGGAAAATTTTAACCTATGTAGGAGCTGAACGAATAGTAGGATGAACCAACACCGTCACGTAGACCCCACACTTGTTAGTGTTTTGCTTTCTTGTTCTCATTCTCTCTTTTATTTTTAATCACTGGAAAGTAAGTTTCAGACGTCATAAAACCTCAACCATAAATACTTCAGCGTGCCTGAGAAAAGTCTGTCAGCATCTCTCCGTCAGTGGGAGGCTGTGGAAAGCCTGTGCCAGCCCTCATTCTGGTACTCGCTGGGTGACCCAGAGCAAGTTGCTCAACTCCTCTGACCCTCAGCCCCACAGTGGACGCCT
>NW_011888964.1:39359-41249 GCF_000151845.1 Pteropus vampyrus
TCCTTAATGATTTAATTGCGAAAGCTGGGGCAAAGAGTCTTAGAGCTGGAAGGTGTTTAAGAGACCAGGTACGCAGATCTTTGCCGTCCTTCTGAATTGAGGGAGAAGATGTCACAGATGGGAAGCCACTTGCCCAAGGGTGATCCCCAGTCATTCTGGCGTTATTGCCTCATTAACTGCAGCTCTCTCTGCAACGCTGTCAGTGGCTCCATTTCGAGCATCTCATGGCTCGTCCCCCCCTGTGTTCACCTGGAGCTGAAAGAACACTTTGGTCAGTGGTCCAGCAGCGTTTCTGAGTGACAGCTCAGCTTTGCCAGCTCACAGGTGCCTCCCTGAGGGGTGGCTCCCAGGAGCCTCCAGCATCTTGGCTTCCTCTGCAAAACTCCTAGCTTAAATCGCCCTCTCTGGGTACCAGGAGGATTTCCGTGTGAAGAAGCTGGTTCCCCACTGGAGTGTCAAGAATCAGCTTGCCTTGGGGCGGGTCTATCTCTTCGGGAGTGAAACTGTAGTCTCATCTTTGAGGCCTTTGTCCCCTTGAACAAGCAAAAGACATCGAGATCAGTTATGTAACTTCCCGAACAGGTACCTACCTGAGAGGGGAACGGCCCTCCCCACCTCCAGCTCTACCTACTGGGTCCAGGCCTGGGTTCATGGCTGTTTCTGTTCCATTTGGCCATGAGCTTCCTTCTAGAGTGCTATAATGTGAAGGTCTCTATTACCATGATGCCCTTTTCCCAAAATCAGTAGATCCTCTAACTGAAGTGTGAAATTCACTGCATTTTCGGTTGCTGGGAAGACTTTAGTTGGAAACTGAAAGACTTTCCACATTTTATTGACTCTCCTAGAATATTGTGAGCTCTGGCCTATACCAATTAAACCTTAGGGACTCCGGCTGCATACGGTGTGGTGTTTGGTGGCCTGGAGCTTGCAATCTCTGCAAATCGGATGACAAGAAGTATATAAGTGGAAAAATAAAATAAAATAAAAAAAGAAGAGATGAGAGCAGAAAGGCTGAGCATGGGCTGAGCACATGATCTCGGCCACCTCAGTGATCAATGTGGAAGGGCCGCTTTATGAAATCACAATTTTTTTCTGTATCAAAAATGTTGGAGGCTTAAAGCAAGTCCTTTGTTAAACTAACACTTTCCTCTCCCGACCTGATCCCAAAGGAATAAACCTTTTATTTCTGGACTTATTATGAAAGCTGAGAAAATATTGCTTTGGATGGCCTTGAATTTACTGACATAACGACAACCAACCAAGACATAGTCTCTTTTATAAATCAATAGATCTGTATGCAAAAGAGTGCTTACATACACGCTTCTAATTGCCTCTGCGAAAAACTAGTACTCATGTGCATTGGGGCTTGTCTTTTTGGCAAAATACTGACACCCTTGGGCATTTTGGCTTGTAAGATGAGTCTCATTCCTGAAGAGTTACCCACCACGCTTTTTGGCTTGGTACGGAGTTTTGGCTTGGTGCGGAGTGAGTTCCCAGTCTTAAAGCTTTGAGAACTCGTGTTTCTTTTTCTTCCCTTGTCTAGTCCCGTGGGCGTGTGATGACATTAGTCCTACCAGATAGGACCTCAGCAGTGTCGATGGCAGAAAAACAGGTGCTAATATCTCATTTAAACAAATACTGTCATAAAAGTGCCACAGCCACATGACACCTTTTCAGATTTACACGAACCCATGTGTCCCTGTTTTATTTGTCTTTTTAAAAATAACTTACGTCTTTCTAGAAAAAAAGTCAGGTTGTATATGGAAAGGAAATTTTCGATAAAACAATTGTATAATTAGCACAGGGAAACATCAATTTAGACAGAAAATCAATATCAAAGAGATAACGTGAGTTGTGAGGATTACCATAATTTTCTCTGTAATTCCTGAC
>NW_011888964.1:42284-50586 GCF_000151845.1 Pteropus vampyrus
GCCTCACCTGAGAGGTGGGTAACTAGCTCATGTTGCTTGCAGAATGTGCGTCGGATGAGGCCTGTAGCTTCCTCACAGTGTCCACGGTGGGATCAGAAGTCTCGTGTGATTTCTATGCTTGGACGAGTGACAACATCGCTTGTACAACTTCTGGTCAGGTGAGTCACGGCAGCCACGTGACATTTCTGCCTCTTGTCCTCTGTCAGACACACTCTGATTGAATCGATACTTGGCTGATCAGGTGACAGAAATTGTCACTAGCTGATATCATGTTGCTTCCATTTCTTCAAAGTGATGAGACTTCAGAGAACCGAAACTGCATTAGATCAGCGCGGGCTCAAGGTGAGCCTGACGCGAGGTGCTCTTCAGAGCAGTATCGCTTCCTGACACACAGTCAGAGAGCGTTTCAACGATGAGCGCCCCCTCTCTGTTCCCCGCCAGCTTGTGTTATGGGTAGCTTGGGCCGTGGACACCTCAGGCCATTGTCCAGAGCTCTGAAGACCATCTGTCTCTCTGAGTCCCGGGGCCCAGAATTCCTTTCCAGCGTAGAAGTAAAATATGATTATGGTTTAAAAAGGGAAAGAATAAATATTAGTTAGAACCACACGAAACTGCTTTTTCTGTCAAGTCAAAGCTGGTAGAATATTGGCAATTCCATCGTTATCGTGAGTTAGGACAGAAGGGTATGTAGTGAAAGCCAACTTCACATTTCCTAATTTCCTAATTCCTAAACACATGTGAATCATTTTTCTCTCCAGTTCCTTCTGGACCCGTCCAGAAAATGTCTGTGTGTTTATAAGCATCATTTTTTGTTTGTTTACATGCTTATGTTTTATAACATATATTTTTTCTCCCTTGATTTCCTCCCATAATATTTAAATTTTTAGATCTTAGTAATTAACTTTGTTTTTTTTAATAGCAGCATACCACTACTCTATGAATTATATACATCCGTATACATCTGTATACGGATGTATGTAATTTACCTCACATTTGTTAAGGATACGTAGATTGATTAGCAGTTTTGCAATGTTACCAACAGAGGTGCGTTGCATGCTCTGTGCCCATGTGCCTGTGTTTGCACGTGAGTGTGTATTCATAAGCGACATCTTGGAAGGGACATGGAGCATGGACCCTGAATTTTAGGGCTCTTGAATTAGGGTCTGCAGCTGCCGGCTTGAGAGAAGAGGCAGGGAGGGGTCTTGGACTGAATGCCACTTTGGGGACATTAGACCATATGCAGTTTCCTTAACCTCAGCCTCTTCGACTGTGGAATGGAGTCTTTAACTCACAAGCTTCTGGCGAGGATTTGGAAAGCTAACGCAAGACACGCAGTAAACTGTGGAGGGAGTGTTATCTCCTTTGAGTTTAAAAGTTAAAGCATTTGGAGGAGGATGACAATGGTTTCATTGGTTTTGACCATAATGATTCAGACCTGCCTTAGGATATATTGGGGGTGGGGGTTTGGGATGAGAGTTGTAGGCAGGGATGGAGGAGAGGCTTGTAGACTGGTGTCACTGAGCAAGAACTCGCTGCCGTTAACGCCACGACTGAGCACCTGGGCTTTTTGTCACCCTCTTCTGCCATCAGACAGTGCAGACAAGCTCGATTTATTTGTTACCTGGGGGTTCTAGGTGCCGCTCCCCCATCTTGGCTGGTCCATGATTCCGCTAACACGACACCTCCGTCCAGACCTCCCTCAGGTCCTTTGTGGTCGAGGGGCCCGAGGTCACAGCTGCCAGTGACAGTGGCTCCCTAGGCAACTGTCAAGTCATTGGGAATCCCTGATTTAAAGAAATTCTACTTCTTCTCTTTCCCTAAAAGATCAGAACGAGCTTATAGAATTAACAATCACGACAAAACTAGCGGACAGTTACTGAGCACTTACGAAGTACCTGGCATCTCTCTGAGCAAAGGTATTAGATGATTGATTACTTGATCCTCTGATATTGGACAGCTGCTCGTGTCATAGGTATGGATTTTAGTCTACAAGAAATATGACGTTTTGTCCTTAAAAGAGAAGCAAAGCAGGAGCGACCTCTACCTCCAGTCCCCGGCCCGTGAGAGACGCTGTCTCACAGGCAGGATTGTTGAGAACGCGGCTCTGGAGCCTGGCAGCCAGGGTTCGCGTTCCGGCCTCACTAACTGCAGGCTGCTCTTTCCCCCCTGGGGTCCCCAGAACCCCATCTGTGGTGTCATGTGGGGGTATTAGCGGCCCCCACACCACAGAATTATTGTGAGGATCGAGTCAAGACATTCGTGGGGACGCTCCGGGGACAGTTTCTGCCAGAGGGCGAAGGCTCAGTGACATACCCTGGTCACCGCCGTCGCTGTCAGTGCTGGAACCCACTCGCCCGGTCGGCAGGAAGCCCCGCCTCTACTGTTTTCAGGCTTCTCTCCAGGGCCAGGGCCTCTCAGGTTAGGGCGGAAAAAGGAAAGAACTAAATATTAGAACCACACGACACGGCTGCTTCTATAAGTCAAGCTGGAAGACTGTTGGCGGTTCCAGGCATCCTGAGTCACGGGGGTCAGGGGCGATCACCGAGCACGGGCGATAGATCCGCACAGCTTGGCGCTGAGGCCACGGTCCCAGGCGCTGCCCTCAGGCCCCTCGGCACCGTGCTTTCTGGGCCAGGCCTGGGTGCAGAAGGGACTCTTCGCCATGGCGGGAGCCCCACGCGCTGGGTCTGGCTCCCCGGGTCTGTCGTCCAGCTGACACTTGCTCCGCCCCCACCCGGGCCTGGCCGCAGACATCGGGAGGCCCTCTAAAGTCTGCAGGACTCTTTCCCTGCCCGGGCCAGCACCCCTTCAGTGAGCTCGGGTTTTCCAAAAGCAGGAAGAGCCGTTGCCTTATATCATGTAGCTTCGTGGGAGCCTCTGCCCTCCCCAAAATTCCCAGCCAGGAAACTCAGAGTTGGGCAACTTTGGGGGGAGGACAAAATACTGGGAACCACACAGAACTTGATAAAAACAGCTTTATCGTTCACACCCACACAGCAAGGATGCGACAATAGAAATGGGGACGGCCAGGTCTTTGCAAGTCTGACCTCTGCATTTCCAGGCTTAGGGACCTCGTCCCGACCCTCACCGGATGTAAGCTGTGTGCCTAGCAGGGTGTCCGAGAGCTGGCCACTGCCTCTCCTCCTCCCACCATCGCCCCCACCTGCTAAGCGACAGCCCCCGGGACCGGCAGACCTCGTTCTCACGACACCTCAGAATTCCTGGTCTCCGCTCCCGCCGGGTCCTCTGCTTCACATCCGCCTTCTCCTGCTTCCACCTGACACACTTACCTGTGCGTCAGGACCGCTCCAGATTCATGTCGGCAGGCGCGGCTCTGTCTTCTGTAGTCACCTCCTCTTGAATTGCTCGTGTCTTTGCAGGGCTGGAATTTGCTGCTCACACGCTGTGTGCTCCAGGGGACTGACCGGTCCACACCCCCGAGCGACAATCTCCTCTTCTTCATTTTCGCAGCCTCCGCGCCTGGCCACAGTTAGGGTCTGACCAACGCTTGTCGCGTTGGGTCGACTATCGTGGGACGGTGATACCGCCTTTCTCTGTCTTCAGGTTCAAGCCGCCATGGGGAACTCGAAGGCCATCGGCTTTGGAAGTCTGAGGTGCCAGGTCAGAGTGAGGAGCGGGGCTCGAGGCTCTCCGGCCGTGTATTTGAAAAAGGGTAGGTGGGTCAATCTGCATGGCTGGTGGCCTCGGCAGCTTCACCTGGCGGAGGTTTGGCACTGCTTCCCAGCTTTGTGCACTCAGGGAGGAGCGGATGGCCCCCAGCCCACGCCGGGCACGGTACCTGGCTTCTCCCGCCTCGGCCTAAATCATCCTCATGGTTGATCCTCAGCACAGACCCGCAGGGGTCAGTGGCTTGTTCAGCAGGTGAGGAACTGGGGTGCGGAGCAGATGTAGAGGTCGCTGGCGGAGCCCGGCAGAGCCCAGCCTGGGTGCGGGACGCAGCCCCGTGAGGCTGCCTGTGGCTCGCGGCGTCTGGGCTCTGAGCTCCCTGCACCCACCCCTCCTGCGCCTTCCACCCTTGGAGCTTCGCCCTCCTCCTCTCTCATCCCCTCCCTCCCCGGAAGTGGGCAGACCTTCTCCCGGCTGGACCAAATGTCCGAGCGCTGGCTGTCATCAGCCTGTGCTCAGGACCTCCACGGTCTTGGGGGGCAAATGCAGATTCCGAGGCGATCAATCAGGTTTGGCAGAGATTTTGCCTTTCCAACAGCCTCTCGGGACCGCCAAAACTGCTGGTCCCTGGGCCACACTTTGAGTAGCTGGCGTGTATCATTTTGAACAGTTTACATCTCACTTGCCCAGGCATTCTTTCATTCCACCCTCACAGAAATTCTTGGAGGAATCTTCACTTTACACGTGAAGAGACTGAGGCTTAGGGAGAGTGAGATTGCCCAAGGTCATCCTGCTAGAAAATCGGGAGCTGGGTGTGAACCTAAGCGTGTCCGCATTCCCCTTCCCGAAGGGGCAAATGGAATAAACACTTTCCGGTCTTCGCAGCGCATGTGGGAGACGCAGCTGTTCTCTCCTACGTGCGGTTCTGCCCCGTCCCGCTTGTCTCCTGCTTCCCCTCCGTCAGGGCCAAGAGGGGAGCCAGCTATGCAGGGTCGGGAGGCCTGGGCCACAGCTACGCTCTGCCCCGTGAGCTGCGATGCCTCCGCTGGCCACTGCTCTGTGGGCCCTCGCTTCCCTCAGATGAGGGTGAGGAAGCTGGGGGGCCGCCTGCCTGGGTCGTCCCAGCCCTGTCACACCGGCTGTGTGATCTGGGACATGTTCCTTGACATTCGAGGTATCTGTGCTTCCTCACTAGTCAAATAAGAGTCACAGTAATGAGGTGACACGTCTGAAGCTTTTAGAACAGTGCGTGGCACGCAGAAATGGTAAGCGCAGGAGACATCGACGGGTGTTTCCATTCTTGCTAAAAGCTCCCTGATAGTGCGAGGCTCAGCCTGGGGACCAGAGGACAGCCGAGGGGGCCCGAATGGGGACTTGGGGGTGGGACTGCAGGGTGGCAGGCCTGCCATTCTGTTAAGTCCAAACTCAGGGCAGGTGGCGTGGCTCCCAGCAGCTTTGGACTTAAGCCATGAACAGCTGGCAGAGAGCGGGGTCGAAGCCTCAGCCCAGGCCCAGAGCCTCCTCTGACCTTGGTAGTGGCTCTCGGCAGGGACAGGCATTTGTGCTTTGTGTCTCTACTGGGTTATTTTTGTCACCCGCTGCCTCCATCCTGTGTGAGCAGATGTTTCCCCTGGGAGGGTGGAGTCCGGCAACGTGCCACGTCTTCCATCTGCAGCCAGGGTGACCGGAACCTCTGCCCCAGTATTTATTCCAATTACATTCACTATCCATTTCAAAAATAACAAAGCATACAGGTTATTTTCTAAAAAGGGAAACTTCAATAACAGAAGTAGCCCCTCCCAAAAACGTTCTTTAAAACCATACCTTGGCCTTTAATCACATCTTTTAAAAATACAATTTTATTTCTTTTTAAGTATTTTTTTTCCCTCCTCCTTCTCTCCTGAAAGTGTGTACTTTGGAGGTAGATCGCAAGGGAAATTGGGATGCTTCCTTGCTGCCAAAGTCACCAATGGCAGAACTGTATTTTTTGCTTCTTCATTTTGTTTTGCTTTAAAAAAAAAAAACAACATTAGTTTTAAAGCAGAAAGTGCACAGACCCAGCCATTCCGGATTCGGGTGTAGTAGAGGAGAAAGGAGGTCGGCATAAGCCGGATCTGGCCTCAGATTCCCTCCTCCCGCTCTGGTCAGGAATGGCTTCCTCGTTTTACTTTCAGTAAAATGAGAATAAAATGTAAAGTAAAGGACACGGTTTCTGAAAGTCCCCTGCACAGCCCTGGCACCTAGTAGGCAGTGAACCGTGTCCATTCATATGCCTGAGCTTCAGTGACCTGGACGGTGGGACAGCTTGATCCGTCATTGTACCGTCCCCCGCCTACACCTGCTTCCAGTCTGTGGCCTTGAAGATGGAGGAGGAGCCACGTGATTTTTCAGCATCAAAGGAAGACCGTGCCCAGAGGGTCTCTGTGGACGGTCTGGCCCAACCCCTCATTTCACAGGGGAGGTCTGGAAGGAGGCAGCATCGTGCCAGGACTTCGGGGCACAGCCCGCCCGACTCTGAACGACGTGCCCGGCCTGCTGCAGCGCCTGGGACCCTCGAGTGCATTGCTCGGTGCTGGCAGGTCCCTCAAGCGTTTACCGAGCACCCACGGTGTGATACACACTTGGCAGGTGCCGCGGATGCAGCTGTGAGCGAAACAGACAGAACCACTGATTGATAAAGGAATCGATCCAGTAATGAGACCATTTCAGAGGGTGACACGGGCTTTGATGAAAATGAAACAGGACAATGGGATAAAGATAGACATGGGCCACCTGAGACGGTCCCATCCACAGACACGGACGGTCGATCCGTGGTTACTAGGGACTGCAGAGGGGAGAGGGAGAGTTAGTGTTTGGTAGTGACAGAGGAAAAGTTCTAGAGATAGACGGTGGCGATGGCTGCACGACGATGTGAATGTATTTAATGCCATTTAACTGAACGCTTAAGAATGGTTAAAATGATCAATCTTACGTTGTGCGTAGTCCATCACGATTAAAAAATGATGACAAGAATGGACATGAGCTGATTTAGGGTGATCAGGGAAGGGACTTCAGAGGCGGGCGTTAGAGCTGGCGTCTGCAGGGTGAGGAGAAGCCCCGCCTCCCCCGCAATGATCTCAGCGCAATGGTCACCTGTGCAGGGCCACGCGGAGGATGCCAAGGTGAGCCGAGACCTGGCTCTGTAGTCCAAGGAACACTGCCCAATGGGACATTCTGCAGTGATGGAAATGTCCTATAAATCTTTATTGTCCAAAATGATAGCCAGTAGCCACACGCGGCTACTAGCACTTGGATTGTGGCTATTGCAACATGAACCTTGAAGAACTGAAATCGATATTTGGATAGTCACATACTGCTAGTGCCACTGCCCGGGACGGCAGGGAATGGCACCAGGGAATTGCAGGCTGATGGGGGAAGCAGACGCTACTTCAAGTGGCTTAAGTACAAGGTCAAGGATGTTAGAGACCGTAGTGTTAGAGTGTAAGAGAGATCAAGGAAGAGAGAAATGAAATCTAACCGTAAAAAACCTGGGGGATGGACCCTTTATAACCTGGGGGATGGACCCTTTATAACCTCGAGGGTGGATCCTTTATAACCTGGGGGATGGACCCTTTATAACCTCAGGGATGGACCCTTTATGTGCAGATGGGCTTTGGAGAAGAGTGGGTGGGGCTTTGCCAGCACAGCGAGAGCCAGTGCTCAGAGGGGGAGATGCCGGCCCTTTGGAGACTTGAGCAGCAGCTAAGATATGGTCTATCTTTTTATCTGTTTAACATCTGAGAGGATCACATGCTGTCATCCCCATTGTACAGATGGAAAAGCCGAGGCTCCAAAGAATTAGGACTTTGCTTGCTGGGGGTACTATAGGGATTTGCACTCAGGTGTGTCTTGTTCTGAAGCTTGTGCTTTGGGTCCCACGCGGTACATGCTCCGCTCCCTCTGGGTGCACGAGTCAGGGAGGACCGGTGGGCTGCTGGGCCAGTGGGAGGTCGGGGCAGTGAAGAGCGCAGGCTCTGGCCTTGGCCTTCCTTCTGCCACCCACCGTTTGTGGAGACCGAGGCTCGAAGACTCTTCGCTGGGCAAGGCTCTCTTTCCTCAGATGTAAAATGGACATCATAATAGGACAGACGTTTTGGCTATAGTCCCTGAAAAAAATCTCATATTTGCAAAATGATGCTCTAAAAATAACAGGGCTTATGGGAAAACCGGAGTTAGGAACAGGCAGAGCCTAAGCCATGGCGTGTCTAACCGAGAGAATGACAAAATTGGTAACAATGCCATTTAAAATCCACAGTTTAAAAAAAACATATTGAACCCTTCTCAAAGAAATGCTACTGGAGATGTAAAGGGCAGGTAGCTTGACGGGGTGGGTGCAGGGAAGGGTCGGGACTGCTGTTATGAAGGCGAGGGCCAGAAGTCCAAAGAGGAGGGGAAATCACAAGTGTCACTTTGAAGACGTCGGCCGGTCAGAGAAAGAACGTGGGCCGACGGGCATGGCGTACACTCCCGTTTCCCTGCCGCTTCCTGGGTTCCGCTACTTTTGTCTGTTCTGCATTCGCCTGTTGTTTGATGGCACAAGACAGTGACATGCTGGGGAAAACTGTAGATTAACCGACGCGACTTCAGCATCACGGGGGCCCAGCTTCCTGCCCACCACGCGTTTGAACCACTTTGT
>NW_011888964.1:51181-52437 GCF_000151845.1 Pteropus vampyrus
CTCATATTTGCAAAATGATGCTCTAAAAATAACAGGGCTTATGGGAAAACCGGAGTTAGGAACAGGCAGAGCCTAAGCCATGGCGTGTCTAACCGGGAGAATGACAAAATTGGTAACAATGCCACTTAAAATCCACAGTTTAAAAAAGACATATTGAACCCTTCCCAAAGAAATGCTGCCAGAGATGTAAAGGGCAGGTAGCTTGACGGGGTGGGTGCAGGGAAGGGTCGGGACTGCTGAGTTATGAAGTCGAGGGCCAGAAGTCCAAAGAGGAGGGGAAATCACAAGTGTCACTTTGAAGACAGAGCCGTCGGCCGGTCTGAGAAAGAACGTGGGCCGACGGGCATGGCGTACACTCCCGTTTCCCTGCAGCTTCCTGGGTTCCGCTGCTTTTGTCTGTTCTGCATTCGCCTGTTGTTTGATGGCACGAGGCAGTGACATGCTGGGGAAAACTGTAGATTAACCGACGCGACTTCAGCATCACGGGGGCCCAGCTTCCTGCCCACCACGCGTTTGAACCACTTTGTATGACAGAAACGCACGCGATAGTGGAGCAGGTGGACCGTGGCGCACAGAGCAGCGAAACACAACGAGGTCACGCCCTAAGCACGTGACACAGTGTCCGTGTGTATAGTTGGTGCTCAATAAGTATTTGCTGGTGATAATAACGACAACAAACACCAGCTCTCCATCCTCCCCTTTAAATTCTCAAAAGTGTCACAGGCAGTGGTCCAGGTCTGCTGGTTCGGGACCAGAAAGCATCTCACTGTGAGCCACACGCTACCCCCAGCACAATCAGAGGGTCCACTGTCCTATGACCAGCAAAGTCTGGTCAGCTCTGCGTAGTTTTGAGATCTTTTAACTTTTTTCCTTGTCTTTTCTCTCAGACCCAGAATTTACCACAACGAGCCAGAAAAGCTTCGAACAAACTGGTTTCCAAAACACTCTCTCGGGAATGTACAGCCCTGTCGTGTTCGCAGCCTCAGCGGCCAACCGGATGGAGGTGAACCTCTTCTGCCTTCTTGCCTGTGACCGTGACTCCTGCTGCGATGGCTTCATCCTCATGCAAGTCCGAGGAGGTGACGTAGTTTACAACCCGGGGTCCACCAAAGACGGGTCACAGAAGCCAGGACGTACGATATGGAAACTGCTGTGGGGGTTGCAGGCGTGAGGTGACCACACCCACGTAGGAGGGGATATTCACAGACACGAAGTCAGGGACAATCCCTGACCATTTTGACATGTCACATGCCGTG
>NW_011888964.1:53287-55318 GCF_000151845.1 Pteropus vampyrus
TATGACCAGCAAACTCTGGTCAGCTCTGCGTAGTTTTGAGATCTTTTAACTTTTTTCCTTGTCTTTTCTCTCAGACCCAGAATTTACCACAACGAGCCAGAAAAGCTTCGAACAAACTGGTTTCCAAAACACTCTCTCGGGAATGTACAGCCCTGTCGTGTTCGCAGCCTCAGCGGCCGACCGGATGGAGGTGAACCTCTTCTGCCTTCTTGCCTGTGACCGTGACTCCTGCTGCGATGGCTTCATCCTCATGCAAGTCCGAGGAGGTAACGTAGTTTACAACCCGGGGTCCACCAAAGACGGGTCACAGAAGCCAGGACGTACGATATGGAAACTGCTGTGGGGGTTGCAGGCGTGAGGTGACCACACCCACGTAGGAGGGGATATTCACAGACATGAAGTCAGGGACAATCCCTGACCATTTTGACATGTCACATGCCGTGCGAGCCACTTCACGCTGTCATACTGATTTTTTTCCTTCTGCTATCTTCAGGGCAGGTATCGCGAGCTCCATTTTACAAACTGAGAAACTGAGGCTCAGAGAATTTAAACCATTTGCTCACGGTCCATAGTTTGCAAAGTGATAGAGTCGAGATTCGAGCCCAGGTGTGCCTTTGACAGCTCCTCGTTGACACCTCTGAAGCCTGGGCTGGTCACATTCGTCAAAAAACAGGGGTTCATTCTCATCCCTCATGATCATTCATTCAAAGGTTATCAGTTTGAGTGCCTACTGTGTGCCAGGTCCTGTCATCTGTAGGACTGGAATTTTCCGTTGTCTCTCAACAGAGGAGATGGACTTCTGTTTACAGAAATAAATTCATGTACTTGGCTATGTACCCTAGTGATCGAGAAGGGACTTTGGTGTCACACAGACCTGGTTCTGGTCACTGCTCTGTCACTTTCTGGCTGCGTAATCTAGGGCAAGTTGCTTAAACTATCTAAGTTGCAGTTCTCCTGCCAATAAAATAAAGATAATGGTAATTCTTATTTGACTATTTGTTAGGAAGATAATGGGCACAAAATGCTAGACTTGGATTTGGTTCCTGGTGTGCTATGAATTTAGTAACAGAGGGGCTTAACAACCACCTATGGGACTGGCTGCATTGACGTACGGAGAATTCTGAAAATTAAAAATATTAAAGTAGTCGCTTTCAGTCAGTAACGAACTTCGTATGTGCAGAGTCCAGTGTGCTAGGTGCTGGGAACAGATAAAGGGAGCTCGGAGTCTAGTGGAGGGGGGAGGTGTATCATGAAAGGACCGTGACCTTCACTCAGTCATTCGTGCTGTCATCCAGCAGACAGGTACTGAGCACTGCTCGGCACTAGGCTCGAGAGGCAGCAGAAGTATCGAGACCGTTGGAGCCTTAGAAGGCAAAGGAGGGAGGTACCAAGGGGCCTTGGTGGTCAGGGAAGGCTTCCTGGAAGAAGAGACATGCGGGCCAGTTTTGGTGGGATGGGTAGTGTTTACATGACGAGAAAAGAGGAAGAGTCTGTCCCTGGCGGCCCTTCCTGTGAACCGAGCTAGAGGCAGGAAGACTGTGTGTGCCGAAGAATATTAACTGTGACATTGGGCTTCTCAGTCAGCAGGTCATTTTAAAGCACCTGTCACAGATAGCACCTGTGATCAACTCCAGTATCTGCATGTCATCCGTCCTGAGAAGGCAAACCCCACCTCCTGGCTGCTAGAGCTGACCGCCTCCGCCTTCTTGCGGGGGTCGGGGGTGGGCTGGCTCCATCCCCATTCCCATGTTCCACCCCATCTGTCCTCAGCCAGTGCCCTTCGCTGTCCCCCACTCTGCAAGTCCTCTAAGATTCTTAGACTCTCTCCCTCCCTAAGAGCCACCTGGAGCACAGCGCAGCCTTCCCGCCAGGTCCTGTTCTAATTCTCTCCTTTTCCACCAGAGCCAAACCCTACGATCTGAAACCTCATCACCTCGGTCACCGGCCACCCGTCCCAGGAGTGTCTTCCATCCTCTTTGGCTGGTTGTCCCCAGCAGTGACCCTTTGGACCACCCCCTGGTTCTTTAGACC
>NW_011888964.1:57653-59806 GCF_000151845.1 Pteropus vampyrus
GGGCTTAACAACCACCTATGGGACTGGCTGCATTGACGTACGGAGAATTCTGAAAATTAAAAATATTAAAGTAGTCGCTTTCAGTCAGTAACGAACTTCGTATGTGCAGAGTCCAGTGTGCTAGGTGCTGGGAACAGATAAAGGGAGCTCGGAGTCTAGTGGAGGGGGGAGGTGTATCATGAAAGGACCGTGACCTTCACTCAGTCATTCGTGCTGTCATCCAGCAGACAGGTCCTGAGCACTGCTCGGCACTAGGCTCGAGAGGCAGCAGAAGTATCGAGACCGTTGGAGCCTTAGAAGGCAAAGGAGGGAGGTACCAAGGGGCCTTGGTGGTCAGGGAAGGCTTCCTGGAAGAAGAGACATGCGGGCCAGTTTTGGTGGGATGGGTAGTGTTTACATGACGAGAAAAGAGGAAGAGTCTGTCCCTGGCGGCCCTTCCTGTGAACCGAGCTAGAGGCAGGAAGACTGTGTGTGCCGAAGAATATTAACTGTGACATTGGGCTTCTCAGTCAGCAGGTCATTTTAAAGCACCTGTCACAGATAGCACCTGTGATCAACTCCAGTATCTGCATGTCATCCGTCCTGAGAAGGCAAACCCCACCTCCTGGCTGCTAGAGCTGACCGCCTCCGCCTTCTTGCGGGGGTCGGGGGTGGGCTGGCTCCATCCCCATTCCCATGTTCCACCCCATCTGTCCTCAGCCAGTGCCCTTCGCTGTCCCCCACTCTGCAAGTCCTCTAAGATTCTTAGACTCTCTCCCTCCCTAAGAGCCACCTGGAGCACAGCGCAGCCTTCCCGCCAGGTCCTGTTCTAATTCTCTCCTTTTCCACCAGAGCCAAACCCTACGATCTGAAACCTCATCACCTCGGTCACCGGCCACCCGTCCCAGGAGTGTCTTCCATCCTCTTTGGCTGGTTGTCCCTAGCAGTGACCCTTTGGACCACCCCCTGGTTCTTTAGACCCTCCTGACCTCCCAGACCCCTTCCTCTTACTCAGGCCTCTCGGTCCCGTTCGACTTCCTGCGTGTGTCCTTTGACTGTCGGTGGGTTCCTCTGGCAGAGGTCTAGGTCCACGCACTCGTCTGCTGTCTCGGTGGATCCCTTGGGTGTCCCACTGGCGTCTCGAAGTCAGCTCGTCTCTACAGGAATGGATAGTTTCACCCTAAACGAGCCACCGCTCTTATGAACCCCATCTCGGGGAAGGGCAGCCATGCCACAGACCCGGGCAGCCTGCTGAATCGCCTCGCAGCTTCCTTCCCTCATTTGTCACGGCCATTTATTTTTGTTGTTGCTTTCGTGACATCGCTGGGATAGAGATGTCTTTCATCCCCCACCTCAGCCGTCTGTAATCTGGACTGTGTTACTTTCCTCTTGTCAAGTGTGGCAATCTCATAATTGCTGTCACCCCACCCCACCCCCCAGCGCTAAATTCCTACCCTTGAAATCAGCCCATACAGCTCTAAGCCTTACTCACGCTCTCCTCTTCGTGAAATATTTTGTCTCTGCTGTTTGTATCTGAGTTCACACATCCATTTCTCTGGTGGATTAAAATTTCCAGCACTAAGAAACAGCCATTTCCCTGTAGTCCCTAGGAGAGCCATGCACACTGTAGGTGCTGAGCCATGCTGGTGAACTTGGTCGATCCCAAAGAGAGGACGTGATCTATCCGATGCCCACATTCCGGTGGTCAGCAAGGTGAACTAGGACCCGGGTTGCCTGATTCATGGCATGAGGAGCGTGTGCTCTATTCCCTGACCCCACTGCCTTCCAATCAAACCCAGAGAGAGAAAAGGATAATTATTAACGGCTAGGCTCTGAATAAAAGGTAAATATGACTTTGAAAACATATAACAAATGTTTCGCCCTATTCAGGGTGATAGAGTAAAGCTTCCCCAAATGCCGAGCAATGCCAGTTAAGCAAATCTTAACTAAGTGCAAAGAAGGGGGAAGGTAACTCTAGACGGCGGGAATGGCACCTGCAATGGCCCTGTGGTGGGAGGGTGTGTGACACAAAGGAGAAGCTGGGGGGAAGCCATGGTCCCTGGTGCAGAGAGCTGGGCGGGAAGACGGGGCCCTGGTCTGAGGATGGGCAGGAGGCGGGGGCGAGGCCATGGAGAACCTTGTGCGTTGTGCCAAAAGTTGTTTTTATTCTAAGA
>NW_011888964.1:59856-63094 GCF_000151845.1 Pteropus vampyrus
AAACATATAACAAATGTTTCGCCCTATTCAGGGTGATAGAGTAAAGCTTCCCCAAATGCCGAGCAATGCCAGTTAAGCAAATCTTAACTAAGTGCAAAGAAGGGGGAAGGTAACTCTAGACGGCGGGAATGGCACCTGCAATGGCCCTGTGGTGGGAGGGTGTGTGACACAAAGGAGAAGCTGGGGGGGAGCCATGGTCCCTGGTGCAGAGAGCTGGGCTGGAAGACGGGGCCCTGGTCTGAGGATGGGCAGGAGGCGGGGGCGAGGCCATGGAGAACCTTGTGCGTTGTGCCAAAAGTTGTTTTTATTCTAAGAATGACGGGAAGCTCTTGCAAATTTTAAGCAAAAGAGTGTCGTGATCCGATGTGAATTTAGAAATGAGCACTTCGGCTTCCGTGTGCAGAAGGTAATGGGTAGGGAGCCAGAGTAGATGCAGAGAGATGAGTTAAGTATCATCCCACTAGTCCAGGGAGCAGAGACGGGAGCTGGGGCTGGGGTGACAGCAATGGAGATGGAGAAGAGGGGGCGGATTCTAGGTACGTTTAGGAGGCAGTATCGGCAGGACTCTGGATACGGGGCTTGAGAAGGGAAGTGTCAGATCATTCTCGGCTCTCTAGCTCGGTCACCTGGTTGGATAGTTCTCTGGTACAGTGAGTAACGGAAGGGATCGGATGTCGGATTTGGTGATGGGAGAGAGAGATTAGGGAAGGTCATGAATCCCATGCGGGTAGGCTAATTTTGAAGTGCTTTTAAGATAGTCACAAGATGTGGACAGCTTTTGGGTATAAAAATCCAGAGCTCAGAGGGAAAGTCTAGCAGGAGATAGGAATGTGTGAATTTCTGGCATTGAGGTATCAGAGGAAGTACAGGGTGAGTTGATGGAGGGGGCTGGGGACGGATCCCGTGAACACCTACACAACAGGTAGAGAATCTTCAAGGAGGACAGAGAACAGGCAGCTGGACAGGGACGGGGAGATCCAGGAGGGTGATGCTTCATGGAAATCAAAGTGAAGGCAGTTGTCAATCGACAATTCTAAATGCTGCTGAGCGTTCGAACAGGTGATTACTGAGAGCTGGTGCGGTTAGCTCAGAGTGGTCCGTGGCAGCTAAAATGAGAATGTTTTGTTGGAGTCATAGGGCAGAAATCTGGATTAGACTGAGTTGGATCCTTAAATTCCTGGTAGGTTCAATCTCTGTGATTACATGATGTGCGTTCCTGTTCGTGTTTATATAAGATAATATACATATAGATAGATGACAGATGTTATGTACACATACACGCGCCCGTACACTTGCGCATGTATACAGCATGGCTTTCTGTGTACCTGTTCTTAGCAAATCCAGAAGCCTTCTGCCTTCTTTGAACTAAACGCCTTTTCTGCAGATGCTCGGGCACTCACCAGACCATACGGTTTATTCAAATTGGAAAGATTGACTTCATTTTCCTTAGGATCATGTATGGAAGAAGTATTTTGTTTCATGGAACAGTTAGCCCGCAACACCCCCTCTTTCCATGCTGTTTCTGGCTAGCACCTCACTTTCTTCCCCTCCAAGACTAACCCGGGATCTGTGATTTCTCTTGAGCTGAGCAGCCACCTCGCCATCCTGCAAGTTAAGCTGTCTTCGAGACAGACGTAACACATCAGGCAGATGTATTCCCCAGGCTTGCCCAGTGGGCAGATTTGGAGTTTTAACTTGCAAAGCTTTGGCTGGGTCTGCTGACGACCAGGAACAGAATCCTGCCATATCCTTTCACCGCAGTCTGGAAATCCACTTAACTTTCTAGTAGATTCCCCCTCCTCCCCTCTCCCTTTATCCCAGCAACACTCCAGCCTCCTCCAGCCTCCAACCCCTAAATGGCTTTGTTTCCACTGATAATTATTAATAGAAATCCAGGAGGCTCTGGACTTGCATTTTAGTTGAGGCTACTTGGGGGGAAGGTTCAGAGGGCCTCTCGCGGCCTGAGGTTCATGGGAGTGTGATCAGAGCTGACAGTGTGATCAGCAAAAGTGACCTCTAACCCCTAGCCACCCCCACCTCTCAGAAATATGGAATTTTACCTGACGCTTTAGCAGTAGGAAGAAGCTGCATGCGTTCCCTTCGGGGGTCTGAGAGCGGGAGGAAGGCACAACCGCCTCTTGTTTAATTCCGCGATTCTGGTGTTTGGCCTGCGAGGGGCGCAGCCACAGGACTCAGGCTTCCTCTGAGTTCTCAGCGGGCTCTTGCTGCACCTCTGCACCCCGGAGCTCAGCCTGGGCCTTGGCGAACCACTCGCCACCTGCCAGCCACTCCGCTTCCCCGTCGGCCAGCAAAACCATCTCCCTTCCCGTGCGTCCGTTCCCTCCTCTGTGCTGTGAAGCAGTCTAAGCAGGTCAGGGCATCTGGCTGTGCACTAGAATCATCTGTGGTGCTGTTTACAAACACCAATTCCCAAGTGTCCCCCGCCCCCACCCTGCGACCCCATCAAGTCAGAAGCTCTGTGGCTGGTGCCAAGGACCGAGCGTTTCCAGAACCCTCCCTGTGTTTTTGCATGTCGGCTTAAGCACCTAGTTTGGGAACCACCACGTTAGAGGATCTCCAGGCTCATTTTTTTTTGCACAGAGGTGCTGCTGCTGCTGCTGATGATGATGACTTTTAAATGGCTGCGGGTGAAAAGTGGCCCGTGGAAGGGAGGAGGACAAAATGTCCGATTTGTAAGCCAGACACACATGAGTCATCTACTTTGGGGACATTTTGATGAGAGATAAGTCTGAAGCTGTATCTGGATTTGGATATAAATTAGGAGAGAGAGAGAGAAAAGCTGTCATTTACTTCCGTAAAGTTTCACAAAGATGACTCTGGTGGGTGGGGGTAGGAAATGGGGATGGAGGGTTCTGGCACGAAGACGGCCTCTAATGAGGGAGGAAAGGGCCAGCGGGCAAGGTGGTGGCGCTTCCCTTGGGAATTTGCCAGTGACACAACCGTAGGACCCGCAGGGAAGAACGACCTAGTTTAAAACCAGTCTCCTGAGTTCCAGTGTCCCTCTCCGTTCCCGAGGAGCTTCCCCCATCCCCACCCTAGAAGCCTCTTCGGGCACAGAGGCAAGCTTCTAAGGGGGCCCTGCCTGTCCCCTGTCACAAATGTCCCCCATCACATCTACCCCTCGTCCCTCTCGTGATCTGCAGGTCCCATCATCTGTGGGTTGCTGAGCTCCCCCGACGTCCTGCTTTGCAATGTCGAAGACTGGAGGAATCCCTCC
>NW_011888964.1:63144-69343 GCF_000151845.1 Pteropus vampyrus
TGATGAGAGATAAGTCTGAAGCTGTATCTGGATTTGGATATAAATTAGGAGAGAGAGAGAGAAAAGCTGTCATTTACTTCCGTAAAGTTTCACAAAGATGACTCTGGTGGGTGGGGGTAGGAAATGGGGATGGAGGGTTCTGGCACGAAGACGGCCTCTAATGAGGGAGGAAAGGGCCAGCAGGCAAGGTGGTGGCGCTTCCCTTGGGAATTTGCCAGTGACACAACCGTAGGACCCGCAGGGAAGAACGACCTAGTTTAAAACCAGTCTCCTGAGTTCCAGTGTCCCTCTCCGTTCCCGAGGAGCTTCCCCCATCCCCACCCTAGAAGCCTCTTCGGGCACAGAGGCAAGCTTCTAAGGGGGCCCTGCCTGTCCCCTGTCACAAATGTCCCCCATCACATCTACCCCTCGTCCCTCTCGTGATCTGCAGGTCCCATCATCTGTGGGTTGCTGAGCTCCCCCGACGTCCTGCTTTGCAATGTCGAAGACTGGAGGAATCCCTCCGAAGCCCAGGCTAATGCTACCTGTCCTGGCATGACCTACGACCGAGCGAGCCGCCAGGTGACATTGCGTCTGGGAGGCCAGGAATTCAAGAGTAAGTCTCTGTCTTCAGCCCACGTTCCTTCCGAATTCGTTTTCCTCCACAGCGAGGTCTTCTGCTACTTTCTGAGGAGGCCTGTCCACACCCTCAGGGGTCTATACCTCTGAAAAGAGACTGTACCGTGAATGCTGCATAAAAAGCAACCACAGCATCTCAGCAGCGTTCCATGAGAGGCACGAGTTAGCTCTCGAGGCCACAGGTCGCTGGCGATGGGCCGCCTCAGTAGGCAGCCGGCCGACCTCAGCCGGGCTCACTCGTGCACCTGGGGGTCGGGTGGCAGTTGGCTGGTCTGGACCTGGCTGGGGTGGCTGGCGCTGCTTCGCCTGTCAGGCCCTCATCCTTCTCCTGGATGAGGACATTTTCTCCTGTAGATGGCAGAAGCACGAGAGGACAGGAAACAGGTCAGGCCCACAGAGGTCGAGGCTTGGAGCCGACCCCGTGGCTTCTGTCTCACTGCGCTGGCCACGGCTGATGACACAGCCCCACTGCACGTGTGGGGCTGGGGAAATGCACTTGGCAGCTTTAGTGGCAAGGACTGTGAAGTCCATGCAAAACGTGTGACTACGAGGAGGGGCGAAGAACCGGGGCCAGAAATGTGAGCTGCCCCCCAGATCGGTGCCCCCAGGCCATGGCCCCCCTCTGCGCCAACAACCTTGCCACCCTCCTATGCGGAGGGGCCGCGAGGGACCGCGGTGCCTCAGTGGGCTCCGTTAGCAGAAGTTCCCTCCAAGCTCGCTCTTTCCCCTCCTTTCTTTCAGAAGCCCTTCTGATCTTCTTCGCAGTCTTAGCATCAGAGCGAGAGGTCACCTCTGAGGTCATCCGCTCACCCCCTCATATAGGGAGTGGTGCTAGCGCCTGAGGCCCCCCCGGGGCCGGTCGGCTCTCCTACCTCTGCCTCCCCCGGCCTTGCACTGTCCTCTCTCAGCCGACCCTCGTCCAGGAGGAGTGGACCCTGCTCTGTCCTGAGCTGGGGACTGCCCGCACCAGTACTTGGTGTGGTGGTCGGGTCTGGCAGGCTCCATATCACCGGAAGCTCATGATATATGCAAATTCTCAGGGCCCACCCCAGACCCCCAGCTGGACCTGGAATCTGTTCTAACAGGCCGTCTGGATGATGCTGTGTCTGCTAAGTTTGGGAAGCATGGACCAGGCGGCCTGGAAGGTCCCCTGATCATCCTTCCAACGCCATAAGTCCGGGTTCATGGGGAGAACAGGGCCTAGGTGCTCGGTCACCTCTCGCCTCCTCTCTGTGCTATTGATGCGCCAGCACCTGAACTCAGAACTCAGCGCCGTGGTTCCAGTCCACTCTCTGAGGGGGCGAGAGCACCTGCAGGTGTCAGGCAGACAGAGGAGGGCGGGGGTTGAGGGGAGGTCAAAGGAGCTGCCCTGGCAGAGCTGTCGGAGGCCTCCTCTCCAAGAGCCGGCACAGACCATCTCCTGCCTCCCCAAGGGGTTTCCAAGACCTGGTTCTCAGTAGACTGCAGCTCTGATGGTGAAGAGCTCACGTCACCTCCTCCGAGAGCCGATCCCCGACGACCTCCCAGAGCTTCGCGCATACGCCACGCGTCGCTCTGTGAGTGCAGCGGGCTGGGCGCCGAAGTGCCTTTGCCTGTCCTCTTCACTCACTAGCCCAGCGGAGAGTTTGCCTGTGCTGTGGAATCCCAGCTTCCGGACACCTGTTGACCTTGATCAAGTCAATAAGTATCTTCGAGCCTAACAGCTTGTCTGTAAAATGGGTTAACGACCGTCCCCATCTCACGGAGATGCTCTAAATAATAACAGTAACGGCAGTAATAGAAATGTCTCGTGTTGCACTTACTATGAGCCAGGCACTCACTGCTCTATGGTCTTGACCTTTACTAACTCATGAATCCTCAGCACAATGCTGTGAGGTTGGGGGGGCACTATTATTATCATTATCCCCATTTTACAGCTGAGGAAACTGAGGCACGCAGCAGTGAGGACTTCCTAGGGTCTCAGAGCTTTTCCATAGAAAGTCTGGGATCTGAAACCAGGCAATCTAGTTCCTCTATATATGTATATGTATACAGTATATATAATATTATCTAATACTAATACTATGTGTCAGACACTTTGTAAGCCCTTTACATATTATCTGTAATATGTCAGCCAGACAGGGGGCAATTTCTTAAAGTGCAAATGAATGAAAAACAGATAATATGTAAAGGGCTTACAAAGTGTCTGACACATAGTATTAGTATTAGATAATATTATTATCGTTTTTAAAATCTGTGATTGTTTTTTTGTTATAGTTTAAGAACTGGACTGTGTCTTATTAATTTTTGGATATACACCATCAAGCATAAAACTTGGCATAGAGAATACACAATATCTGTGGAGTGCGTATTTATCAAAAGCCTGGAAAAAAATATTGCAGAATTTGGTGGAATTCCATGGCGCTTAGTTTAGTTTCTTCTGGGGTAAATAAAATCGAGCAGCTTATTTATGAGATGGATAGTAAACATATGGTATCTATTACTCTGAGAGGAAGGCCGGGGTGAAAACAAGTATTTGAAAGAAGGCGTATGATATTTTCATGGGCAACAAATCCACAGTGAATTGCTTAACACAGAGCGCGTGCTTGGTATGTGACAAAAAGTCAAGACGGTGCCCTTGTGTGGCCTGGCCGAGGAGGCGTGGGTCCCGAATGGCTTTTGAAGTTTTCGGGTCTTTTTTCAGTGTCCTGTGTACATACTTTGGGATGCAGGCAAAGCTCTGATGGGCATCGGGCAGCCTGATCCAAAATGGAGGCTGGAGCTACCAGCATGTTCTACTTCAAGACTTAACGGGTCTGTGGGGAGCAAGGGTCAACAGGACCAGGGATCCCGGGCTCAGGGGTGCAGCGCCGAGCTGAGTGGGGAGGTGTGTGGACAGGCATGAGGGGGCAGTTGCTGGGCTCACTCGTCCCCCCCGCTTCTGTTTAACCTTCACGCCTCAAGGGGGCGTCCACCCTGGGTCTGCACCGCCCAAGTTCCCAACGGGCTCCCTGGGTGTTTTCAACTATTAGGTGTTGGCTGGATCCATCTTTCTATTCCTAAGAAAAAAGGCTTGGAAAGCTCTGGGGCTGCATACGCCTCATTTCTGACAATATCTTAAAGTGCAAATGAATGAAAAACAGGCAGATTAAAATGTCCCCTAGTGCCCGTAGGGACTTAAAATCTGGTAGGAAAAACAGACCTTGGCAGAAATACTCCTGGGCTTACTCAGAATTGCAGAGCTTTGTGTCGGTGAGGGACGGTGGGGCGTGGCCTGATGGTTGGCACCCCGGTCACAAGAACCGATTTTGTATCAGTGATGGTCATTATCTTGTGGTGCTGGGAGCAAGGTCGAGACAATGTGTCAGTGATGGCCCCAGGTGCACCTAGAGCAGATGTGTATCGTCTTACAAATAAGACGACATAATAGCTATCATCCATCGTGTGTTACCATGTGCTTAGCACTAAGTAGAGCCTGAGACAAGGATTCGGGAGTATGATTTATTTAGGGAAGGCGAGAGATACAAGCAGAAGCTGGGGGAAGTGGCACAGGGAGAAGGCAGCCGGTAAAAGGCGGACTCTGAAACCTGGCTTGTCCAGTTTAGGGTCCTGGCCACTCGCGGGCTGCAGATTCCGTCCAACTGCCCCAGACCCAGCCCGCGATCCCGGCAGAAGTGTTCTGAAGTAAAGTACGGCCACACTGCTCGCGTCAACCGTCAGGAACCAGGCTCCACGCCAAACCTCCATAGGCCTATGGGTCCGTGTGCCTGCAGCCTTGATTACAGAGAGGACGGGCATGGGTCAGAGTCTGGGGGCCTGTTTGTGTAACAGGGACGTTCCCGCCCAGCTGTCACGGAGGGAATGGAATGGAGGGAATGGAATGGAGGGAATGGAATGGAGCAGGGAAGAGGAGGGGTAATGCTTGCTTGGATTCTATCGACCTCCCCACAATCAATAATATTGAACCGGGGAAGCTTTAGGCGATGCAGTGAAGAAGTCTGCATTAGGAAAACGAATTTGGTGGCCAGAGGGTGGACGAGAGCGGATGGGGCTCTGCACTTACCCGATGGGCTCTGAGCACCGCAGACCGCTCTGCCTTCATCGTTCATTCCTCCTCACAGACACCAGTTCCCCGCAGGAATTAGTGTAGGTGACCGAGAGGAGTAAGGCACAGTTCCCAGGCTCAGGAAACTCTAGGACATTCAAGGAGCTGTACAATTACTGTCAAGTGTGAGATTCAGGACGAGGGTGTTTGTTTAGTGCTGCACAAATCCAGAGGAGGGGCACGTAGCCCACACGGGGGGTTCAGGGAAGCCTTCCAGAAAGAGGTCCTGCAGACGTGATGCGGGGGCCTGAAAGCAAGCATCCGATGAGACTGGGAAGGTGGGTGCCTGGGAGACAGCGCTGGGCGGGTGGCTGGTCAGACTGTCAAACGGACGGCAGAAGAGTGAACTCTGAGCTCTTTCGGGATTGGAGGTGGGTTTACCTTTCAGGAACAATGCCCCGGGGCTGTGCGCCTGTGGGCTGGGAGGGAGCCAAGGGGCCATGAACGTCTAATGATGTTAGAAGCTGTGATGAGGCCCGGGCGAAGATGGTGGTTCAGAGCAGGGCGTGGCTTAAGACCCGCTGAGGGAATAGCCTGGTTGGAAGTGGAGAGAGACGCAGGGGAAGAAGTCGGAGATGACTTTGAGAGGGCAGCCATTCCTGCCGCTGATTGATTTAAAAGCACAGGCGCGTGTGGATGTAAGACATGGGGGTGGGAGATGATGTAGGTGGAGAAAAAGGGCCGTGTCATTTCTTTGACCTCGGTGCTCTCTGTGCAGCATTTTCACAATTAAAACCACCGGGGGGGTTGCAACTTCTTTACAAAGATGCTTCTCAGGACACAGTAGTCTCTGTAGATGCTGGTCAGATGACCTTCTGCACCTACCGAGATGCTCAGCATTCATATGCTGGATTCAACTGAATTCCATTGGGTTGAATTGTGTCGAAATGAGCAAAAACCAAGGATGAGCTTAAACTCATCATCTTTTCCAGGCTGGAAGACATGGGGCTCCACTGCCTTGAGAGGGACAAAAAGTATATAAGAAAGGCTCATTCCTATCACAGTTCAATGCATTCTGGGCCAAAATGTATCCCAATACCTGTGCGCATCTGTGCGGAGCACCTGCTTTTCTCTGGGTGATGGAGGACATGGCTAATTTTCTTTCTACTCCATCTAGAGCAGGTCGCACAGACTCCAGGTGTTCTGGACAAGGTGAAGGCTCACTGACTCACCCACGTCAGAAATGGGTGAGGGTGACTCTTATGGTGGGGACTCATTATTGTAATAGCTGAATTTTCCAAGGAGTTCAGTGTTTAACTGCAGTGACCTCCATACGTACCTCTAACCACAGGAACCATTATAAATGTTTGACATTTGGGGCAGATAGAATTCTAAAGTATATCGTCTTCTTAGTGTGGTGATCAGAGCATGGGACATGGAGCCAAACAGATGGAATTTGAATTCTGGCATTAACCTCTCTGGATTTTGATCTTCACCTGGAAATTAGGGACAAAAAATGCCTGTTTTTGAGGTTGAGATTAGATAATATCTAGAAGG
>NW_011888964.1:69393-73843 GCF_000151845.1 Pteropus vampyrus
AGGTGGAGAAAAAGGGCCGTGTCATTTCTTTGACCTCGGTGCTCTCTGTGCAGCATTTTCACAATTAAAACCACCGGGGGGGTTGCAACTTCTTTACAAAGATGCTTCTCAGGACACAGTAGTCTCTGTAGATGCTGGTCAGATGACCTTCTGCACCTACCGAGATGCTCAGCATTCATATGCTGGATTCAACTGAATTCCATTGGGTTGAATTGTGTCGAAATGAGCAAAAACCAAGGATGAGCTTAAACTCATCATCTTTTCCAGGCTGGAAGACATGGGGCTCCACTGCCTTGAGAGGGACAAAAAGTATATAAGAAAGGCTCATTCCTATCACAGTTCAGTGCATTCTGGGCCAAAATCTATCCCAATACCTGTGTGCACCTGTGCGGAGCACCTGCTTTTCTCTGGGTGATGGAGGACATGGCTAATTTTCTTTCTACTCCATCTAGAGCAGGTCGCACAGACTCCAGGTGTTCTGGACAAGGTGAAGGCTCACTGACTCACCCACGTCAGAAATGGGTGAGGGTGACTCTTATGGTGGGGACTCATTATTGTAATAGCTGAATTTTCCAAGGAGTTCAGTGTTTAACTGCAGTGACCTCCATACGTACCTCTAACCACAGGAACCATTATAAATGTTTGACATTTGGGGCAGATAGAATTCTAAAGTATATCGTCTTCTTAGTGTGGTGATCAGAGCATGGGACATGGAGCCAAACAGATGGAATTTGAATTCTGGCATTAACCTCTCTGGATTTTGATCTTCACCTGGAAATTAGGGACAAAAAATGCCTGTTTTTGAGGTTGAGATTAGATAATATCTAGAAGGTGTTTATTATAGTGCTGGGTAAATGGCAATGGCTGTTGATAATAGTTGGCTGTCATAATACGTGACTCTTAATAATTTAAAAGCAAAGCGTGATCATTGCCTGATGTCTCAGGTGTGAGCCAGCTGCCTCCTGCGGCGTGTGGGGTTGTTTGCCTGCAGAACCTGTGTCTCCTGAGCTCTTTGCCTTTTGGATCACGGGAGACATTGGTGGGACCTTAGGGCTGAACAGAGGCAAATCCTGACCATTAAGAGATGGTGTGGCAAATCCACTCTCATCATCAGAGGAGTGTAGTTTGGCAGCAAATAAAATTTAGTAGTAAATTAAATAATGGCAGCTACCAATAATGGGATACATATCAAAGAAAGCAGAAGATAATTTATGTAAATTATCTCTATCCATCTTCATTGGTCAGTGAGGCAAGAATCTCGGGCGACTTAAGTGACATGGAAAATCAGCACAGCACCTGAGTCTCTGATGAGCTTTGTGTGTCTTTAAGCCAATCCCCAGTTCCTTAAGTGATTCACTGGTTCACGACCGCTCAACACAATTGTCCCTTTGGTCCCCCGAGCAAGACACCTGGGGTCTGACCGGCTCTGGTTTGGTACCACGGAGCTGGAATAAGCTCCCAGGGACTTTTAGGGGTGTGCCTCATAAGGGAAACAGCTCTCGGACCCAGGAGAGGCCAGTGTGGGGAAAGCTAGGCAGTCGTGGTTATATGTGTGTCCAGGGGCGGGGGGTTCCCAGTGAGAGCAAGCACGTTCAAGCTCATAAAAATAAACACCTTCCTCTGCAGGTCTGACACCCCTGGAAGGAGCTCAGGACACCTTTTCCAGTTTCCAGCGGGTTTATCTCTGGAAAGGTAAGCTCTGCAGTGGAGGTGAGCAGAACACGGATTACAGGAGACTGTCCTGCCTCAGCTCCCGCTCAGAGGGCGCTCTGCTCCCCAGAGAGAAAATGCTAGAGATTTTCTTTGCAAGTTAGCACTCTGTGTGGAACAGAAGGGCCTCAACTCTCATCAGATAAGATACCAAAATTTGAAAAAAAAAAAAATAATGGAAAGTGTAGGAACCCAAGAAAAGATGGAGGAAGGAAGCACTGGTTCCTGCGAGATCAAGTTCGCTGACCGCTGGCGAGATCAAGTTCGCCGACCACAGACTGCCCTTGTTTCCAGGATAGGGGCTCCCAGGTCGCTGCAGGCTACGGGAGGCATTTCTCCAAGGGGACTTGGCTCAGGTGCCTCCTCTGAGGTCAGGCTGAGGGGACGGGCAGCCAGACAGGTGGTACCGTGGACTCCTGCCACTGTGGATGCATAGGACAGGTTGGGGGCAAAACAGGGAGCCTCGAATAAGTGCATGTTTGACATCTCCTTCCTGCTTTTATTTTTGTCCTCCTTTGAGTTGACTGAACATTGACCAAGGGGGCTTCTTGGAGCCAGGCATTTGGGACGAGTCTGAGTAATGTGGGATGAGAGAGATGGGTGAGGATCAGCCTTGACCCGCAAGGTGCTATGGCCTCAGGATGGAGCAGACGAGCAGCGGGCTGTTACAGTCACGACCACAGGCACCATGCGAGGGGCGTGGGAAAGACCCGGCCTCTGTACCACGCCCCTCCTCTTCCCATGGTCTCTCCTTGCCGATTCTGCCTCAGGATAGGACTAGTGACCGGTTCCATGCTTGTGAAATAGTGTGCAGGAGCATGGAGCACGGACAGGAGGTCCTGAGGGTAGGACCTGGGCACGGTCCCAAGTCCAGTGCTTCCGGTTATCAGAAGTATCTGGTAAATTAGGTGCTAGCTGGTAAAAAATTAAGGAACTACTTTTCCCCGGGGCATTTGTGACACTAACCGGAAGCACCCCAAAGACCCGCCTACTGCCCCGTTCCCCGCATCAGCTCTGCCTTCACGGAAGACCTGGTGAGCCCACGTTGGACATTTTACTGAATTTTCTCGAGTTCCGGTTGATCTGCTTCTCACCTGCAATGTCTGGGATAAATTACTTCACTCTTTTGAGTCTCGGTTTTTTCAAAAGTAAAATGGAAATCTTACTCTTTACCTTCACAGGGCATTGCCATGACCAACATTTACGAACATGTTTCATTAACTGTAAAGGGCTTTGCAAACGTTACCAATTTCAAAATCAAGGACGATGATAGTTCTGTTACTGAGAGGCTGGCTGATGGGGCCTAAAAGGCCCAAAAGCGTGCAAACCTCCGGCCCTGGATTCCCCCTCCCTGGAGCTTGTCCCGGGCACCGGGCTGCGGGCCGTGCGGGTTTCCTGCGTCGCCTCCCCCGCGTTGAAACAGTAGTCCTTTCTCTTCTCCTAGATTCTGACATGGGGTCTCGGTCTGAGTCTATGGAGTGTAGGAGCAACGTGGAGCCAACGCCAGCGCCTCCAGCGGAAGCAGGTACCACCCCCGATACCTTTGTATGAACTTGGGCGTCTGGTCGTAGAGACCAGATGGGGACACTGTTCTGCAGCCACAGGCCCCCTCTTGGCTTCGGACCCACGTACCCCCTCATAAGTAAAGACACTTCACGGGACAGCTGGGGCAGAAAGCAGGGCGAAATCGTTGCAAAATCACCACCGCTGCTGGAAAAGAACGTGACCACAATGACAAAACCAGCAACACACACAAAAAGTTTCTTCTGACTGTGGTCAGTGGCTTCACTTAGGTAAACCCTGAAGGTGAAGACAAAATGCAAATATTCTGGAGTTGTTTGATTATGAGATGTCAATGAGAGGCTTTTGAGAGAGAGTCATTTTATGTAGTGGAAGATATAAATCCATACATTAAGAGGGGCGGGATATATGTGATGTCAGAGATTCCTCTATCCACCTCCAACCCCCACCCCGCGTCTTCAATTCTTATTCCTTAGGTGGAGCTGTAACTCGGGTGGGGGAGGGAGCGGGGAGGCAGGCCAGTCTGCTGGGCGGGGGAGGGAGGTGTGCACAGCATGGCCCAGTGTGAGAACCACACATTGCCAAGCAGACAGACTAGAGCTTGAGCCACGCACCGCTAGCGGCTAACCGCTAACCGCTAACCGCTACCTGCACGGGCCATGGTACTGTGCTCACCTGCCGAGACGCCCCGCCCCCCACAACGACACTTTCTTTCTAGGGCTTTTGTGCAGATCCAATGAGATAATGCACATAAACCACGCAAAACGGGGCTCACCCCCTAATCGCTCGCTGCTTGGCAGTTATGACTTCCTTCCGCACTCACCGCTGGGAGGCTTGGGTGTCGTGTCCTGGTGTGGAGCGTGGGTCCTCAGGTCAGGAGAGCAGGGTCCAAGTCACAGCTCTGCCTCCATGTGCCTGTGCGGCCCTGAGCCACCTTCTCCGAGCCTCAGTTTCCCCTTTGGGGAATGAGAGTCACTGTGGTGCCCGCGAGGCAGGCGATCGTGGGAAGGAGAGGCGGTCTGTGAGTTGCAGTGGCACTCGCGATCGGTAGTGGTGGCCTTGGTGACTGTGACCCCAGCGCCGAGCCTGGCTGTCAGCAAGCCTCCCCTACGGTTTCGTTCCCATCCCATCGCTCTTCCCGTTTGCCTGTCAGATAGCAGGGCCAGCTGGGGATTGACACTAGGGTCACAGTACACGTTCCTGTCCTAACACTTGGAGC
>NW_011888964.1:73893-83137 GCF_000151845.1 Pteropus vampyrus
CCACGCACCGCTAGCGGCTAACCGCTAACCGCTAACCGCTACCTGCACGGGCCATGGTACTGTGCTCACCTGCCGAGACGCCCCGCCCCCCACAACGACACTTTCTTTCTAGGGCTTTTGTGCAGATCCAATGAGATAATGCACATAAACCACGCAAAACGGGGCTCACCCCCTAATCGCTCGCTGCTTGGCAGTTATGACTTCCTTCCGCACTCACCGCTGGGAGGCTTGGGTGTCGTGTCCTGGTGTGGAGCGTGGGTCCTCAGGTCAGGAGAGCAGGGTCCAAGTCACAGCTCTGCCTCCATGTGCCTGTGCGGCCCTGAGCCACCTTCTCCGAGCCTCAGTTTCCCCTTTGGGGAATGAGAGTCACTGTGGTGCCCGCGAGGCAGGCGATCGTGGGAAGGAGAGGCGGTCTGTGAGTTGCAGTGGCACTCGCAATCGGTAGTGGTGGCCTTGGTGACTGTGACCCCAGCGCCGAGCCTGGCTGTCAGCAAGCCTCCCCTACGGTTTCGTTCCCATCCCATCGCTCTTCCCGTTTGCCTGTCAGATAGCAGGGCCAGCTGGGGATTGACACTAGGGTCACAGTACACGTTCCTGTCCTAACACTTGGAGCCGTGATGTCTTTGGTACCTTCTAGGTTTTTCCACTGGAAGCTTCGACTGTGCCAGCAGGGTGGCGGGAGAGGTGGGTGGGAGATGCTCAGGAGATGCCCCTCCTCGTTCTCATCAGGCATTTGGCTGGGTCCCTTCCTCACAGTGACCTGGCCCCTCACCTTTCTGCTCTTTGCCCACACTGGCAAACTGGCAAGCTAGTTCTTCCTTGGGAACCTGCCAGGTGCACAGCTAGTGCTCACGTTCATCTGCCTCCAGCCATCACAGTCCAGCTGCAGCTGGAAAATCACCAGGGTCGGAGCAGAAGACAGCAAGTCCCCCGTCTCCAGCCTCCTGGGTGCCTTGTGGGGCTTTATAGACATCATCTTGCAAACATCGCGACAACTCTGCTGATCCAAGCCGTTCATCATTCCCATGTTGCCAGTGAGAAACGTGAGGCTTTAAGGGCCTAGGTACCTCTTGTTTAAGCCAGTCCAGTGCTATGCAAAGAGCAGTGCCAGGATTCAAACCATAGTCAGCTGACTCCGAAGCCTGGGTTCTTCTGGAACACCAGCTGCTCCCCCAAACAGACAGTGTGGACTTGAGAGTCGAGTCCTGGGGACCCCTGGCTGACGGAGCAGGTGGGTTTTGTTTGATTCGCAGAGTAGACTCTTTTTTCATTAAACTGAGCCAATATTTTAAAACTGGGAGATTTTTATATAAAAATTTCGATTTTCAGCTTCTGTGGAGAAAAACAGAAAAAAACTCTGGCAACACTGGCTTTAAATTTCCGCCCGGCGACCAGCATGCTCTGAGCTGGTGGAGTCGCCCCTTGCGTCAAAGTATGGCTCTCTTGTTTGCCCCATCTCCACCCAGCACCCTACACTCCGGCGGCCCCTGCCAGCCCTGGGGTGTTGGGATCCCCCCCCTTAGCAGTGCCCTTAACTGGTGGCAGAGTAAGTGTGAGTGACGTCGCGGCACTTGAGAACGTTCCGTAAAATCCATCAGACACTGTGCCAGGGCCACATGGACACTCTACGAAGCTACCACGTGATTCCCAGAGGGAGGACCCCCTTCTGTCCCTCCACCGGAAGGAGAGCTGGCCCCTCAACTCAGAACCTTGGAGGGATTCAGGGTGAATAGGCGGAGCTGGGCTCGGTTTTCCCTTTCTCAGCAGATTACATTCCTGGTCTTGAGAAGACACCTCTGCAGGAGGTTCCCCTTTGAGCTGCTCCTCTGTGATGGGGCCGGGGGCTTCTCTGGCTCTCATTTACCTGGCCTGTGCTCCCCGCTGTCCCCGGGAATGGCCTCTCTGATTCAAAGCCCAGCGAGGAATGTCCCCCTTTCCGCTTCAGGTTACTGCAGCTAGTCTGGGTGTTTGTTTGAGACACACACAGGGGAACCGACGGAGCACAGTCTCACGCCTGGCAGGCTGCAGTATCCATTCTGTCATCCTCCAGACCTTCCGTGAGCACATATGTAAGCTGAGCCCTCGCACGTTCACAGACTAGTGAGAAATCCCACGCGCCAGCCTCTGCACGACGACGTAGCAAGGGCTGTGCTGGGGATGGGGGCTGCTGGGTGACCTGCAGAAGTCAGGAGAGGCTTCTCTG
Source organism: Pteropus vampyrus (assembly GCF_000151845.1). Classification (NCBI taxonomy): domain Eukaryota; kingdom Metazoa; phylum Chordata; class Mammalia; order Chiroptera; family Pteropodidae; genus Pteropus; species Pteropus vampyrus. The sequence continues at coordinate 76,097 of NW_011888964.1, forward strand.
ACTTATCTGCCAGGCATTTCCAGGGGACACCTGGGAGGAGGTGTTCCAGGTAAGGGAGGAACTGCACCAAGGCTCCGAGGGCCGAGTGTGACTCCAGGAAGTTCAAGTGCGTCCGCAGGCCAGCCATGTTCTCGTCTCCTCGCTCTGCTGTCCGGAGGGTGAACTTGTACCAGGCGTGGTTTAGCCAGGAGATGGCACGCGAACTGGCTGTCAGTCAATAACGTGAGATGCGACAACCTGAAGGGCTGAGGCGGCACGGGGGGGTGGGAAGGGGTGGCAGCGTGGTCCCTGGGGTCTCTGCCAGCGCTCGACTCCTGGCCTCGGCAGACGCTCGTAAGCTTTCATCCCCTTTGGAGCTGTTGCTGGTAAGGAAGCTCCGAGGCAAAGTGGGGGTGTATGTGGGATGTGATGCCCCTTTGCATCATGCGCCCAATGTGAGACCGTCTGGAAAGACAGAGCCTTCATGAGGCGCCAAAATGTCGCCTCACCCCCGGGGTCTGGGATGATGGAGAACCCATTGGTAGAGCCAGAGAACCTCAGGGCAGGAGGGAACCGCGCTGGCCCCAGAAGCGCAGGAGGACTAGGCCGGTGAGGAAGGAGGGTGTAAATGCAGGGCGAGCGCAGGCAGCTGTCCCGCGGCAGCCAGCAGTGAAGCGACGCGCTGGGATTTGCGTGCTTCTGGAGTGTGAGCTCAGGCACCTGGAGGTGAGGCTCACAGTGCAGGTAGAGCCTGGACCAAGAAGGAAGCTTGGACTTCTGTTCTCGGGCAATGGGGCACCAAGGAGGAGACCTTGGTCAGGGCTCATGGCATGTGAAGACACAGGAAAGAACGGTGAAGCTGGAAGCGTCAGGTTTGGGGCTGCTCAGAGCTGGAAGCTGTCGTCACAGATGAAGGCTGCCATTTGGGAGAGAGGACTTCCAAGTGGCTTCCGATGGCGGAAGGAGCATCAGTGGCTCGAAGTCACGGGGAGGCGGACCTGACTCCATGACTTCTTAATGATGGGGCGGCAGCTGTGGTCGGCCCAGATGTGTCCCGCGGGGCTGCGGGGGCACCGCCGGAAATATCACGGGGGAGCACTGCCTTGGGTGAAAAGTTGAACCAGGCGACTTCCAAGGTTTCTTCCAAACCAACGTTCTAAGGCTTTGCAACTCCATAATTTTTAGGACTTTCTGGGACCTTCTGAATCTGCCTGGCCAAACTCCAGCGCTGTTGACACCAGACTTGCTGTGTATGTGTGTGTGTATGTGAGAGAGACAGACAGACATTGATTGATTGATTGATTGATTGATCAATTGATTGATCAATTGATTGGGGAGATAAAAGCAAAGGAAGTTGACTCCCTGCTTCTTTTTCAGATCTGACAACAGAGCTTTTCTCCCTCGTGGACCTTAACCAGGTGACTGTCAGTGGGAATCGGACCCTGCCCAGCCAGCAGCACTGGCTTTTCAAACACCTGTTTTCACCTCAGCAGGCGAACCTGTGGTGCCTTTCTCGTAAGTATCCTCAGACCTCATCTTTGTTCTTCCAGACCCTGTGGTCAGGCATCACAGGCCTAGTTTGGCAAGTCTTGAGAAACAGAGAAGGTCAAACTCAATGGCATAACTCAGGTGTCATTTTCGTGTTAGTACCATGGCCGACACAGAAGAAAGACAGGGCATAGACTATAATTTCAAGAAGCTTATAGTGTAGTTAATCTCTACTCTGCTCCCAGAACCTAGCGTCCATCTGTCCCTTCATCCATCTGTCCATTCATCCATCTGTCATCCATTTATCCATCCATCCATCCATCCATCCATCCATCCATCCATCCATCCATCCATCCATCCATCCATCCATGCCTTACCCAACAGACATGTGCTATGTTCTAGGCCTTGTATTTGACCTTGGGGATGAAAAAACAAAACAAATAAGAAAGAAAGAAACAAACTCTCTGTCAGGGAGCTCACATATACCAGAGGCAAAGTCTGACAGGGGCATGGGAGCAGGGGAGATTGTCCCAAAGCTCAATATTTGCAGTCCTGCGGCCTGTAGTCTCTGGGATGGCCCTGGGCAGGTCCCACGGGATTTCTCTGTCTCTCCTCCTGTGCTGCTCACCCCTCACCCAGTGGATGCTGCCGTTATTCAGAGCCTCATGGACCCTTGGGGGTGACCCTCTCCCCAGCTAGCAGAAGCCCAGCATTTTCCTTGGGCCTTCCAGACTGGATGCCTCAAGTGTCTTGGGCGTCTGCCCTGTCTAGAAGAGTCCCTATGGGGCATCTCTCCAGGGAAGACCCTGCAGCAGTAACCACCCCCCGTGGACCTCCCAAGCACTGAAGCCCACTGTTCTCTTGCCTGTAGGCTGTGTCCAGGAGCCTTCCTTCTGTCAGCTGGCAGAGATAAGGGACAGTGCCCCCTTGTACTTCACCTGCACCCTCTACCCAGATGCCCAGGTGTGTGATGACATCCTGGAGTCCAGTCCCAAAGGCTGCAGCCTGATCCTGCCCCACAGGCCGGAAACCCTATTCCGGAAGAAAGGTGAGCGTATGGTCGAGTCTGCATTTCTAGTGGGCTGCCACCTCTGCGAGCTTGGAAATACCCAGATCCATTCTTTTTATAAAAAACAGTGATCCATGCTCCTTGTAGAGAGGTGAGGGCGTCCAGAAATGCATGAAACTGACGATAGAGAGCAACCCTGCCAGGAAGCCCAGTCCTCAGAGAAAGCCACGGCTAGTGCACCGACCTGGCAGAATCCCCCTGGCTGTGCGTTACAGGAAGTCTCAGCGACAGGGCCTCTGGCGGGACAGAAGTTGATCTCTCTGAGGGCACTAACGACACTAGTTTTTTTGGGGGAGGAGGGAGGCGGGGAGGAGAGTGTTTTTTTCACCCTGCACAGTCTGCATTTCTTCCAAGATGCTGTCATCTTTCTTTATCTATCATCTCTGCGGGAGGCCTTTCTCTGCCTGGTGACCCTTGGTTTTCAACTCCAATGTAAGAGAATGGTCCAGAAGCTGGTGGTCAAGCTCCGAGTGTGTGGTAGGAGTTGCTGGCCTTAGGTTTCCCTGCGGGGCAATCTAATTGGGCCACCCTGTGGGGACTGCCTCATGTCGTTATGTTTAGGTCCTTCGTCCCGAGGCATCTTGTACTCTCTGCCTGCGGGCACGCGGCCGGCTGCTGTTGGTTAAGATTCCAAATAAGGCTGGGAGATGACTGTGTCGGAGTTCGCCACGGCACTTTCGCTAGAAAGAACCCCTTACTTTCAATGTGGTGCTGCCCCCCAGCTCTGCCTCGTGTCCCCCAGGGACCCTCTCTCTGCTGTCCGCTCCAGAGAATGAGCCTCCCCTCCTCTCCTGAGGAGGGCGCTAGACTAACCGCTCCTTAGAGAGACCTCCAGCCACCCCGTTTCAGCCCACCCTCATCCCAGTTCTTAAACCTTCTGGGGTTCCGGAAGGTGTACTTTTTGGTTCTTCCTACAGCAAAGTTGAGAATTCAGCTTATTGAGGTCTATTAAGTCAATTCTCTACTCTTCTGTATGCTTTCTGGCTTCTGAAACTGTGTTGCCACATCCCCCGCCCCATCCTCTTTATCCTCTTGTGTGTATGGCTCTGTAAGAATCTCTTTACTACTATTTTAGTGAGATTTGGGATGGGAGCACAGAGTGAGTACGTGACGCGCCATCTTTCACTGGAAGCTCTCGGTCTGGTTTGTACACCTTCATCCTCATGTTTTCACGGATATAACAAGTCTGTCCCTAAATAATAGAATTTCTCTTTTCTCCTTGTGTAGTTGTACTGCAAGAGAAAGTGAAGAACTTTTACACTCGCCTGCCATTCCAAAAGCTGGCTGGGATTTCCATCAGAAGCAAAGTGCCCATGTCCGACAAGCCCATTTCCAACGGGTAAGATAGGTCGCCCCGCCCCTGCTCTGCTACCAATATTTATTAGTCAGGCCTTCTGCTTGCGTAAAGAGGGTGACATGATATCCATTAAAGGCACACGCATAAAAAACCATAAAAGCCAAAGCGAAGGGTGAAATAGGTAAAAAGGAAGTGACCATATCTTAGAACCGTGGTTGAGATAAGTCGCTGATCTTAAACACAAAATTTAGCCCCGGACCTAATGCAAAAGAAAATGCAAAAAGACGTAAGCCATGTCTTATCAATTAATCAGAATTAGCGAGCGTTATAATAAACGTAATCAGCTAAATCTCCCTGTACTGTATTCAGAATCTGGAGAGCAAGTAGAACTTTGAACAGGACCGTAGGCTTATATGGACTTTCAATTTATTATTTTGGAAATGTATTTCATTACATACGTAGGTAGCTGCTATTTAGTTGTTTTCATTGATGGGGATGCTTCTCTCAGCCTCGTCCGTGGGCCTCACCCATCGGAATCGCCAGGAGGACTTTTAAGCAGTCACGTTCCTGGGATGATCCCTGGTTCTCCTGAACCAGCATTTCCTGGGGCAGGGCTCGAGAGCCTGAATTTTAAGTAAGTTCTCCTCCCGGCGATTCTTTCGTACTTCAGAATTCGAGTCATCGGTCTACGGACCATTGGTCTAGAAAGCGTTGTTGATTTATAAACCTCTGTCATGTTGCTGGAGTTTGAGGTCTACTTCTGAAAATGGATGCAAAAAGATGATATGGGATAGTGTGTCCTGAGATCTGGGTGGCCGTGACTCATGCTGATGGGAGGATGGAAAAAGCAGGAGAGGCGGAAGCGGGGATCGGCCTGTCCCCAGTTCCGGGGCTGGGGCTGGGGGACTCAGGGAAGGGTGGTTTGGTGGGAAACCACATCATTCAGCCTGGTTTCCAAGGGAGGAAAGTGGAATGAGTGCAGGGCAGGCAGGTGGGCAGGGCACGGGCGGGGCCCCCAGGTGTCAAGGTAGAGATGGAGGGCAGGCAGGCAGGTGGGCAGGGCACAGGCATCCTGGACCTGATGGAGGCAGCATTGGAAAAGCTGCCTGGGAGCTGGAGGCTTTTTCCACTAGGACGTGACTTGGCTTCGGGGGCTCCTAAGACAGGGAAGGAGAATGGTAAAGACCAGGCAGCTTCCCCGCCCCAAGAAGGAACCCAGGGTGCGCGCGAGCTCTCAGGAGTCGGGAACGAGTGATCAGAGCTGGGACATGCAGGCAGGGCGAGGGAACTCGGAACTGGTCCCAGAGCACTGCTTTGGGGTCACTGAGTTCCTCTCCCGGGACTGATCCTAGAAGCTGTGGGTGGGGTCCAGTGCTGAGGCCCCCCGTACTGAGTTATTCGCTAAGCGGAGTAGGTCCTGAGAGGGAGCCTGGATGGGCTGACACAGCGAACACAGGTGTGTCCTCAGAGTGTTGTTAGCCTCTGTTGCAGAGTGGGTAAGGGGGGCGGGAACCAAGTGCAGCTCTTTGCCACCTGAACAGGCACCTGGTTGGGTCACTCCAACTGTAAGCTCATGGAACCCCCCATTTCTGGAGACGCCTCCCCCACCATTTCTTCCCTCCCCGGCATCCAAAGCCGGGCCTTTCTCTCTGTCCGTGAGAACTGCAGCACACGTCAGCATGCTGGGTGGAGCCTAGCACGCAACAGGCACGGGATACATCTCGATGAACGAGCCAGTGAATGAGCGAGCGAAGGTTGGTAGAGTGGAGATTTGTTTTCAGAAAGAAGCTCAAAGCTAGGAATCAGCTCGTGGGCATTGGCCGGAGCACCCCCAGTTTAGGCAGTCAGGCAAGCAGGCCCCCAGAGGTCAGAATGACTGCCATCCAGCCGCCTCGGACACCCCTCAGCCTGCTCCTTCTCTTCCTGCCAGCTTCTTCGAGTGTGAACGACGGTGCGACGTGGACCCCTGCTGCGTCGGCTTTGGCTTCCTAAACGTTTCCCAGCTGAAAGGTAACAGGAGGGCGCCCCCTCGCCCCCCTGCGTGCGGCCCTCGGCTGTCTAGGAAGCGCGTGCACCTCTACGACCTTCCTGACCCTCAGCCTCTCCCGTGGCAGGGGTCGGCCCTGGGCACAGGTGGGAAGTGGGGGCGTGGAGAGCGCACGCAGCTGAGCGTGGCGGCTGGGACTCCGCTCCCGCTCCGAGGCCCGGCAGCCGTACCCAGCTCCGCTGCCGACCGGAATGGCCTTCCCCCTGCGCTTCACTCAGCTGCTGCTCATCCTCTGGGCTCAGGTCCGGCGGCTTCATGGGCTGCGCTTTGGGTCTGCATTTCAAACTTGATTCGGTCACTTGCTCCTGGTGTGACCCCGGAAAAGCCACCTAATCTCTGAACCTCACTTTCCTCCTCTGTTAATAGGGAGACAGGTGCTACCTCTTGAGAGGGTTGTGTGAGGACCAGGTGATAAGATGCAAACAGCCCTGGGCACGTGACGGGGCCTCATCAGCATTCGCTGCCTTCAGCCCCGAGCTCTGGGCCCAGAAGCCCATCAGGGTGCTGGGATTTTCCTCGGTGGTTAAGATCATCCCTGGAATATAGTTGGGAACCCCGGATGTCTGCAGAAGAATGAGTTTGCAAAACTTCCCTCTTTCAGTTAGAATCTTCCGTCTCCATCATTTTCTCGGTCCTGGTTGTGTTTTGCTCCAGGAGGGGAGGTGACGTGCCTAACTCTGAACAACTTGGGACTTCAGACGTGCAGTGACGAGAACGGAGGAACCTGGCGGGTCCTGGACTGCGGCTCTCCTGACACCGAGGTCCGCACCTATCCCTTCGGATGGTACCAGAAACCAGGTAGGTCACCTGCCCCGGACAGCTGCGCGGCATCCTTAGCTGGCTGTTTTGCAGCTGTATATTAGGACGATATCCTTGGGCCGGGAAGTAGATCCGTCAGGGTTCGCTGGGCACAAGCAACAGAAATGGACTTGGTTGAATACAAGTGGAAAAAGAATTTATTGCAGATCTGTCACAGACTCAGAGGAAAGTGACGGCCTGGGTCTCAGTGACGACGTGGGCGTGTTTAGCAGGAACAAAGGCACGGCCTCCTCAGTGCGTCACTGTCCTCATCAGTCTCCTCCAAAGGGTTTTGGTGGTTGTATTGAGCTTTAAATTCAAGTCAGGCCTGTCTTAGGCTGGGAGTCCACCATTGCCAGGGGG
>NW_011888964.1:84587-89722 GCF_000151845.1 Pteropus vampyrus
GGACTTTGCCCCTTGAGTCATCTGCAGCAGAAGTGGCAGAAGGGGAGTTGCGGGTGGGGGGATGTCCTCAGACTTGATGGATGACCTCCTAGACCCAGGCAGAGAAGAGAGGTCTTACTCTGGGAGATGAGTTTAATAATTCAGACCATCCTCCCAGTTGAGTCGTGTTGGCTGGTACAAACTCATCTTCTGATTCCTGACACGTTTTAAGCCAAAACATCGTCACCTTCTGGATTCTGCATGTTACCTGGTCTCGGGTTCGATTTTCTGTAGTAGACAGAAGCAGCTCACCAGCCTGATGTTCAAAGGGCCGAGCGAGCCCGTGGCCGTCCTCACTGTTCGTTTTCTGGATTAGACAGTCGCACACGTTGCCACGGGAAACAGCCTCTGCGGGGCTGGGGAAGACCTCGAAGAGTGAGTGGGACCCGGTCTTCCCCTAGGAATTGGCACAGGGGCCGTATGTTTTTAAGAAGGAATTCTTGCGAAGAAGTTCTGTAATAGGCTGTGCCCTGGCTTCAAATCCATGGCGTGGCCGTTTAGTGACTTGACAGCTGTACTGTGTGATCGCCATGGACCCTGGCTGAAAGCCAGCTGCACGAAGCAAAGCACAGGTCCCCAGGAGGGGCACGGGAAGGGCGCGCTCCTACTGTGTGAGGCCACGTGAGCGAACACACACATTTCCTAAGCGCTGTGTTTCGGCAGCAACTCGAGCACTTTCGCCCCAGAATTCACTCGCGCCCCGCTGTGCGGTGGGCTCTGCTCCTGTCCCCGCACGCGGAGATGAGCGGAGATGAGCGTTCTCTCTGTGCTCTGAGCAACGTCGCCGTGGCCCGCGTTCCTCCGCCAGCCTCTGCACCGGCATCGGTGGTGCTTCTGGAGCGCGGAGTCCCGTCCTATGCGGACCATGCAGAGCGATGCCTGGGGAAACCCCGAGGCGGAGAAAGGGAAGTGGAGTAAAGGGCAGTGCAGGGACCGGCAGCAGGTCACTGGGGTCAAGGTGAGCCATGCTCCTGTCCGCACAGCCCTCAGGGCCTCAGAGACCTGCGCACAGGCCAGGACGACATGCCTTTGGCACCCGGGCTGCGTTCCCAGAACGAAGGCGGAAGCCGAGCCCCCCGGAATCCAGGATGAGAGAGGCGCACGCTCACAGCGGGGCGCTTCAGCAGCGACCCGCAGAGCCGCGGGCATGCGCTTTCTGACTCTGCTGTCCACAGTGAACAGAAAGCTCCCTGTGTCTTAGCGCAGAACTGAGGGCCCAGAAGAGCAATCGTGAATGCAAATGAGGCTGTTTGCAGCCACTTCCCGGCAGCAGAACCCAGAAAGGAAGTGTTCCGAGCTTCCTGGGTGGGAGGGCAGGGGGACAGGGCAGCTCTGTGGCCAAGCAGAGCCCAGAGCCCAGGGTTTCCTGGAAGGGGGTGGGCCCCATGGGCTGGGGACCCTCTGCTCTTTGAAGCAACCAAGGCTGCCATCCTCCCCACAGCTGTGCGAGGCCTGTAGGTAGGGCAGGGTCTTTGGTTTGTTTACGAAGTCAGATGTGGCTTCTAAAAAAAAAACAATCAAAGCCTCAACAGTTTCTCTCTTCTGTTAAGCAAATGCACTTGGACCTCGTAGCCATTCTGGACATGGGCACATAACCTAGAAAGGAAATGACAAGCTCTTCTAATCAGGCCCATCTGCACCCTACTGTGGAATCTTCCACGTGTACGTAGCGTTCACTGTTCAAGCCTGTCTTCGCCATCGTTCACATCCTACCAACAGCCTGTGCCGTTAACTGAGCACAGCGTTTGGCTCCGGGCACTAGGCTAGCGTTTTGCAGGCACCAGCTCAGTTAGTCCCCAGACCACCCCGTGAAGTAGGGCCTGTTGTTACCCTTCAGTGCTGTGCTGACGAGTATGCTCCAACCAGAAGGCAGCCTTGATTTCTAGCGGTTACCACTTGCCACGGTGTAAATACTCCCACGACGCCGGCTTCAAGCTACAAACTTGATGTTGCTGAAAGCAGAGTTGAGAAGAAGCTGAAAGGTTAGGATTTATTTGTTTAACAAATGTGGATTAAGTGAGCGACTTGCTCAAGGTTACGCAGTAAGATTCTCAGCAGGAGGGTCCCCAGGGCAGTATTGGTTCTGCTAAGGACTGAGGATATTGAGGGTTTCAGTGTCATGGGCACCCAGGGAAGCTGAGAACCCTCATGCTCAGCCACTCCTGTACAAGGAAGAAGGACCCACCCAAAGGGCTAAGAGCACCCTGTTATGGACCACTGATGGTGGATGAGAGAGTAAGTGCCCGTTGCCACACTGTGCGTTCGATCCCCTGCTGAGATGAGTTGCATGGCAAGTCTCCTCGCAGATGTACTGTAGGGCAGCGGTCCCCAACCTTTGTGGCACCAGGAACCGGTGCTCCTATGAGAATCTAATGCCTGATGATCTGAGGTGGAGCTGAGGCGGTGATGCTAGCTCTTGGGAATGTCTGTAGTTACAGATGAAGCCTTGCTCACTGACCACCGCTCACCTCCTGCTGTGTGACCTGGTTCCTAACAGGCCATGGACCGGTCAGTGGCCAGGGCTTGGGGATGCCTGGTGTAGCTCACCCAACCGTTCTCATGGCATTAAACAGTTACCATTTCAGGGTTTCATTAGTATCATATAAATGTTCTTTTGCAAACCAAGCTCGCTTTGAATTTCAAGATAAATTTTCAGAAGCAGAGTTACTAGATCCAAGGCATGAACACTTGAGTGGCCTTGATACAGACGGTCGAATTGTCCTCTGAAGACCTCATTGACTCTGAGGATCTTTGCTCCAAGAGCCACTCTCTTCCAGGAAAGACAGACATTTAAACAAACAAGCAGAGTGTGAGTGCCAAGCTGGCCAGCTGGGTTCGGTGGAGCGTGGCTGGTAGGCTGTAATTCTGAGTATTATCTGAGAGCCCACAGAACGTTGGTGACAGGAGCTTTAGTCAGTGGTCCTCAGAATGTGTCTGCCCAGTGGGCAGTCAGTGTGTCCTGAGCATCTGTTAGAAATGCCCCATCGCAGGCCCCGCCCTGCCCTGCCGACTCAGATCCTCTGGTGGGGCCCAGCGTGCTGTGTGTCACCAAACCCTCCAGGGGATTCTGATGTCTGCCGCAGGGCGGGGACCAGAGCTGTAAGAATGACTAGTAGAGTAGGTGTTCCCAGGCCAGTGGAGCTAAGCAACAAGACACAGCTGGAGGTTCCAGAGCTCGGGGGCTGGGTCACGGCATACTTGGCCAAGGTGAAGAAGGCGGGGGTGCGGGGAAGCAGAAATGAGGGAACCAGAACAGGGTGACTCTGGCCCGAGGTCTGTCATGGTGGCCGACACGGACCAGAGACGATGGCAACAGTTTGTCACTGAAAAAGGGTGATATTAAGAGTGAATGAAGGCCAGCATTTATTGAGTGCTTACTGTAAGCCCAAAGCTTTACATGTTCCAACTCACCTAAACCTCACCACCCTGAGATAGGTACCATCATTACCCCGATTTTACAGACAAATAAGCCAAGGACAGAGAGGTCGAGTAACTTGCTCAAGGTCTCACAGAGGAAAGCAGCCTAGCCAATTTTGTCCTGGGCCACGGACCCCAGATCCGTCACCTTTGACCTCTGACCACGCTACACTGCAGCACGGTGAGGGAGGAGAACTGTGTGCAGTATTTGGGCCACTTGGAGAAGAGATTGCTGAAGCTTCGAAGACTTGGATGTGTTCGGCGAGGGGGGCGGAAGGCGATTAGCACTTACGGGCAACCTGCTGGATGTGTGCGGCTTCTCGTTGATTCTTATGACCGTCTCATTCTGTCAGGGCTGCAACTGGGTCTAGAAGTCAGATAGCTTGTCCTTCCACACTGCTTCTCAGTGGCACTTGGAGATTTGAGTCCAGATCTGTCTTCACTCAAAGTCCAGGCTCTGTCCACTCTGCCACACCGCCTGCCATTAATAGCTGCCATTCACTGAGATCTTTCTCTGTTCCTGGCGCTAAGTCACCTCCTGTAATCCTCACAGTGATTCTCAAGGGAGGTCATATTATCCCCATTGTACAGATGTGGAAACTGAGGCCCAGAGACGGTAAGTGACTTGCCCAAGTTCATGGAGTCAGTAAGTGGTGGCTGTAGGCATTTATGTTGTTTATCAGATGGCTCTGGAACAGGGTGGGGCTGCACTTCCTCACCTCTGGCCTCACCCCTGGCTTTGGTCAGTGACATGTGTGCAAAGTGATGGGTGTCCCTCGTAGGCAGAAGCGATAAGGGCAAAGGTGGAGTTTGCCATATCCCCTTTCCTGCCACAGCGTCGTTGGGCCTTGAGGGGAAATGACAAAGAGCAAAGCCCCCAGCCCACCTGCAACGGACACGTGGTGTGAGGAAGAGGCGACCCTCTGTTGTTTCAAGCACCTGAGATGTTGTGATTGTCACCGCGGCATAACCAAGCCCATCTTGACTAATGCAGGAGCGGCGCTGGCAGTCACACGCGCCCCATCTGCCTTCCGAGCCCAGTTTTGCGATCACCAAGTTGTTCCCGAATTAATGCCGTCAGAACTCAATGATATGAGGACAACGAAGCGCTAACGGGCTGCCTCTTTCTTCTTTCTAGTTCAAAACAATGCTCCCAGTTTTTGCCCTCCGGTGGTTCCGCCTTCCCCCGCCGAGAACGGTGAGTTCCGTGTCTTGTCGGTCTGTCTGCTGAGAGTGCCTGCTCATCCCTCGCCCTTCTTTCTTCCTACCTTTGTCTGGTGGTTACAGCTCACCTGACCCTCTCACACCCCTTAACTCCAGCTCCTGTAACTCCAGCGCATGTGTAGAGGGGGCAAAGGCCAGCACTACGCCCATTTCGCAGATGAGGAAACTGACTCACGCCGTTAAATGGCTTGGTCAGACAAAGCGGCCAAGGGGAAGCAGAGGGGGACTGAAGCCCAGTTGTCCCAGTATTCATTCCAAGGATTGTTTTGCCCTATTGAGGAATGACTAGACTAGCACAGACCCAAAGCCATGTCAGCAAGGGGTATTTGTGTCCACAAAGTGAAAGAATTCAGCCATTTATTAGTGCAGAAGTGTTTGGGGTCACGGCCACCAGCACACTTAGTGGCACAGTGACATCTAAGGCAGGACACTGTCCCTGAGCCCAGGAACATGGC
>NW_011888964.1:90702-99516 GCF_000151845.1 Pteropus vampyrus
CCTTTTTCGATTTTCCTCCTTCACCCTCAAAACCTAGTCATATCAAGACCTGGGGTTGAGATGAGAGTATTGAACTGTGATGGCCGTGTAAACAGGCTTCACTGGGGAGCCCGAAGGAGTCATAGCATCCCCTGATACTGCCAGCCACCGTGAGCGGGACCCGCAGCTGGTCCTCCTGCTTCCAGCCCCATGTTTCCCCCTGCCTTCCAGGGGCAGTTGTGCTTCTCGGGCTTTTCCGGGGGTCCGCGGGGCAAGTTCATGTTCGCAGCCCCTCTGCAGGGCCCCGGAGCCTCAGTTGGTCTGCGCTGCTGTATCCGTAAGCAAGTCATCCTCTCCTTCACCTAAACGTTTGTTGAAATCTCTTATCTGCTGTTTGCTCTTTTTTGTTGTTTTCTTTTGTTATCCTTGTGGGTTTAGACTTTTTCATTCCTTTACTTCATTTTGTAGGGGTTTGTGGAGGGGGAGAAGAGAATTATGCCACGTTTAATGAAAAGCAATAATAATAGTACTTTTTGAAACTTTCCAACATTTAATGAAAACTTTATTTTGTCGTTAGCACTATGCTGAACATTTGCTCCTCACACAAACCTCAAGAGACAGGTCTAATGTGATATTTATTGCTTATAGAAAACTGAAACAATGCAGATCTATAGAAAGAAAAGCCAGAGTCACAGGTAGACACACCGCAGTTCACCAACTCATTCCTCTATTTTTGGACATTTGACTGTTTATGACCCTTCATCAAGTGGACACCTCGGTACATAAAGCGTGTGCCAACACCCAGATTATTTTCTGGGGGCACATTCTCCAAAGTGGAATTTTGGGGTTTGAGAACTTCATATTTTAGGATTTTAGACTTATATGGCCAAATTAGTTTCCAGCAGTTGTTTTAGTGTTTTTTTTTTCCTTTATATACTTGGAATCTTTAAGTACTATTGCTTAAAATATTATTTATTAAATGAATAGATAAAGAGCCTTTGATATCTCAGTGTCGAATAGATACTGTTTGACATGAATGAATCAAAGCATAAATATCTTGGAGTGATTTCGCCATGCCTCTCCCCCGTTTTATTTTTTTGCTAAACATTTGTATTACCGAGACGTGAATTAATTACCAACAGAAGAAAAAAAAAATGATGGCATCTGGCCCATCTCCCTTCACACACACACAAACTCTATGGATCTGGGCCCATGTTTCCAAGGCAGACCGAGGCGTCACAGTATTTTTAAGTGTGCCTCTGACAAGTGTGATTTGAAGGCAAGGGAGATGTAGGAGCTGACATTCCATCTGTGCCTAGAGTTCCCAAATTGGAATTAGGAGTTTGAGCCTGTGCCTTTGGTGTGAGTCAGAGGGAGAATACGCTTCTGCCTCCAGGATACAGACATGTTAAGGTGATTCTGACATGAATCATGCGCGTGTGCACGTGCGTGCATGCGTGTCTGTGTGTGTGTACACCACGCATATGTAAATTGCTCATCTTTATGCATTTCCTATTCAGGGAGAAAAGGAGATATTTACCAAATACTGATTAATTTCATAAATCATTTAATCCTCGCAAGAAAGTTTGATGGTAGCCGTGTCTATTTTTCAAATAAGGAAACTGAAGCTCTGATAGGTTAAATGGCCAAGCTGCGATTTGAACTGACATGTAACTAATGCTTCAGAATTTGATAAGAATTCGGTAGCCCCCTTATCCACAGGGATTACATTCCAAAACCCCCCAGTGGATGCCGGAAACTGCAGATAGTACTAGCCCTATTTATACTATGTCTTTCCTTATCTAGACATACCTATGATAAAGTTTGATTTATAAATTAGTCACAGGAAGAGATGAACAACAATAACTATTAATAAAACAGAACGGTTATAACAACATGCTGTCATAAAAGTTATGTGAATGGCTTTGGAGCTATTATTAAGTAAAATAAGGGTGACATGAACACAAGTACTATGATACTGTGATGGGTGATCTGATAAACAAGAAGGCCATTACGTGACTAACAGTCGGGGAGCACGTGTTCAGAGTAGAGATGCTGGACAAAGGGATGTTTCACATCGCGGGCACGACAGAGCAGGATAGCTTAAGATTTCAGCATGCTACTCAGAACAGCATGCAATTTAAAACTCGTGAATTGTTTATTCCGGAATTAACGTTTTCTGGACACAGTTTAGTGTGTCCAGGGAAGTAAAACAGTGAGTCGGGGGGGCTACTGTATTTGGTCTGAGCTTCTAGAAAGGGTGATGGAGGTGGATATTTGGGTCTTTGCTTTGTCTGGAGACCTGACCTCTTGGCCTTGCTGTGGGAGTGTGTGTATAAGCGTCCCATTCAAAGTCTACTATGGAAGGGGCTTGCAACACTCTGATTGGTCAGTGGCGACGGTGCGAAGAAGAAGGTGACTTCTGAAATCTGTCTTGGGCACACATTCTGTGCTAGAAACCTCTCTAAACACTTCATTTATGTAGCCTCAGAGAATGCTTCTAACACCTTAGCTAGTTTAAAGACGGCATGAGTTTGTCAAACGGGCAAGTTTCAGAAAGTCTTTCCAGAGACAGTGGTTTGTCTGTGCAAAGGCCCAGGGGCATGAAATCGGAGATCGGAGAGTTTGGCACGGCAGACGCAGGCCATCAATGGGATGAGGCGGAAGATGAGCAGCAGAAAATGCTGGAGCCCGAGTGCGAGGCCGGTACCAGAGCCTCGTACTGGGTTTGGAGCTCGGCAGGAGAGTGACAGCGAGCTCCAGGGTGGCAAGTGTGGAGAAGCCTGTTAAGGCAGAACAGATCGTCTGTCACTTCAGTTGAGTTCAGGTCAGTGAATACGTATATGCCAGCCACTTTTGGATAACGGCTTCTGAATTTTCACTTACATTCCAAAAACAGGTGCTATGCTGGGGGGTGGAAGTCCCGATACAAAGACAGGAGCCCGCATTCTAGTCAGGAGACAGGCACGGAAAGACAGAATTTGAGACGAGCCACTTACACCGCAATGAAGTCACTTCCAGGCTGCAGCAGGAGCATGGGGCAGGTTCCCCAAACTCAAAGGCAGACCAGCCGAGAGAACACCACCGGCGCTTCCTGGCCATGTGGTGACATCCGGGAGGAGCATATATTTGTTGGATGGCCAAGAGGGGAGAGGGCGATGCGAGAACGGAAGCTCAGGGGCTTGCAGTGCAGGGCACCCGCAGAGGAATACAAGTAGCTCAGGATGGCAGGACCAGCAGCGGGCAAGAGGGAGCCAGGATGGAGGATGCAGGCCAGACGATAGAGCACCTTGGGTACCACACATCCTCAAAGGTCTTTCACAGTTGCATGATGAGCCTTAAAACTCTTCTGAAACTCTTCCTTCGGGCCGTGAGGGGGATGCATTGGTGGATGGACAAGCAGTATTTTGAGAAAATAAGGACAATTGTGTCACCATAGAGTATCATTTACTCTTTTCAGGGGGAAAATTGTACTTAAAGAAAAAAAAGAGAACAGTAAAGATGTCATTTCTTCTTAAGAGAAGAATGTCCATTGCTTTTTAAATGACCCACAGTAACCGGTCCAGAGAGGGTGCCCGGGGTTGGTGTGAGTTGTCTTCTCAGGCGTCGGAGCCTCTGGGACGAGTGCTCTCTCCTCCTCGACCTCACGCCCAAGTGTGGGATCTTCTAAGGGCTTAGTCCCGGGACAATTCACGTTTTGCTTTTTGCTTTCTATTTCAGAAGCACGTTGCCCAGAGGGGCCATTGGAACAAACTGAGCATTTAGATGGCAAACCAGAGGAAAACACAGAATAGGAGTCTTTAGAAATTTGTATCTATATTTTAAGTTAAATGTCACCTGAGAAATTTCAAAATGCCCTTTAGGACAAGCCCTTGACCTTGAGCCACTTTGGAGCAGCCGGTACAGCACAGGTTGCTACCTGCAGCCGAGAGGGTGGAGGTGGTATTCAGAAAGAGGCCTTGTTACAGGTAGCCCTGCTCAGCTTTCCAGCGCCACCCCAACCTCATCCTCCAGCTCAGTGACGGCGACGAAGCCTGAATTGGGGGTGGGCGGAAAGGGAAGCGGCTGCACAGTCTTTCGTGTCGCGACGGTGGTCAGTCCACTCTGCCTGCTTTGCCTTCGTGCTCTACTTTCGACTGCGCCTGTGGGTTCCTGGACTTCGGTTGATCTTCCCTGCGAGTGTTTCCCATTAAGCAGGAGACGGAGTCCTGTGATCCCCCAAAATGTCAGCACTGCCGGGAGCTCACAGGCCATCTAACTGAGGAAAGCGGGGGGCATCCTGGTGCGGCCGTAAGCTTTGAAGTCCCTCTGCCCAGCGGCCGATCCTGTTCCCTCACTCAGCCCCTGCGTTCTCCGGCCAGGTCCCTCAGCCGCTCCCTGCCTTCGTTCGCCTCTGCAAAATGAGGATGATGGTGAAAAATGAGAAAAACCACAGGAGGCTTGTGTTACAGAATAAAGCACAGCATTCAGCACAGAACCCGATAACGAGCGAGCGTTTAAGAAACATCAGCCATGATTCCCAAGTCCAAACTCAAGTATTTCCAGAGAAAGCGCCTCTTCTAAGTCACAGCCAGTTAGTGGCAGAGCTTTACAATGACATGTTTTAAAACTCCTCTGTATTGAGTGACCAGGTCAATCACTGCGCTAGTGCTGTTCGTAGTTTAAGGGGGTCTAAAGAGACACTGCAGTATGCGTCACAGGGACGTTTTGTTTCATAATTTCATTTGGGGCAGCTTTGAGCATGAAATGGGTGCTAGAAAAACCGGGCAGGCTGTCCTGCCCCAAAACGGTGTGCTGTCACCCCCCACCCCCTGCCCCACTGCAGCCACTGGACTGGTGGCGCATGAACCCACGGAAGGCTAATCCTTAATCCTTGAGGTCCTCAAGCCGAAAGATCCAGGTGAGCAGGCACTGACCCCAAATCGTTTAGTGTTTGTGTAAAACTTTAATCTCCTTTTCAAATACGTGCATAGCTCTCGAGAGCATTGCGGACATCGCCGGGTACACGCTGCTGCTGCTTCATGAGACTTGCCGTGTGGGGCTGGGGCCCGTATTCCGGGGCCGGCGAGGCGAGGCGAGGCAAGGCTGGCACAGTTTCCTCCCATCGCTCGACAGCGCTGAGCGAATGGCCTGTGTCGTGACTGCAGGCTCAGCATTTGGTCAATTCCACTCCCAAAGTCGCGAGTGTAGCCAGGATGCACATCTGCCACGCTGCCTGGGCGGCTGGAATTGAGGGGGCTGAGTGTTCTCTGGGATCCGCTTCACATGTGGCAGATCGAAGGAAAAATTGGAAACGGGAGGAAACTGGCCCCCAGCTTTGAAGGCTTCACTCTCTCCACAGATACAAGCGGGAGCCTCCCGCCAGCTGGGGAGGTGCTGGATTTGGCTTACAATGATGGCTTCTTCCTCCTCGGCTGTCATTCCCTCATTCATCCGCGCATTCATTCACCACGTGTCCAGCGAGCGCTTACTCTGTGCCAGGCAGTGTGAGCCGGGGCTGCGGCGGCGGACAGAGCCTGCAGAAAGCCCAGCCCCGTGGAACTGCATCCTAGTACATCTCTCCGGGGCTCGCTCCTCTGCCCTGAGCTTAGGTCCCCTCCTGAGACAGACCTCCGACCACCCCATCGAAGCACCCCGCTTCGGCACTCTACTTCTTCACCCAATTTATGGTCTTCAGACAGCTCACTGCTGTGAAATCTTCTCGCTTGATTACTTCTCCCGTGTCTGTGTGCCTTGCCTCTAAAAGGGAAGCTGCATGGGGCAGGGGCTTTGTCTTATTTGCTGCTATATTTAGTACCTGGGTACTGACTGGTACGTAGTCGGTACTCAGGAAATACTTTCTGATTGAACGAATGCATCTCTCTTGTTCGCCTGCCTGTTGCATCTGATGTTCCTAAGGGCAGATGTCTTGTAATTCATGGTGTCTTGTAATTCATATACCAGACACTTAGCAAAGTGTCTGGTATATGGTAGATGCTCAATATTATATTTATAACTTTTTAAAAAAACACACACATATATATATGCGCTTAACTCTAGGTTAATATTTAAAGCTAATAGTGATTCAGTTAATGTTTGTTGAAAGAATAAATCAATAAAGGAACAAATAAGTGAATGAGCAGTAGTAGTGGAGTATTGGAAACCACACGGGCTATGGGAATCCTTCCTTTGCTACTCTTGAGGTACATGACCTTGATCAATTTAAAGGATCTTTCTGAGCCTCAGTTGCCTTGCCTGTGAAGTAGAGACGATGACGTCTATTTCAAAAAAAAGGCTGTTATTATACTTGAAAAGATGCTGTATGTAAAACTGCGACACCCAATGTCTGGGGAAGGTTGGCAGCGGGGGAGCAGCTGGGTTACATCAAGTTCAGCCAGTTCTAAGGGATTTATCGAGGATGCAGCCACCTTCCCTCCCCCATGTGCAAAGTCCAGGAGATGAGAGGGGCCAATCAAGAAGAGACTGAGGAACAGCCTCAGTGTGGACGGAGAGTCTGGCATCATGGAAGGTGAGGGATGAGGTGAGAGGGGGTAGGGTCACGTGATGGAAGGAGAAGACGCTGGGTTTCTGCCGTGATGGCGTCAAGGAGATGAGCTCCCTGCCACGGGAGGATTCAGGCAGGGTGGAGCTTCCCTCGCTTTTTGAGGGCGTAGCTTAAATGGCCTCCACGTTTCTCTTTAAGTTCTCTATTTTCGTAATTCTAATGATTAGCTTAGTTATGCTTGAAGGTATTTTGTGTGCGTGCGATAACTTACTTACAGGCAAGCAGAAGGCGCTTAGCAGGTGTTTGCAGAAGCAAAAGCAGCGAAGCAGAGAGACTCGGCACTGGGCAAATCTGGGTTTCGATTCCAGTTCTAGTTCTAGGCCAAGAACTTGACCCTCACTCCTCTGAGCCTGAGTGTCCTTAATTAAGATGGATTTTATAATATCACCTATAGCCTCAAGTTGATGTGAGATTTGGATGAAGTCAGGTAGGGAAAGTGCTTAGCACATCACCGAACACATATAGTAAGTAAATGACAAGTGGTGACAGTAGCAGCTGCTTCTAAGACCACAGTGGCTACCGAGGCAGGTATAGGACTGCTGTCTCGGGCATCTGCCTGCCTGAGTTCAACCAGCTGTGTGACCTTGGGCAAGTTCCCTGCAGCCCACTGAGAGATCAGCATGGCCTCTGTCCGCTGCCTTTGTTCCACGTTCCAAGGGAGGCCTCCGCATGACGGGGATTATTTGGCTCAGCTCATGTTGGTTCCACATATGCATTTGTACTTCTGGATTTCTGCAGCTTTACTCAACTACCCAGGATTACATGCGAGGACCCCAAGAAAAAGAAGCTCAAATGCTCTTAGGAAACCCAATTAAATCGTCTCCCAGGGAGCCTTTGTATGTGGGAGAAGTTTGAGTGGGAATCTACTTGATATAGGTCTTCTTAGGGAGAAACTCAATTTAGTCTGAGTCTTTGAATTTCCACTAGGAATTTTGCTTGTGATGGACTTAGTAATTTATCATGAGGACATATAGCTCCAAGTCTGTTTCACGTGTATGGCTTTTTATAACATAAAAACTTCTGTAGGAGTACCTTTGAAGTTAGCGGTACAAAAGATGATTACTCACCAGCCCACAAGCTCGTAACCTCAACAGATGCTGGAGCATTTCACATGTCTTTGGAAACTTCTGCCTGTGATGTAGATGTCCCTAAAGAGAACCGATTTATGAGTCTGAAGTTGAGTCATGAAGAGAAAGAGGCAGCTGTGGAGAAGCAGGAATTGGAGGAGTAGTCTGGGTCAAGCTCCTGGTTTGCAAATTCAGCCATGTTATTACCACCTCTGAGCTTCAGTTTGGTCTCTTGCAAAGTAACAATAGTAATACGATCAATGCACAGGTGGATATAGTTATTAAATGTCTCAGTGTAAAGAAAGTGTCTCATAAACTGGAATGCACCACATAGAGGTGAGATATTATGAAATCAATTGCTCATTATTTGCTTCCTATGTGATCGACCCACTAATTGGTTTATTCAATAATTATCGAAGTCTTATGGTATGTGAATAATTAAGTGTTAATCTTTATAGAGATGGAAAAAAGAATTAGTATCTCATTCCTTTCTTACTGATTTAAAAACTTTATTAATCCAGTCAATACACACTATAGATTGTGCTGTCCATGCAAAACAGTGATATAATTATTCTCATTTAGCACATAGAACACTTAAGAAATGCTAGCTACAGCTTTATCATTGATTTTTTGTTAATATTTTTTTCTATGCTGTTATAAGAGGGCTTTGAGAATCAATGAAAACTGAGGCAGAGTCTTTGATCTCAAGGGGCTTATAATTTAACAGAAATGAAAAACATTAAGTAAATTGCAATGTAGTGTCTTAGTGGAACAGGAGACGTATTTATAAGGTACTTTGAGCAGGAGAAAAACCATTGGGGGTAGCGGAGGAGGGAGCCTCAGATGGGTTTCCGTAGGAAGTGTCATCTGAGTTGAGTTTTGAAGGATGATAGGAGTTCGTAATATGAATAATTGGCTGAATTCTGCACGTCAAACAAAGGGCATAGTGGAAAGGTTATATACCACGCAGTGTTTTGCTAGGCCAGCAGACGTGAGTTCGGGGTGGTGAGTGCTAAGTCTGGAGAGGCAGGTGAGGGAGGCGGCAGACGGATCCCAAGGACACTTGGAGGCCATGTTATTTCGCTAGAAATTCAGACAGGATGTGTTTAACCCAGGGAGAATGTCCACTTATAATGGTAGAACCTGAAATTTAGACTTGGGAGAATATTTATTCTTACTTTCCTTCTGTAATGTGCTTTCCAGGTGGACAGCCCGTCAGTCTAC
>NW_011888964.1:100396-104244 GCF_000151845.1 Pteropus vampyrus
GAGGATCGTGGGTCGGATCAGGAGTGGAGTTTAGAAAAACTAATGGAAATGGTGATGGAGATCAGGGCCCAGACGGGGTTCGGAATGTGGGTCTCGAGGTCATTGGCTGGAGCGAGTGCAAATAAAAATCTCAGGGTTTGAAGAGGTCAAGATACAGAGACCAGAGTATTAGACAGGCTGCCTGCTTTCCCCACAGATGATAAAGTTGCTTGACATTTTAGCAGGAATGGGGGCGAAGAGGACAATTTTGAGCTGGCAGGTAAAGAATTTGAAGAACGTGGGTGAGTGACCAGGTGTCCCCGGTTAAGGATGATAAGCAGGACTAGAAGATTCCACAGCCAGAAGGTTGTGACCCAAAACGAGGGCAGGGGACATGATGGTCACGGTAAGGACCCTCGTTTCTAGGACACAGTAGATGGGGGAGGATGAAACAGGCGTAGGAGTTAGCTGTGACAGCCGTGTGATGCCGTCAGGACTGGCATCAGCAGGAGGCCGGATCAGGAGCGAGAAAGGCCACGTGGGTGTGGAGAAGTCAGGCTGGGCTCACATCCCTCTCTGGGACCGGAGGACAGCTCATGGTTGTCAGCTTTTCATTCCACCAAAATCAGAATAATTTTTAAGAGCAAAACAAATTCATTGTCACTTTATGAAAGGGCTTTAACAAGCCAACTTAGGCAGGACGTCTATCCACATATAAAATCGTGGTATTCTCCCCTGCAGATGGCATCCTCCAGACTACTCCTTATTCCTGAAAAAGCCACGAAAACTCCCTGTCAGGTTGCCTGTTGGATTTTTTGTTCCCAAAACATAGATTCCCATCCATTACAGTGCAATGACTGAACCCATGACCCTTATCAGCCTCTGCCTTCTAGATCAGGGGTCAGCAAACCACAGCCTGCAGCATGTTTTCGCATGGCCCGTGAGCTGAGAATGGGCCTCAGACATGTTTAAAGGGTTGTAAAGGAATGTAGAATAATACCAAACGTAGCTAGCGAACCCTACAGTGTTTACTACCTGGCTTTCAAAAGAAAAACCTTGCCTACTCCTGTCCAAGCCTGAAGAGTTGCTGTCTCCTCTGACCTTTGTCCCAAGTCCTTAAATCATCAGAGTGAGTCTTTTCTGGTCTTCTAGGGCCACATGACCGGAGCTATGCCCCACTGTGTGACAGTCTTGATTAGGAAGGTGAGGGGGTGGCAACAGTCATATCAGTACTGTTAATGTTTGTGTTTTGGTTGAAAACGCCCTATTTTACAAGTGACAGCGTCTGTGCTCGTGCGTACTCAGCAGCATGGCACAGAGGTAGGAGCTGTGGCTTCAGAGGCTGACACGCAGGGGGTCGCATCTTTGCTCGATGCTATGGAGCACGTGACATGACTCTTCCAGTTTACGAATTAAAACAAACAAAAAGAAATCGAGACTTAGAATGTAATGTACCCCAAATCCGAGCTGGCAGTAGGCAGAGCAGGGATTAGGCCACATGGAGCACCCTGAGTGGGTCCCCCTTAAAGTGTGCCATGTCACCTCATGGAGCAGGGGTGACCAGAACAGCCACGTACACAGCCATGTGTGGATTAAACAACTCACGCAGCACATCGCAATGTGTCTGCAAAACAGGAAATGCTTAATGAGCATCAGCCACTGTCATCTGTACTGTTTACATGGCACGGCTTATCTCTAGGATTAGCATTTCTGTGCCGGAGCGGGGCATAGCGGGCTCTCTGTGAATCAAGAATGATGTCCCTTCTGAGCGTCTCTCACTTAGAGGGCCATGACACAGCGCCCCAAACTGGGGCCTTAAACAGTAGAAATTTATTCTCTCACAGTTCTGGAGGCTGAAAGTCCGAGATCAAAGTGTTGGCAGGGCTGGATCGCTCCGAGGGCGGTGCGGGAAGGACCTGTTCCAGAACATTCTCCATCGCTTTAGGCAGCCGTCCTCTCTGTGTCTTCACGTCACCTTCCCCCTGTGCACAACTCTACGTCAAACTTTTCCTTTTCGTTAGGACTCCAGTCATTTTGGATAGAGGACCGTTCTAATGACCTCGCTTTAACTTAATCACCTCTGTAACAGTCTGTCTCCAAATAAGATCCCATTCTGACGTGTGGGGGCGAGGACTTCAAACCCGGAGTCTTGGGGGGATGCGATGCCATCCACAGCGCTCACTGTCGTCCGCCTGCTGAGAGCTGGAGAAGCAAAGTTAGAGAGGAAGCCATGCGCCTTAAAGAGCTGAGCGTAGGTATCTGGAGGCCCAGCAGAAGGAAATAGGTCTTTAGGTATTTTTCTAGAGTTTTAAATGGGACAAGAGGCCCAGGAGGTATGAGAAATTTCTCTCTGAGGAAATGCTAAGTCAACAGGCAGCTGTGGGCCCATTTTCATCATCTGTCAAATGATCACAATATAACAAGGGCGTCTTTTTTTTCTTCCTCTTCTTCCTGTTATCAAAGGAACATCTGGTTTTTATTTGAGTGCTAACCAGGGCAAAAATAGCCCAGCGTGACGTGCTTGTCCCTTGCAAGATGTTGACTGGTGAGATATCAGGATGTCTAAGCATCGGTCCTGTCCGATAATGACAGCACGGGGGACCTTCCCATCAGCGAGCACTGTGGCCTTCAGCTCTGAAGGCTTCTGCAAGCCACGTACACTGTGCTTAGGATCCAGGTCACAGTGGTGTGCTGGTGCCTGAAATGCTTTTCCTGCCTGAAAGGCTGCAAAACATGGACATTTCACCCCGGCCTGGCGGCCTGGGCATGGAAACCACCCCCGGTGTCTCCCCGAGCTTTTTCTGCATTCAACAGAAAGAACTCTGATACGTGCTGAGGGGCCGAAAGGGGCTCTTTTGGGGTCCGATTGCAAAAGGACAGTAAGAACCTTGTATTCTTTTGGAAACCTTAGAGCTTGCATTTACTATCTTTGTTCTTGGCGATTCTTAAGAAAAGCTCATTTTCCTATTTTTTCATTTAAAAAAATGGGCCCGTGATTATTTGAATGTTGGAAAGAAGGTAGCGTTTGCCACTGGTTTGGCATTTCTGTGCTTTCATCTGATTCGAAAACATTGGAAGGCGCATTCCCTCGTTTTTCAAACGAGAAAGATGAGGCCAGAGCCAGAGCCTGCCTTTGTTTACCCAGACGGCAAGCGACATGCCTCTCCCTACCGTGTTAACACGGCGCTGCCGTTCCGTGCGATTTGTAGTCTGGTTTTATTTTTTGGCTGTTATTAATGGTTGAAACTACTCTTAGTAAGCCTTGAAATCAAACTCAAACATTTCCCCTTTAACTGGTTTCTGGGAAGGAAGGTAGGAAGGCACCCAGGAAGGGAGCGAGGGAGAGAGCATGGTTCTCCATGCGCTGGTGAAAATTTTCAAATATAATTTTCAAATATATTTTAGTCTAGTGGTTTTTGTTGTTGTTGTTGTTTGTTTGTTTGTACCTTAGTCTATATTAAAAGAGACATAGTGCTTTCCAGGAGGGACTAGAAGTAACTCGATGTCACCGGAGGCCTGCCTGTGCTGAAGTCGCATTCCATGCTGCCCCAGAGTCCTGGAGGGGCCCAAACTGCCTCCACCTTGCCACCCGCTGCTCTGCTCTGTCCCTTCTGCCTGTCCGGTCTCAGCAACTCTGCGGTGCACAGTGGGACATAGCGGGGTGGTCCTGGGTGCAAATGCCGGCCTGCGCCTTTCAGCTGGGTGTCCTTGGGCGAGTCATTGGCCCTCTCTGGGGCTCTTTTCTCATCCATAAAATGAGGGTGATGTATGTTGTTCATATCAGTGGAGCGTTGCAAGACGGAATCAGAGAATGAATTTTCCAGCACCTGATGCCCGCGCCCCCGCCGATGGCAGCTCTGTGGCTAGTG
>NW_011888964.1:105369-108164 GCF_000151845.1 Pteropus vampyrus
GATAGTGACGGAAATGTAGCAGGAACCCAGGAGCTTGGCCCCGAGACAGCGAGCGTGTCTCTATTCACTAAGTCCTTCCCCATGCGGCTCTGTGCTAAGCGGTCCACCGCGGTAACGCGTTCGTTCCTGATCGCCGCCGTGGGAGCGCGCGTCTCGTAAGATCCCCATTTTCCAGATGAGGAGACTGAGGCTCAGAGAGGCGGAGTGGTTTGAGCGGAGGAGCTGGGATGGACTCGAGGAGCGTGACTGCGTAGCCGAGTAGGTCTCGTGTGACGGGGCCACTCATTAGCCACCGTTGCTGGGCGCCTGTCGTCACCGCGTCTGGAATCTGGTTTGAGTCTGTTTTCAAAGTAGCCACAGAGAGGAAAGGCTGAGTTTCAACTATTCTGTGAGTTACACCGAACGTGATCTCAGTGTCCTGAGAGAAAAGAAATGCACACAGATAAGTAACTTTCCTTTAGCTCGATCATAACCATTTTCAAAAGGTAATGAAAAAATCCCATTTCAATCTTAACTACATTGAAAATTAAACATAATAAAATTAAAATTTTTTTTCTCAAATTAATTTTTTCCAATTAATATCCCAAAGAAGCTTTCTTAAAACTTGACAAAATGGTTTTGAATTTTATGTGATAATAGCCAAAAATAGCCAAGAGATATTTCTAAAAGAAAAATAATATGGGAGACTTTTACCATTAAATGATAAACTATGTTATAAAGTGACTAGAGTTTAAGTAGTGTGGCCGTAGAACCAGAATTAACAAAATAAATAAATAAGAATACTCACCAAACAAAAGTCATTTACCTATAAATACTTCATATATGACAAATACGGCCATTTCCAATGCAAGAGGAGGTGATGCTTTTCTAATAAGCGATGCTGGCATTGCAATCTATAAAATATATTTTAAACAGAGAAAAAAATTAAAGCTAATCAACAAACCACAGATGCTGCTTTGGGAGCAGACGCACCCTTTGGGTGAGCCTGAAAACTGTCAGCAGCACCTCATTCCTTGGTGGGGAGGCCTGGCATTGCAGGAGACCTTGGATTTCAGGCCTGGCATTGTAGTAAACCTGAGGAGCTGGGCCCGAGCCCTGGCACGGCCGCTTATCAGCCAGGCCCTTAGGAAGTGTGCCCGGGTCAATTTCCTCATTTGTGAGATGTGTATAGTAGTGGTGCCCACGGCATGGCTGACGGCGAGTATTAAATGAAGTGATGGTGCCAGGTTCTTGGCAAACTGCAAACTCTCATGAAATGCTGCCAAGACCATGAAATGCTTTCATGGCTCACCATGCTTTCGCCTTCACAGAGAACTCGTTCTCAGAGTTTCACGGGAGGCACGGACTCCAGATGTTGGATTCTGCACAGCAGCGGTCGCTCGTCCTGGGGGTCCCTGCAGGTGGGAGAACGGAGACAGGTGGAGGGTGTGGCAGAGACTTGGCTCCAGGCCCTGGGATGGCGACAGATGAACCGGCTCTCACTTTGGAGATGAAATTCACTCTTCAATTATAGCGTTTCCCCTCCAGACATCAATCTAAACGTGGAGGGCACCGAGGCTTCCATTTTAAGACCATAATTGGCAAGTTTGGTCCTGAAACCCCATCATACCTCTCCTTTGCAATTGCAGTGTACCCATCATATAAAAATATGCACTTCAATGTGGTCGTGTTGCAAAAATGCCACTTGTACTGACCACGAAAATAGCAACATGCGGAGGATGCTTAAGAAAATGAGAGCCCACGTCTCTTGCGGGGAGACAGGTCCCAAGTTCAGAAGGACACGGCTCCTGATTCCAAGGATGACCCCACGGCTCCAGGACGGGCATGGGGGCCCACCTTCCTCTTGCCGACTCCATGTGAAGCCTGCTTGTATTATTCAGCGACTTCTCTGGATAAATCTTTTCCTCTCTCTTGTTCTGTTTTTATTTAAGAAACAAACAAACAAGGTTGTGGATTGTTCTGGGACTTTATTTACTATTCTAATGGTAGCGACCCCCCTCACCCCCCAGTGTGCCAGGTGCCAAAGACAGGTTTGAGATGAAAATGACTAGCTTAGTCACACAGCTAAAAGCACGGTGCTATTAAAGACAGTGGCCTTTTGCTACCCGGGGGTAATTTTCTGGAAAGGATGCTCAGCTACATAGGAAGCTCAGAAGGGACAGAAAGAATACTGGCTTGGAGCCAGGAGGCCTGGTCGATCTCTGGCTTGGTCACTGTTCAGCTGTGTTCTTGAAAAGTCACGTAGCTTCTCCTCATTGGTGAAGAGGTGTTGGAACTCCTATGCCACCCCTCACTCGGGGTGGATCGCATGGGAGGATGCTTTACAGACGAGGGAACTGGGGCAATGGAGTCACCCCCCGAAGGGCTCAGCTTGTAAGACTGCCATAGTGTGCTGTTAGCTCAAGGTAGATGCTCACAAATATTTATTATAAGGCCAAACTACTGTGGTCTTCTGAGGAAAAAGTCGAAGACGAAAAACAAAAACAAATAGATTTTTGCTGTTAATGATCAATGATGTCCCCACTGAACAGCTCCCTAGAATGTTCTAGAATCAGCACTCTCAAGTGATCACAGAAGCTTATGTTGAAAGGCAGCATGTTGCCCTCTGTAATGCTGTTTGCGGACAGAATTATAATTAATGCTCCTGTCGACCAAGCCCCATGGCCCTTCCTCACAGTGGAAGCGTAAGCCCCCTGTTCAAGGTCACCTCTGTGTCCACAGGGACACAGGTGCTCTGGTAGATCTCTTCACGTCTGCCAAGCATCTCTTTGCAGCTACATCCCTTGGTCTAGCCG
>NW_011888964.1:108859-112636 GCF_000151845.1 Pteropus vampyrus
ACGTAGCAGCCCAATGCATCTGTTGTTATCGTCATCACGTAGTATTAGTCTAATTATTGTGTTATAACAAGTATGTTATGTTTGTCTTGACTTCTCACCCATTCTCACCCGTGGCTGCTTAAAAGAAACAGCCATGTTTTTGTTAGCTTATTTGTTTGTTTGTTTACCTTTGTATTCCTAGGCTTGACCGCAGTCCTTGGCTCATAAAAAACTTAGTAAATCGTTGTAGCGTGGAGAGATGGACACAGGAATGGCGACTCAGAGGAGGGTCTTCTGGGGCATTGGGTGGCTTTCCGCTGACCTCCTGCTCTAAGTGAACCTGTGTGTGACCAGCATCCCCTGCTTTCTCTCCTAGTCGCTATGGACGTGTGGCAATCCCTGGCTGTCTCCTCGGTAGTTGTTGACCCGTCCATCAGGAACTTCGATGTGGCCCACGTCAGCACTGCCGCCACCAGCGACTTCTCTGCTGCCCGAGACCTCTGTTTGTTGGGTAAAGAGAGGAGTTTGCATCCCTCCCCCAGACAGTGGGGTTACTCGGGGTGAGGTCCCTGTCGTATGAGTGCTGCTCAAGATTCTGACCTCAGAAACACATAGGAGACCCCAAGATAACCTGGGGCGCCTGGCAGGAAGGGGTCGAGCTGAGGAGAAGAGCCTGCGGTCTCCTCATCCTCCTGCAGGGTCAGCCCACGGTCAAGGTCTCCATGGGGATACGCCACACAGACAATGAGCGACATTGAATTAGGTGGGAGGAAGGACCTAGGGGGCTAGCGTGAGGTGGAAGCTGAGTGGAAGCTGTGATGACTGTGCTAAGACACACGCTTCTCCTGGCCAGGCTCACGGGGCAAAGCGAAGACCTTTGAGTAAAACTCAGATTTTAAGAGACATTTTTTAGCACAGTATAAAGAACTTTCTAACAGGCAAAGCTGTCCACAAATGCATACTTCCTTTAGAAGGTATTTAACTCACACTGGTATTTCAACAAAAGCTAGGTGACCACTTGATAGAAATATTCTACAAAGATGTTAGCGTCTGCAAGAGCCTGGGGTTAGAAAACATTCACACTGCTCCAATTCTAAAATTCCATGAATCTCCTCCCCTACGAGGTCAGATAACAATATGCAATTCTTACATACAGGGCTGCCATGCACAGCTGTACCGGCTGTGAGCTGCACAGCTCTGGGTGGGCCATAAATAAGGACTTTAGGGAGTGCATAGCTTGCCCAAGTGAATGAGGCAGTTCTATTTTCGAAGCTGTTTTTAAGATGAAAACCCTGTATGCCATGGATAATTTAAATTGTCCAGTGCGGGACCTGGTGCATAGGAGGTGACATAGGCCCTGGAGGAACACGGTAGGTATGACGATGGAAGGGGGACGAGGCCGAAGAGGACAGCGAGGGCTGGAGCATGGAGAGCCTCGTCCTTGTCCAGTGTGACTTAATGCTGAGGCCAGCGGGGAGTCACGGAGGTGTTTTAAACAGGAGAATGACAAAAGCACATTTCTGGATTAAATAAAAAACCCGAAACCTTACTGTTATGTGGAAAGTAGATCGATGGGAGAGTTGAGTCCCCCACGACCACCATTTTTTTCCCAGCCTCTGAAACAGTGCCTGGGATGTAGAGTAGGTGCTCAGGTGGATACGTGAGTGATTGCATGGCTGCATGGATGCATGGACGTATGTACGGGCGGATGAGTGGGTGGATGGATGCAGATTAGATGTTTAATTGTCTGCATGATTGGATGGATGCGTGGCTGACGTGGCATCTCTGAGGCCCAAGTCTCAGTCTTCTGTCCTCTCCCTGCAGAGTGTTCCCGTCACCAGGCCTGCCTTGTCACTACTCTGCAGACGCGACCTGCTGCTGTGAGGTGTGTGTTCTACGCTGATACTCAGTTCTGTACACACAGCCTGCAGGCCCAGAACTGCCGACTTCTGGTCCGTGAAGAGGCCACCTATATCTACCGGAAGTCGAGTAAGTCCGAGCCTGGGCACGGCTGAGAGGGACTGTCTGAGCACACGGTGACTTGTAGGCAGTGGCTTTTGAGGCCCTTAAGGGAAAGTTGGCCGAGGTTATCCTGGTGGTGCTCACCTGGGAGGGACTGGAGGAGGGCGGAAAACCTCACCTCTAACGTAGGGCTTTTCTGTGCCACCTTTATTCATCCATTCCTTTGGGTTACAGAAGCCATGTTGACCTTGGAGTTTCTTAATACGATGATTAAATAGGCCACGTTCTCTGACTGCTGTGTGGTTTAGAAAGTTCTGTCACATGCCTTCTCTCATTTGGTCCTTGCACTCATCCTGACATGGAGCAACATGAGGAGTGTAGCCCATCTTAGAGCTCGGGAGCCTCTGGCCCAGAGGGGTTAAGTCACTTCTCTGACTTCACGCAGCCAGTGGTGATGGAACAGGGACCTGAAGCCGGGTCTCCTAAGCCTGGGTGCCATCTTCTCCCGCAAAACCATGTTGCCTAATGATCACATTACAGTCCGTCTGGAGAGGTCAGCTGCTCCAGGCTCGTTTAGTTTGCAGATATTCCATAAGCTGCTCCTGTGTGTCACACACTGTGTTAGGTGCTGGGGACACAGGAATGAAGCAGGCAAGGGGACAGCGACCTATAAATCCGTCACTAAGTGAAATAGGTAAGATCCGTGTCACAGGACGCACGGGAGCTGGGGGCCCAGGGGACACGCCTCCCCCGTGGAACATGCTTATTGGATGAATTAATACCTTTTTAGAAATGTTGGCTGTGTCCGCCATCTTATCTTGCAGAGAAGAGCCTGGCAAACTTTGTCTGTTAAGGGCCGGATGAGAAATATTTCAGTCTCTACAACACGCGTCTCTGTTACAACCACTCGGCTCTGCCACAGAGGCAGGAAAGCAGCCGCGGACAGCGCGATATGTGAATCCGTGGGCGTGGCTGCGTGCCGACGAAGCTCTGTTATTTATATAGCCAGGCAGCAGCTGGACTTGGCCCCACCCTGTCTCGATCCAATGGTCGCCTCCTCTTCCGTCACCCCCACACGCCACCCCTCAGAGCATGAGCGTGCCCCCAGACCTGGGCGGGCCGCGATCCCCGTGTGCCGAGATCCTGGGCCTCGATCTCAAGTCTTGCCTTCTATCTGGATGTTTCTGTTATAGCCCAGTTAGATTTCAATGGTATATTTCACCCACAGTGTGACTACCCCACATGGTAGTCCTGATGAGAATGCCTTAGCTTTGAGGTCTGAGTTCTGGAAAACACATCGAACTGTTTCTTTGTTAATTCCACGTGGCTCACGTGCCACGTGAGAGGGTCACCTCCGGCAGAAGAGGCTCGCCCACGTGTGTCTGTCCATATAGGCCTCGTTTGCGCCTAATGCAAGTGGAGAGTTGCAGAGCGTTTCCCTGACCCAAGTAGCTAAGAAATGCCTACATGGCCTACATGTGCAAGTATTCTGGAAAGAATCCACCATTTCTGCAAAAGATTTCAAAAGGAAGGACTGCACATTTAACATTTTCCCGTGTTGGCTCTCATTCCATCTGGGGTTCATCGGGCAGCCCTGGATGGAAAGCAGGCTTGCATTCCCTCGAAATTCCTAGTTTTACATCATCTGTCTTCGCTCGCTCCTTCAGATGCCACATTCATGAAAGGCGGCTGTTCTTTGCAGAGCAAAAGAGCCGACCCAGAAGCTTCTGCTACTTTAGCATTCACAGCCTTGTGTGCTCGCCGAGACCCTGTGATTTACTAATGAAACAGGAAATCGTGTGAGAAGGAGCTGTGGGGGCGAGATCGGTCATGATT
>NW_011888964.1:114136-118271 GCF_000151845.1 Pteropus vampyrus
TTTTCTAATTAAACCATGGTGACAGTGCCCAGAGAAGGAGCATCGTCCTCCCCTCTCCTCCTCCCCACCTGCATCTGCCCTCCGACAGGCAGTCAGAGCTCTTTCATGAGGCAGCTGAGTCCTTCCTGTCCCTCCTCACCCATGGCCGGCTGCTGGGCAGCCCATGGGCCAGGCCAGAAAGAGCGATGAGCTGGAAGGTGCTTGGATCCTGTAGGCCAGGGCCGACGATGGCTTCACCTAGGGCCGCGGCAGAAAAATGCAGGGTGCCACAGATGCGCCTCCACCACTAGGAAACACAGGGAAATACATGCGCCAAGGAGAGCATTTTACCACATTGCAACGTCCCCACTGGCAGGCGAGGTGGGTGAGTTACACGGGCTTTTCAGGGGAGAGCAGGTGTAGAGACGGCTCATGAGAGCTGAGTGCCGGAGAGGCCTGGGGGATGAGTAGAGTCACCTTTCAGGCGGATTACCATCACACTGCCATTAAGCGTGCCCCAGACGTGGTCACACATTTAGGCCAGGAGACACCCAGACCGGCACACTCAGTCCCAGTACTGATGCAGAAGGCAGGCTGGACGCCTCGTCCCGTGACAGGTCTGCACAGTTGGAGCAAAGAAGCACCAAGGGCCCAAGTGGCATCCATAGTCCCTTCTCTATCTTGGGCACACTCCCCTGGGTTGGAGCCCTGTCCCCGAGGGACGTTCCTCCACAGGGCCGTGTCAGGGACACTGCTGGACACCCCGCTCTTCCTGCCATTCCCTTGCCACTCCCGGCTACGTAATTGCTGTAGAGCTGGAGGGGAGGGGGGCTCCAGGCCCTTGGAATGGGACAGTGGCCTCTGGCTGCTGGTGGGGGGCGGGAAGGGGACACAAGGCATGTCCCCTCGCTTGTTTCCCCTGGAAGTCAGACAGTCTGTGTCTGCAGGGCCAGCTGCTGGCAGCCAGGCATCAGAACGCCCTCGTCTCCCAGAGTCAGCGAGGACTGCCTGTATCTCAACGTGTTTGTCCCTGAGAACGCGGTGAGTTCCCTGGCCCTGGCTGCGTGTGCCCTGAGAACTGCCCCACGGGCAACCCCCAACCCCTGCCGCTGCGAGCACCACGCCCTCCGCTTGGGTTTTGCACCCCACAGCGTTGTCTTAGCTCGTTCTTGATGTCCTGAAGGCCAGGATTGCCGAGAGCGAGCAGAGGGTCCTCCTGGTTCCCACGTGGCCTCGTCCTCACACTTTGTCCACATGGCGACAGTGCATGGTCATCCGCACCCAGTTCTCCAAGAAATGTTCATGCCAGGACTGTGACGGGCGAGGATTTTTCTAGGTGGGAACAGTTATGAGCAGAACCAAGCTTCTGCCCGAGGGGCTTACTTATACTTCAGTGGGAGGAGCAGAAATAAACACATAAGCAAATGAAGGTTAATCAATTGAACAACAATAAATATCGAGAAATCTAGCAGGGGAGGAAACACTGGGTGGAGGGAGGCGTTGGGTGTTGGTTGGGAGGTGCCGGCTGAGGCTGAGCAGGGGCATGGAGGAGGGAGGGTGTGGGCAGGGAAGGGTCAACAAGGCAGGATGGGGTGGAGGGGGGCTCTAGAGGGCCACAGGCTGCGGAGGGGGAGTCTGGATACAAATGAGTCTGCCAGCAAGGAAGTGCCCTCTCCTTGGGGAGACCCTTGGAGCCATTCCTTCGGAGCCTTCCAGGTGGACTTTGGTTTGAGGAGGTTCTAGAGGGCGAGGTTTGGGGCTTTGACTCTGACTCTGGCTATGCCCTGTTTTGAAGGTCGTAGCTGCCTGAGTAGCAGCTATGATCCTGATGCTGAGTGTTTGTTTCCTATTTTGGAGGAAGAATGAAGGTACATGAGAGAAAAAGGAACAGATGAGCTTTAGGGAACATGAGTGTCTGGTGACGCCAGTACAGTGTTGACAGATCTCATGGTACATGTGATCATGTCACCACTTCCTGGTCCCCTAGCCTACTAGCAGTGAGAGTCAACTGTACTTTGGAGGTTTGATCACAGCTAGCTGTTGTGAGTAAGTGCTGTAAAGAGGCCACCAAAACCACGAAAGCTCTAGGGGCTGCATTAATAGAAGTATGGAGCCTAGAGTGAGGAAGGTGATTGAATTCATTCAAGTGCCGGGTATACCATACTTGCTGATGCCAAGTTAAGTTCTGGCTCCAAACTAGCCTACCACTTACTACTTCCTCACTGGCCTAGAGGAGGTAACTCAAGTTCAATGTGCCCCAGTTACGTCGTCTGAAAGTGGGGAGAGAAATAACATCTGCCTCATAAAGTTCTTTAGAGAATTAATTAAAACAATGTGTGTCCTAATTAATCAATGGTACCCTGACACATACTAATTGCACAATGAATGGCATACTTCCTTTTGATCTTCGCAACACCTTTAGAGGTGTTATTCCATGTTTCAGATGAAAAGCTCACAGCTCAGAGAGGTTAGGTGACTTGCCTAAGGTCACTTAGCTAATGAGCAATCGCTGTAGACTTGGTGCCTCCCAGAGTTCATGGCTAGAGCCAGCGAGCGGTGATCAGTGAGCATGTATTTTGCTCCAGTGAGGGCAGGGAGTGTGTGACAGTACTTTACCACCTAGAGAGCACGTTTTTATCTGATTTCACTGGTCTTTGTGTTAAGTCTCTCCTCATTTAAATGAGGCTAAGAGCAGCTTAGCGTCTTACCTAAGGACACACAACAGCTGGGCAGAGTGAGTGCTTGATCCCTGTCTCCTGACTCCAAATCCAGTCCTCCTTCCTCTGGGACATTCCTGGTCCAAGAGAGCTTTGCCATTTTCGTCCCGGGCTGCTCCAGCATGCCACCCTGGCCTTGGGGAAGGAGCGTGGGAGCCATAGCCTGGAAGGCCGCAGCAGCGCCTAGGCCCTGTGGTGACAGACCCTGCAGAGGAGGGCCAGCAGTTGGGACACTTCCTCCTGGCAGATGGAGTCTCAGAGGCTGAGAGCTGACCCTCACCTCTGCTCCAGGCCCTTGCTTCGTCGACTCTCGCTACAGTTTCCCAAACAGCCGTCTCTCTTGCTGGTTTGCCACCCAGTGAAAATAACGAATCCTTTTAGGCGGGACTACAGGGCCCGCCACTGACCTGCCTGAGAGCCCACAACGAATGGAACCAAAGCCTTTTTCTGTGATGTTTAAAAAGAACTTGTATTTGGAGAATCAGCGATGTCACCGAGAGAGAAGAACCGGGACAGGGAGCCGGGAGGGGAGGCCGGGAGGGGAGGCCGGGAGGGGAGGCCGGGTTGGAATTCAGGGCCGGCTTCTTCCTCTCTAGGTGTTTTGAGAAGTCGCCTCACCACTCTGAGCCTCTGTTTTCACACCTGTATAATGAGGTGCTCATAGTCGTCACGGCAGCCGCCTCCTGGGTAGAGGCTCTGGTGAGGTGTTCTAGGTGGGTGCACTTAGCACAGCACCCATCCAGGTCAGCGTTGGCTGTTGGTGAGGACAGCATCCGAGTGTTGGAGCCTGAAGCATGTGGCGTGGGGAAGTCACAGCACGGGGCGTCAGGGTCTGGATGGGCAGGAGCCACCCGGCCTGCAGTGAGGTGTCAGATCCCCCAGGTGAAAGATTACATTTGAATGTAAAAGGATCGGATGGTTCAAATCCTCGCCCCCACTACCTCCCAGCTGCTACTTAGCATCTCTGAGCCGCCGCCTCATCTGTGAAGAGGGAGTAGTTGTGATAAGCCACCTCGTGGAGCCGTTTGAAGGCTGCATGAATGACACAGGGGAACACAGCACGGCGCCTGGCTGTCGTGGGTGCTTAGCAAGAGGTGGCTCTGTCACTGAGATGAGGTTTCAGCCAGAGTGGCCCCCCTGAAAATACTCGCCAGGGCCCAGGACATCCTCCCGGGGTGAAGTGCGGTGCTGGAGGACCGCACGGCTCCATGGGGCGGGCCCCAGATCTGCACGGAGCGCCGTTCCCACCGTGTGCCCGCTCGGTGGTGCGGCCAAGGCGGCTTCCCTCATTGTGAATCTCAGTTCCCTTATTTGTGAAACAGGTTTATTAACTCGCTCAGGCCACTCTGGCAAAGTTACCACAGACCGAGATGCTTAGGCAGCGGAGATGTATTTTCTCACGATGCCGGAGTCTAGACGCTCGAGCCCAAGATGCCAGC
>NW_011888964.1:119396-123102 GCF_000151845.1 Pteropus vampyrus
TGGACCACGGCTCGTCTGTCCCCAGGGAGTCCTCTGACCGGGAGTGGGGGCTGCATCAGCGACGTGTTCTCCCTCTGCTTCCGGCCTGGTTGGGAACACTGGCCTGTCCTCTCTAGTCCCAGACCCAGGTTTGCCCCTGGTTATACCCTCTTCCCTCCCCTTGACCCCAGGGCTGAATGGAAGCTTAAGCCAATCCCATCACCATCTTTCCACATCTTCGTCTCTGTGTGCAGCCCCGACTGGCTAGGGTGGTTGTCAGGCAGCCTTGGCAGAGGGCAGACCTGCCGGTCTGGGAATTCGGTGAGCCAGTCGTCGTCTCTGTGGCCTTGGA
The DNA here is from genome assembly GCF_000151845.1 of Pteropus vampyrus. Classification (NCBI taxonomy): domain Eukaryota; kingdom Metazoa; phylum Chordata; class Mammalia; order Chiroptera; family Pteropodidae; genus Pteropus; species Pteropus vampyrus. The sequence continues at coordinate 119,728 of NW_011888964.1, forward strand.
CAAAACCCCTTCTTTCTCTGTAAAATGAGAATAATTTTACCCAACTTCCAAAGTTACTGGGAGGCTCAAGCGAGCTACTGGATGGGGAAGGGCTTTGGAGATGGTGGTGGCTTTGTGAGCCCTCGAGGATGGACACGGAGCTTCGTCTCCGTTCCAAGGATCTCACTTAAGACCTGGAATGTCTCATCCGCTGAGTGCGGTTGGGCAGGTGGGAGGTGGCAGGCCCAGAACGTCAGACTCGACCAGCACGTGGCGGGTGGGTGGGGCTGGCCTCTAGCGTGAGAGCCGGGAGTGCTGGGGAATGCGGGCTGATGGAGCCGTGAAGAAGATTCCAGACCTGTACAACAAACAGGAAATGGGGAGCAAGGTGACACGAAAGGAGACCAGATGCCAATGTGGGAAAAGCGGGAGTTAGACAGACTTCAGACTTCCTGCGGGGGAGCAGGGTCAGCTGCTGAGACACTGGAAACGCTTTGCCTGGGTTCTCTTTCCACGGTTTAAGTCAGTACCCCCTTCTGTGTACCCCCGTCTGCAAAGTTCAGACGGCATCCTGCCGAACCGTGGTCAGGCGGAGCTCTGCACAGACATGGCTGACTTCTTGGCTCAGAGCATTTCCAGACAGAGGAGAGTAGATTTCCATATGTCGTCCATCCCCGGTGGGGCGGAGGCTCATGATTTCACGGACTGTAATCTTAGTGAGCATCCGTGTGCTTCTGGGAAGGCAGACTTGTTTTTGCTGCCGGCGGGGCACCAGCAGGGGAAGAACAGGATGCTTCCAGAACACTCGAGCCCTCTCCTTCCTGACCGCAGCACTCCTTGTTCACCGTGCTTCAAGCAGAACCACCAGCAAGACAGAAGGAAAGTCACGCTCGACAAGCGCCTCTCTTTACCGGCTATTTCTCCCGGACAACCTTGTTTCATGCTCCAGGCCGCTCTGTGAGGCCGGCATCACGTGCCTATTTCACAGATAAATCCACGAGGCTGAGAGAGGTTAAGAAATGTCATGCCCATAGCTCGGAATGACATGCCCGGCGACAAGCCGTGAGAGGAAATATATGTTAGCTTGCTCCCTCGGTGGTGTAGACACGCTTCCTGTTCCCATTCTTCTGGGTACAGGGTAGGATGAGTCTTTTACGCTCGTTTCGCAGGGGTGGTTTTCCTCTGCTTTCTTCGCTCGAACTCCCAGCATTCCCCACATGCCTGAGCTTTGAAGGCTCTCACGCTGTCTCTGTGGCCTTGGACGAAACCCCTCCCTGCGGTTCAGCCCAGACGGAGGAGCTATGGATCAGTCGAGTCACTCAGACACAGAGAAAGGGGCAGGGGACACAGGAGCAGCCAGGCTACGATGCCAAAACAGGCTTGCTAAGTCCAGACCACCTGTCTCCTGCCTGCCACACACGTTTGACGACAAGGCTCTAGGAAGCAGCAGCTCCCGTGCAGAGGGTGAGAAGCTCAGGGCAGCAGGGGACGCTTGGGAAGAAGGAAGGAGCAGGCGTGAGACCCAGCTAGCACCCGATGTGATCACGACGTAAGAACACCGTTCTCTTTTCTATTACCAATATATGTAGTGGATTTTATTATTTAGAGCAGTTTTAAATTTACAGGAGAATTGAGCAGAAAGTACGGAGAGTTCCCATATACTCCGTCTTCCCCGCCTCAGTTTTCCCTTAATTGACATTGTGCATTGGTGCGGCGCAGGTTACAACCTATAAGCTGATTGATAGGGATGTATTATTATTGACAAACTTCCATAGTTTACATTAGGGCTCACTCTTTGTATTGTACGTGTTATGGGTTTTGACAGACGGATAATGACCTGTGTCCTCCATTAGGGAATCATGCAGAATAGGTTCACTGCCCTTAAATTTCCCTGTGCTTCCCCTGTTCATCCCTCCCTTTTTCCATGTTAAATAGCTGGAAACTGCAGTTCAGATCCCAGGTCTGGAAAGAGCTGGGCTACTTCGAGTGCCAGCCCCAGCCAGGTGACCTACAGGGCTCATGGGCTTCGCACTTGGCTAGAACAGGGCCTGAGAGCAGCCCCATTGCTCTGTGGGGCCGAGGGGCTCAGGGCAGTTCCCTCGCTCTGCATCCCACCACAGGCTGCCCATCTCTCAAAAGGCACTAAGACTCGTGGGGCAGACGACATGAGGTAAAGTGTAAGAGGTGAACCCCTGGACCTTGCCTGGGGCTCGCGGTGTTCAGGCCCCTTCTTTCTGCTGGGCGGGGCCTCTTCATGTCCAGGCTGAGTTGTGGTCTCGTCCCGGCCCTGTGTCTGGCCCGTGGCTGGCACAAAGCTGGCGTGCGCTGAGCCGTGCGGAGGACGTGCTCCACGCACGTCTCACTGGGGAAGTGTGTGTGGTGTCCACTGGCGTAGCCCAGAGCAGAATGCCCGCCGGGAGCACCAGACCCAGGAGTGCATTTCAGAAGGGATGCGAGGAAGATGGGAGCGGAAGCTGGTGCCCGTCTCGCCACTCACGAGACCCACTGGTGTCCTCTGCGAGACGAGGCAGGCCCAACCCAGTAGCACTTAAAGGGAGCCATGGTTCCTGATGAGCTGAGCCGTCGGAAAGGAAGTGAGGGGGCCGGTCATGGTTCTGGGCAGGCCATTTCCCTGGCCTTGATCGTGCGGGCAGGACAGACCCCGGGGGACATGGGACGCAGCAACTGCTCTTCTCTGTCTGGCGAGGCAACGTGGAATTGGGAACCGAGGGTGGTGGCGGGCAGGGTCAGAGGCAGAGCGGGTGGGCCATGGCCGACAGGCTTTTTGTAGTGCGTGGGAGCAGAGGAAGTGTGCTTTGGCCGGGGAGCCAGACACAGGCCGGGCACGGCGACTTTAGCATTACCTCATCGTCTCTGGGGCACGCGGAGGCCCCCCAAGAGCATCTGCCACCCTCTCTAACCGGAAGGACAGGGCAGAGGGCCACCCCAGTGGATGCCCCACCGCAGGTGCAATTTCTGCCGCTGAAGATAATGCAGGCCCTGCAAAAGGCATCTGTGAGATGATGCTGGCACCTAAACCCATTTTATTTAAGAGAAATCAAACGACTTCTTTAGAACTACGCCAGGCACTGTTCTGTCTCTTTTACAAATAATAACTAATTTAATTATCATAACAACCAAATGAGGTAGGCACTATTCTTATCCCCATTGTACAGATGGGGAAAATCAAGTCCCCTCCGGGCCCCACTGGACTCCTGGGTGGTAAAGCTGGGGCCTGAGCCCAGCTCGTCTGGTTCCAACACCCGTGTACTAAGCCAACACGCTGTGCTGCCTTTTGTTGGTGGCTGTCAACAGGACCAGGGAGGGAACCCACCATGAGCCTAGAATTGTGCTAAGGAGCTTTAGAGGGATAGCTGAGCAAGCGAGAGCCAATTG
>NW_011888964.1:126139-132525 GCF_000151845.1 Pteropus vampyrus
CGGCGCAGGTTACAACCTATAAGCTGATTGATAGGGATGTATTATTATTGACAAACTTCCATAGTTTACATTAGGGCTCACTCTTTGTATTGTACATGTTATGGGTTTTGACAAACAGATAATGACCTGCGTCCTCCATTAGGGAATCATGCAGAATAGGTTCACTGCCCTTAAATTTCCCTGTGCTTCCCCTGTTCATCCCCCCCCTTTTCCATGTTAAATAGCTGGAAACTGCAGTTCAGATCCCAGGTCTGGAAAGAGCTGGGCTACTTAGCGTGCCAGCCCCGGGCGGGTGACCTACAGGGCTCATGGGCTTCGCACTTGGCTAGAACAGAGCCTGAGAGCAGCCCCATCGCTCTGTGGGGCCGAGGGGCTCAGGGCAGTTCCCTCGCTCTGCATCCCACCGCAGGCTGCCCATCTCTCAAAAGGCACTAAGACTTGTGGGGCAGACGACATGAGGTAAAGTGTAAGAGGTGAACCCCTGGACCTTGCCTGGGGCTCGCGGTGTTCAGGCCCCTTCTTTCCGCTGGGCGGGGCCTCTTCACGTCCAGGCTGAGTTGTGGTCTCGTCCCGGCCCTGTGTCTGGCCCGTGGCTGGCACAAAGGTGCTCCACGCACGTCTCACTGGGGAAGTGTGTGTGGTGTCCACTGGCGTAGCCCAGAGCAGAATGCCCCCCGGGAGCACCAGACCTAGGAGTGCATTGCAAAAGGGATGTGAGGAAGATGGGAGTGGAAGCTGGCGCCCGTCTCACCACTCACGAGACCCACCGGTGTCCTCTGCGAGACGAGGCGGGCCCAACCCAGTAGCACTTAAAGGGAGCCGTGGTTCCTGATGAGCTGAGCCGTCGGAAAGGAAGTGAGGGGGCCGGTCATGGTTCTGGGCAGGCCATTTCCCTGGCCTTGATCGTGCGGGCAGGACAGACCCCGGGGGACATGGGACGCAGCAACTGCTCTTCTCTGTCTGGCGAGGCAACGCGGAAATGGGAACCGAGGGTGGTGGCGGGCAGGGTCAGAGGCAGAGCGGGTGGGCCATGGCCGACAGGCTTTTTGTAGTGTGTGGGAGCAGAGGAAGTGTGCTTTGGCCGGGGAGCCAGACACAGGCCAGGCACGGTGACTTTAGCATTACCTCATCGTCTCTGGGGCACGTGGAGGCCCCCCAAGAGCGTCTGCCACCCTCTCTAACTGGAAGGACAGGGCAGAGGCCCACCCCAGTGGATGCCCCACCACAGGTGCAATTTCTGCCGCTGAAGATAATGCAGGCCCTGCAAAAGGCATCTGTGAGATGATGCTGGGACCTAAACCCATTTTATTTAAGAGAAATCAAACGACTTCTTTAGAACTACGCCAGGCACTGTTCTGTCTCTCTTACAAATAATAACTAATTTAATTATCATAACAACCAAATGAGGTAGGCACTATTATTATCCCCATTGTACAGATGGGGAAAATCAAGTCCCCTCCAGGCCCCACTGGACTCCTGGGTGGTAGAGCTGGGGCCTGAGGTCAGCTCGTCTGGTTCCAACACCCGTGTACTAAGCCAACATGCCTTTTGTTGGTGGCTGTCAACAGGACCAGGGAGGGAACCCACCATGAGCCTAGAATTGTGCTAAGGAGCTTTAGAGGGATAGCTGAGCAAGCGAGAGCCAATTGGACAATGAGGGGACAGTCGCATGTCTGTTCGCTGGGGCGGTTCTGACCAGAGGACAGGAGACGGGGGGTGATGGGGTGATCACAGGGGGCCGGGGCGAGAGAGGAACGTTATCCTGAGGTCTCTATTCGCATCTGTCTGAACTGCGTGGGGCCAGCTGGCACAGAGCAGCCTTCTCCTGTTTCATGCCCCCAGCTCAGCTGTGTTTGTGGCAGGGCTGAGCCAGGTGGGGCCTGAGCAGGGGCCCTGAGGACAAGCAGAATCGGGGCTCAGCCACAGCCAGGCTGAAGGGGAATGGCTGTGGACGTGAGAATGGACACCGATGGCCGGCGAGGGTCCGTGGCGGGGCCCAGGCAACCCAGGCTGCTGAGACAGGCTGACGTCAACCTTAGAGGCTCTGCGAAGCCAGGAAGAGGTTTAGACTTGATGCAGTAGGAATGAAGGCGTTACGAAGACTTGGGAGCAGAGGAAGTTCCATAAATAAAGCACTTCCGTTTAATGAAAATGGCACAGTGCCTTGCGCGTTATGGATTTTTCAGCAGATGTTTGTTGAATTGGATTGAAGGTTAGGACACAAAACTCTGAGCGTGCGTTGGGGTTTATCTCAGATTTGCTGCTTATACCCAAACGAGTTTTTCCCTGTTAAGTCTCAATTTTCTTACCGATAAGGAAAGGGTTGGACTCGACCATCTCAGACCAGCTGGTTAGCTGCCTTCTGTGCCTGTCCCTGAGGCTGTGCAGCCTGAGTGTCAAGATCTTGCCTACCTCACCCTGCAGTATGTAGCAGGGCTCTGTTCAAGACGTGTCTGGTGAGGGGCCTCTTGACGCCCCCTCACTCCTGACCTCCCAGGGGTCTGCAGACCCCAGAATGTCGGCATCGGCCCTTATTGTGTAAACGGGAAGCTGATACATGGGCAGTGGGAGTCAGGGTCAGCCCTCCCCAGCCCCGTCCGCGTTGTCACTGGAAATGCAGGCCGTGGATGTCGCTTCCCAGACTTGCAGGATTGGACCTGCTGAGTGGATGCTCCACTTTCCCGCCCCGCCCGAGACCTCGCAAACAAACGCATTCATCTTAACAGATGGACGCCCACCACGTCCAGGGAAGCCCACAGCGAGGGGGGCACCAATGTCGGTGCTCTCGTCGGCTCTACGAATACCAGGCGGGGAAAACGGGGGCAAAGCTTTTCTATTTGGGAATATGGGGTCCTGTCGGTAGTTCCTCACTTGGGACTGAATCCTGTCATCATAAGTGTAGTCTTTCATGCACTTTTCCTGAGGACCTGTCACGTGCCGCTGGTTTCGATGGGGACACCGCCTGACAGGGAAGGCGATGGTGACAAATACCCTGAAAGGCGAACCTGACCTCGCCTGAGGGATGCCCGTGCCCCGATGGCATTGCCCAGCCTGGGAGGACGGCCGGGCCGGAGGAGGAAGGCAGGGAAGGCAGCGGGTGGGGAGGGCTCTGGGCAGAGGAAGCCACACGCTCGGAGCACGGGCCTGGGAGAGGGCGGTGCGGGTGTGTTGGAACGGCCGATGGGAAGCCTGGGTGGCAGGAGCAGAGGCACAGGTTTGGGACAAAGGCAGATATGGCCAGGGACATGGACAACCCAGTCCCACGGGGCCGTGAATACACTGGACGAACCAAAATAATGTCCCGAGGACAATGGGACAAGATGAGAGACTTTAGATCGGATGGGACAGGGTGCGTGTGTGCGTGTGTGCGTGTGCGGGGGTGTGTGTGCACGTGTGTGCGTGTGTATGTGTGTGTGTGTATGTGTGCGTGTGTGTGCATGCATGTGTGTGTGTGCATGTGTGTGTGCGTGTGCGGGGGTGTGTGCACGTGTGTGCGTGTGCATGTGTGCATGTGTATGTGTGTGTGCATGTGTGCATGTGTGCGTGTGTGTGCATGTGTGTGTGCGGGTGCGGGTGTGTGCGTGTGCACATGTTTGCGTGTGTATGCGTGCATGTGTGCGTATGCGCGTGTGTGTGCGTGTCTGTGTTAGAGAGATGATCAAAATTATAAGTTTAAAGACCACTCTACACGTGGCACAGAGACTTCTCTGGAGGGAGGAGGATGTGGACACAGCCGGCCGACGGCAATGGGAAACACGGGAGAGGCGGTGGCAGAGGTCAGTGGAGCGAGAGAGCTCGGGGCGCCTGGGGACAGTGTGTGGATGCGGCAGACGGCGGTGTCGGGGAGAACTGCAAGGTCGTGCAGGGGCAGAATGGGGGTGACCCTGCTTTTGGAGGAAAAGAGGAGACTCTGGAAGTGCTGTTGGCTGAGGTGCTCAGGAAACAGAATCAGTTCCTTCCGGAACGGAGCTGCCCTGAGGGGCCTGTGAGGCAGCTCCCTGGAGGAACATGAGGCGTCTGGAGCTCGGAGGGTCTCCGGCCCGACATGCTCCCCGAGACTCAGCAGCACGTGGGTGGGAACTGAAGGCGGGGCGGGGTCTGCTGGGGTTTGCAGAGCAAAGCAGGAGCGAGCCTCAGCTCTGACTGGGACAGGCCTGGCGTGTCGGAGTAGTGGGTGGCGTAGATGGACAAGGAGGACGGCCAGAAGGACATGGGCACATAGTATCCCACACGCCAAGGTGAAAAGCACGCATTTGCTATACGTTTTTCTGTCTGAATCATCCCATTAAAAAAAGTAGTGCTGAGCTTTCAATAAATGCTCGCTGAAGTCTATAAAAAGGAAAGAGCGATCGACTCAGCGGACGGCGACTGAAGGTCATGGAGGGTGAGGCAGTGGCGAGGAGCCTCTGGAGCCTCACCGGGCCTGCGTGTCGGCGGGGAGGAGCAGGGGGAGCCACCAGCAGCGGGTGAAGATGTGGGACAGGAAGTTCCTCTCCTCTCTGCCGCTGTGCCAAGCCTCTACTCTGAGCAGTTGCCGTAGCAACTGCGTCATCTAGGATGGGAAAGCTGTGGTCCAGAGAGGTGAAGTGACACGTCCAAGGGCTCCCAGCTAGCAAAAGTGGAAGCGAGAACCCACGGCTGGGCGGCTGTGATTCCAGAGCCCATGCCCTTCGCACTGGCCGCACTGCGATCGTAACCACAGTCTCCACCTGCGCAGCCAGGAGACGCCACGTACCTGCCCTCGACAGCACTGGGACGATTAAATTTCAGGTTGCAAAATCACAGAGGGTAACAGCCTTTCCTCTTTCTACAGGGTCTGGCGAAGTGAGTGGCAACTGGGGGCTGCTGGACCAGGTGGCGGCTCTGACCTGGGTGCAGACCCACATCGGCGTGTTTGGGGGGGACCCTCGGCGCGTGGCCCTGGCAGCCGACCGCGGGGGCGCCGACGTGGCCAGCATCCACCTCCTAACCACCGGGGCTGCCACCTCCAGTCTCTTCCAGAGAGCCCTTCTGATGGTGAGTTGCCTGTGCCGCCTTCCGCCTCGCTGCAGGCTGGCCAGGCCCCCGCCCTTTCTCGCCTCTTGAGGCCAGTTGGCTTCCATTGCTTGGTTTCCTTTACCCTTTGTTCTGAGTGTGTGTCCTGCTCATGGCCATCTCTCCACGTGCACGTGAGCCAGGGTGCTGAAGGGCTTCCCTGATGGCTGTCCCCGCATATCTACAGCACTAATAACTCCAGGTGGAGGGGGGCGGTGTTCTGTTTTCTGGGGGTGCCTTGCCAGGGTTCGATGGGCTGAACTGTCCGTTGCCTCACTTGTCCATAGACAACCACAGGGGATAGGACACAGGATGAGAGACTTCCTGGTGGAGGAAAAGTTAATGATGAGGGTACAGTTTAGCCAACACGATGCTGGCTCCAGCCAGCAGCATCGCCCGAAGCAGGAGGGAAGTAGAAGCGAGAGAGCTCGTGTTCCCCACCAGCGTCGCTTCCCTGACCTCTGGGTTTAAACTTCGAATCTGCCCTTAAGCCGCCTAGCGCGTGCTCCATCGCTACCCTGTGCGTCGCTCTGGCGGCCTGTCGTTGGGGGACAGTGTCGGGTGATTCATCACTCTCACTGACCTCTTCTGCCTCATCGGTGTTCTCTTGCCTGAGGTGTGAGGAGGGCAGAGGACCCTGGTACTTGTCCACATGGCAGGCAGCTGCGTCAGCAGCCACGGCGTGAGTCACAGAGCTCCGAGGTTTGGCCAAACGAGTTGTTGATTATGAATAAAGGCAAAGAAGAGAACTCAATACTTGTGATTGCATTGGGTGGTCTGGAGCACCCACTAGGTGGTGATGATGATGATGGCGATGATGACGATGGCGATGATGACGATGGTGATGATGACAATGGTGATGATGATGATGGTGATGATGACGATGATGATGATGGTGATGATGACGATGGCGATGATGACGATGGTGATGATGACAATGGTGATGATGATGATGATGATGATGGTGATGAGGATGATGGTGATGAAGATATAACGATATTGATGATTATAATATAATGTTTATGATGACAATAATTGTGATGGAAGAAATAATCTGGTTGACCGCAGCATACTCCCTGAAAACTATTCTGTCATCGATTAGCTTCTAATTTTACTGTGTCCAATTGGTGCCAGGTGCTATGCTAGGTATTGGAAATGTCATGCTAAATAATTCATGATCCAGTTCTCAAGAAGCTTATAGTTTCCTGGGAGGTGGCGGACAGACACTTCAAGCAGATATTTAAGAGGGGATCTTAGGGCGGTTCAGAGAGAACCCCTCAACCACACACAGGGGAAGCAGGGAGTGTCGGGAATGCATCCCCAGAGAGGGAAGTCTGAGCCGAGTGCTGAGG